>NC_000079.6:24666074-24966074 GCF_000001635.26 Mus musculus | reverse complement strand
GCTGGCAGCAAGCTTTCCTCCAAGCATTCCACCAAGCGAGCTACAACCCTGCTCCCTCCCTTTCTGGAGGATTTGTTCATTGTGTAAAGTGACTGTTCTCCTAGTGACACTTCAATTCATATGCATCACATACTGAGACCATAATCACCATCCACTTCCGTCTCCCCACTTCCCTTCTCCCTCTCACAAACCCCGCTCCTCCTTATATTGCATGGTTTCTGTGTTTAATAGGTTCAACACACGAGAGAAAACTTGATGTTTCGAGTATGGCTCATTTTAGCTAATATAATCATCTTCAGCTCCATTTTCCTATGGATGCTGTGTGTAACCTCCCCCCCTCAGCCTGAAACCTGGCTGAACAGGTTTCACTTTTAGCACGAAGAGAGCATCGGGGGTGGAGCCTGCCACCCTATCGTTCTGCCACTCCCACTGCTACTGCCTGTCGCCTAGCTTTTCCGGAGCTATCATGTGGTCACCTGACACTGGACTCCAAGGATGATTTGGCGGGAATGGGCCCCTTCCCCTTCTTCATAA
This sequence comes from Mus musculus, assembly GCF_000001635.26. Classification (NCBI taxonomy): domain Eukaryota; kingdom Metazoa; phylum Chordata; class Mammalia; order Rodentia; family Muridae; genus Mus; species Mus musculus. Next base: position 24,965,540 of record NC_000079.6, on the reverse strand, counting down.
CCCAGTGTCAGGGGATAGTAAAATTGAACCTTGAGCAGACTAGTTGTCTTGATTCCATTCTCTCTCGCGCTGCCTAGTTCCCTCTTCTCTTCCAGATTCCAGGATGCCTCCCAGGCTAGAACCCAGACATGTGTGCCACTGGCCGGCCGCAACAGCTGTGATCCCATTTTTCCTGCTGAGTAGGCTCACTGTGTGTGCACACGCACGTTTTCCAGACCCATCATGCCAGCTCTGAGCTGAGGAAAAGGCTTTCTCTGTGAGTCCCCTTGCTCCACCTCTGGAGTTGGAAGGCAATTCGGCCATTCACTGTTTCTTTGGGAAAGCCTACTGTATGCTTCAAATACCATGAATGCACTTTAAAGTGCATTGTAAAAGGTAAGTACTCCTAGCAAGCTGGAATAAGGCTAGTAAATAAAAACAAATGCATTTCTTCTTTTGTGATTCTTTTTTGTTTATTTGTTTCTAGAACCTACTTTCAATTTCTCATAAATTCTGAATTCTGATATCTCTCCCTCCACCTCTCCCTCTGTGTGCTAGAACAGAGATAAGAGCTGTGTTCCTCTGCTGCTTCTTCCTACCTGTCTTTCCTTAGCTAAGTACAGAAATAGTCCAAAGTCACCCAGAAGTGGGGCTGGGCTTGAGAACTGTTGCATGTGGTGAGGGAGAGAGGGAGGAAAACAAGGAGGGAGGGAGGGATTGAGGGGGAGAGGGACTGAGGGAGGAAAGCAAGGAGGGAGGGAGGATGAAGAAATGGACGTCACTAACTCTACTATGACTGGCTGGACATTCTGAGTTTGACCAATAGAACCTTAACTTCCACCTAATAGCAGCCATGATCATGGAGCCAGCACTTAGTAAGCACTTGCTTTTTAGACCCTCCGCTGCCTGCATGAGGGCTCTCACTGACTCCTCACAGCTTCATCAAGATGGGCTGGTGAGCATCCCCATTTAACAGGAAATCAGAGCTTAGGAGGTTTAACAACCTGTGACATAAAACTCTGTGGTAAGAAAGAGATGTCTCCAATTCCAAACCCCACCCTCTTTACATCTAGGCTGCATGAACCTAAACACTCTCATCCAGGCCAGGGAGATGAGTCAGTCAGTGGAAGCAAACATGAGGACCTGTGTTTGATTCCCAGAACCCATGGCCTGGCATGGGGGCTTGCAGAGTCAAGCAGACCTCAGGAGCTCCAAGGCCAGCCTGCCTAGCTGCCTGGCCTAATCACCAAGATCCAGATCAATAACAGACACTGTCTCAACAAAAAAAAAAAAAAAAAAAAAAAAAAAAAAAAAAGAGGAGAGCATTCTGGCTTCAGAATGTACACACACACACACACACACACAACCAAACTCCACTGCAAAGGCTTTGAGGTCACTTGAATCACTATTGAAATAAGACTTTGGAGCTGGGGAGATCACTCCGAGGGTGGAACACTTGCTGTCTAATTGTGGAGATAAGGGTTTGGGTCTCCAGAACTCACATAAATGAAAGGTGAGCCAACCTGAAGTGTCAGTGCTCAGAGGATGGAGATATGAGATCTCCGAATGAGCTAGCTAGTCGGATAATCTGCAATAAGTGAACTCAGAGTTCAGCAAGGGACCCTGTCACAAGGTGAGAGGAACTGAGGAAGACACCCACATCAACCTCAGATCTCCTCACGCATGCACGTGCACACACATGCAAAGACGTCTACACACATGGATGCACAGCACGGAACAGAACAGGTTAAATTCAATAGAATTTATATTAGATTGCTAATCCCTACCAAATTATCCCTTCCTGAGTCTTCCAAGCAAATCTGCATGGAGTAAGCAGGAGTCAATCTTAGCACTTAAGAGAATTTCATTTCAAATCAACAATGTGTAATTATGCTTAATAATGTGTGAATATTGCAAATGTTTTTAGGAACACATCACATATTATTCTTATCAACTTATCAACACCCACACTCCAAGTTCCTGACCTGGAACCGGCTCTGGGGAATAGCTCTTGCGCAGAGAGCCTGCGTCTCCACTGCTGGCTTCACACGCCCAGCCAAGCTTCAAGTGCCACCCCTTCCCTGAAGCAGGGGCTTCAAAGTTTCCTTTCCTTCTTACCCCCAGCATCCCAGCAGCTCAGCCAGGGGCAGGGGTTGGAGGGGGGTAGATGTGTACCCAATGCTGATGATGTACGGTTTCTCTGATCAACAGTGGCTTCCTAGGACTAGGGGTAGTTCTTTCTAAAGATCTAACTTCCTGTATGCTCTGTGTTTGGTCTCTGAGTAGCTCTGGTCCTGAAGATGACAAAATGAAGGTAATGCTCTTCCAGGAGAGGCTACGCTGCAACCCCACCTATGCCCTCCATCCGTCTCCTGCAGAGCCTGTGCTCTACAAACCATCCACCAGTGATTTGGTTAGGGAGCATGGGGAGGTGTGTGTGAGCTACTTCTCGGTGATTCCCAGTTCTGCAGTATCTGCTTCTCTGTCTCTGTTCCTAAACCTAGAACAGCATTTACCAAGTCAACCAGGTGTCCCCCAGTCAGGTGTTAGAGAGTTCATAGTTTCCATTGTTTTCTCCCCAAATGGCTTCAGACAACACTTCTGAGATTGTATTCCACTGATTTTTGTTTCATCAACTGAAGATGCTAAGCTTTGTGTGGGGAATCTAGCAAGGCAAAACCCACCTGGTCCCGTTCTCCAGCATAAAGCTGGTCAAACGGTAAATGTTCGTGGACCAGAATGCCATGTCATCCAGACCTCCGAGGAAATAGTCTTGGAACTGCTCCACCAGAAATGGGGACTTTGTAGAGTACGTGGAATAGAGCTGCAGCAGGAGACAGGGGAGTAAGGCATTGCACCGTGTACATACAATCCTTTAGCCAAGAGTCAGAAAAAGCACATCTTTACCTTGGAAACAGCAAACATCTCCCCGTGCCTGCAACACAAATAAGAATCTTCATGAGCTGCAGTGGCTATAGAAAAATGAAGCAAATAGTGAAGAGACAGCCCAGCCATGTGCGTCTTCTACCACTCAACTGCCTTGACAGAAGTGAAGTCCATAAGTTCGAAATGCAACCCCTGGAACTAAAATCCGAAAAGGGTGCTCAGAGAGGTCCCTTCTGGTCCACACTTACATTTCCAGGAACTGAAGGTAGGTGCAATCAACAAGGACGTCTTTGGTGATGACTTTCCGACCATAGAGATTATCATAAATTCTCAGAAGATCCCTGACGGGCACGTACCTGAGTCAAAATGAAAGGGAGACACGTGGGTTCTGACACTGATGACAACAGGAACAACTGCAGGAGCTGCACAAGCTCCCAGTGCCCCATGACTGATTCTGTGTGTCACGAATTCAACACTCTTCTCACCAGCACTGGTCATTTAACTTTGCCAGTGGCACTTAGGGATTGAAACCATTATATTCCCATTTTACATAAAAGGAAACTGAGCTTCACAGGGACAGTAAGTTTCCCAATGATGCAGAACAACAACAAAAAAAGAATAGGTGCCTTAGTCAAATATTTATGAAAAGATATTTAAATATCAGAAATTATCAAATTATCAAGTGTAAAAAAAAGTGTTCAATTTTGTGAATTCAGAGTTCATGAAAATTAGTCTCATGAATTGCTAATGTGTATGTGTGTGGGTTCATGAGCCTGTGTATGCATATGTGCACGTGTGTGTGGGGGGGTGCAGGATTATATTTGGATATGTGTGGAGCAAGGGTGTATTTGGGTTTTTAAGTAGTATCTTACTCTGTAATCAAGGATGGACTAGAACCCTCTGTGAATCCCAGGATGTCTTCAAACTCACAGCAGTCCTCCTGCCTCAGCATTCAGAGTGTTGCACTTATAGGCCTGAGCACTAGATATGGCTCCCCTTTGGGTGTGCTAATTTAGATGCACAGAAGCCAGAGAAAGAACTCTGGACCCAGTTTTTGGCTCATAGACATTAACTATTTAGTTGGAAGGAGAGCAGTATTTTAAAATCAAATGTATAGAGTCATTTTTATTTCAGTCTCAAAAGCCCCAGACTAAACAAGAATATAACAACTGATAAAATATGATTTCCATAATAAAATCAAAGATACAAAAAATAAAAAATGAGATTAAAATTGATTTATGTGTGTTAACAAGAAAAAAGGAATTAAGAAGCCCATTTTTAGCTTATAAGAGCTCTGACCTTTATTATTTAGCAATGACCTTTGCAATAAAAATGGCTTAACGGGCAAAAAGAAATAACAAAAATATTTGTTTTAATGAATCACTAAGCAAGCAAGAAAGTAATAAAAAAATAATAATAATTCCATACTCCAAACCCAAATAGAAAATGGAATCTTTGGAAACAAGCAAGGACGAGAGCCAGCTTTACTCTGTTGGTGTCTGATGAACCTCAGAAGCTACAGCGGTTTGACGGTAGGAAGCAGATAGACATGGACATGGGGCCATCCACCAGAGTGTGGTCAACCTCTTAGGGACCTTGTCCCTAAAGAAAACTCCCCAAGCAGCCATCAACTGCCAATGACTCCTCCGCAGTGAGTGGCAGCCCATGAGTCCCTCCCTCCTCCATGTTGGAATGCTGGCTGGCTTGCTCTTGTGCAGGCAACCACGGATGCTATGAGTCTGTGCATGCATTCATCCTAGAGAGTCCTCCCTGGCCTCTGGCTCTTACAGACTTTCCACGCCCTCTTCTCAGAAGGTCCCTGAGTCTTGGGTTTGAGTGATACAGATGTCTCATACACGACGTGGGACATGGTCACTTCGTAGCACTCACTCGCTACCCTTTGAGCAGCTGTGTCTGTGTTGACCTTCATCCACTACTCAAAGACGTTTCTCTGCTGAGGCAGAGCTGTGCTACACTCAATAAACGTTCCTCAAAATTCCAACAAGTTTTTCCTGAAACACATTAGCCTTATCCTAAATTCCACGAGAAAGAGCAAAGATAAAACATACTTTTAAAGAAGGGAGATAATTTGAACGAAAATGGCCCCGGTAGGCTCAGATACTTGAATGTGTCCTTCTAGTCCAGGCCCAGTGTCTGTCTGCCTCTCTGTCTCTCTGTGGCTCTGTCTCTCTCTATCTCTCTTTACCTCTCCTCTTTCTCTGAGTGTGTATCTCTCTATGTCTGTCTGTCTCTCTGTCTTTCTCTCTGCCACCGCACTCCCCACAGTGACAGTCATGGACTCTGGACACTGTAAGCAAGCTCCCAGTTAAATATTTTCTTTTCTAAGTTACCTTGGTCATGGTGTCTCTTCACAACAATTCAATGGTCACTAAGACAGAAGACAAAGAGGAAGTTCTGCCCTTCTAGAAGCTGACGTACAGTAAAGCCACAGGGACAGAAAGAAGCAGTGTTCCTGAGGGCAGTTACTCTGGCCAGAAGGAGAGAAAGGAAAGCACACAGGCTTGCTGCAGACCAGGGAGGAAAGAGTAGACTATTGAGAAACTCGTTCTAGAACACCCAGCCACCTCAATGGGGAAGTTAAATTAAATTTATACTTCGGCTTACAAAAAAATGTCCAGATGAATTAAATGTAAAAAGACTTCCTGATCTCCCAGAATACCCAGGTTTGTTTCCCAACATCAGACAACTCACAACCACCTGTAACTCCAGTTTCAGGGGATCCAGCTCACTCACGGCCTTAACAAACAACTGCATGTAAGTGTTACACACACAGGCACACACACACACACACATAAAAATAAATCTTTTTTAAAGCCATAAAAGTTTTAAAAGACTACACAGAATCATGCCTTAAAGGTCGACGATTTCTTTTAAAAGACATCAGAAGCATCCACAACCAAGGAGAACAGATATAGTCAACTACTATGGATTAACAAATTCGATTAGTCAGCCTTCAATCCCAGCACTTGGGAGGCAGAGGCAGGCAGATCTCTGAGTTTGAGGCCAGCCTGGTCTGCAGAGTGAGTTCCAGGACAGCCAGAGCTACACAGAGAAAATCTGTCTCGAAAGACTGAAAAAACAAACAAAAACCTCAATAATGAATAAAATACACCCTAAGTATTAATATACACTACAAAGTGCACAAACATAATTTAAGAAGTAATTTGACAAAATGGTGAGATAGTAGAAGCTATATATTCAGAACACTATGCAAAAACACTGGCAAAACCAGAAGTAGTAACACAGGCCAGTAACCCAGGCTGCTTAAGAGGCTGAAGCTAGAGAGGCTCCAAGGTCAAAGCCTGAGACACACTCAGTTAGACCCTGTCTCAAGTTTTTAAACACTGTTTAAAAAAAAAGAAAAGAAAAGAAAAGAAAAAAAGAAGTAGCTAAGGACTTAGCAAAGAAACAAAGTAGTTGCCTAACATCCAGAAAGCCCTAGGTTCATTAGCTAGTAACAAGGATAAAATTACACACACACACACACACACAGAGAGAGAGAGAGAGAGAGAGAGAGAGAGAGACAGAGAGACAGAGAGACAGAGAGACAGAGAGACAGAGAGACAGAGACAGAGAGAGAGAGAATAAAAAGACAAACCAGTAGGAAAATAAGCTATAAACTAAAAAACAAATCCAGCAAGTCATAAATTCTATTTTGGTACCACGTATTTAAAAGAATGTTGGTCTTACCAGCGCCGTGAGAGGTAATTAAAATTAAATTCAAACTGGCTCAACACATCTCCTCCTACGGCAAGAGAAAAATATTTACAATCTGTGGGTTAGTGACAAGACAGCTTCTTCTAGCCCACATTCCCACAAACCAGACTATTCCCGCAGCTACTCATTCTGTTTCAGGCCTGTCTTGAAGAAAAAGCTCTTTTAAAAATCTTAGCTAGTAGCCGGGGCGTGGTGGCGCACGCCTTTGATCCCAGCACTCGGGAGGCAGAGGCAGGCGGATTTCTGAGTTCAAGGACAGCCTGGTCTACAGAGTGAATTCCAGGACAGCCAGGGCTACACAGAGAAACCCTGTCTCAAACAAAACAAAAGAAAACAAACAACAACAACAAATCTTAGCTAGTGACATGAATGGATTATGAAAGCATAGTGAAATAATTCTGTTTGCTATCTTTTTGCTTGTTTTAGCAGGATCTCACTGTGTAGCCTTGGCTGGCCTGCGTCCACTCTGCTTAGTGCTGCCCTTCAACTTACAGGAATCCTCTTGTAATTCAGCTCCCCAGCTGCTGGACTTACAGGTGTGTGCCACCACACACAGCTTTGAACTTCTTTTATTTTACTTTAAGATAGACCATACAAGTCTATTCAAAGAAATACTAACATGTACATTTAAAGAAAATTACTACAGGAAAAAAGAGTTCAGCAATTAGGAGCTGAAGTACAGGTGACTACGACTAATCTAGCAGATGGAGTTTAATCCAACATATAAGTAAGATTTTCTCATAAAATTATGTCAACAACAAAATACATATTTTTAAACAAACAAACAAACAAAAAACATTAATACACCCACTTAGAAATCTGGCCCCTTAGCTTGGGATGGTGGCGCATGCCTTTAGTCCCAACACTTGGAGGCAGAGGCAGGAGGATCTCTGTGAGTTCAAAGCTAGAGTTCCACAACAGCCAGGACAACACACAGAAACCCTGTCTCAAAAAAAGAAAAGAAATGCATCTCCATGTTGCATTGCTGTGTTATGTTCTGATGAACTTTAGCATTAAAATTAGAAAAATATTTAACATAGAAGGCTGGCAGGATGGTTCAGTAGGTAAAAGTGCTTGCTATGTAAGGCTGACGACCTGAGTTCAATTCCCAGAACCCACAGAAAAGTGGAAGGAACCACTTCATAATGTAGTCCTTTGACCTTCACACTTGCACACTGTGGCTCACATGACACACACAGACACATCTTGTAAGTGACAACACAGATGCTCAAGCACACACACACATCATGTACATGACAACACAGATGCTCTCACACACACACGCACACGCACACGCACACACACACACACTTGCATGCACACTAACAAATTAAGAAAAGTAATTGACATATGAGAAGAATGAATGTACAGTACCAAAATCACCAGCCGAGTGAGCGTCAGAGTAAGAGTTGTAAAAATCGATCTGAGGAACAAAGAGAAGTACATGGTGAATGTCATGAACTGTGACCCAGAATGTCACCCCGAATCAGACACACCAAGGGGAGGTGACAGCCTCTCCTGGGGAACTGCAGAAGTGTATCTTGGTGTTTGGTCTTCACACTAACATTCTCCCTCTTGTCTGTGTTGTCCACTGAGTTGGATAACAACACTGCTGCAGACAATTGTGTCTCCCTAGGGTGAACAACTTTTCAAATGGAGTCCAGATTACAGGTCCAATAGAGTAGAGTTCGTAGCAGCTAATTTGACTAACGTGGGTGGAGGATGATAAAAGGCATAAATATGAGCAAGGTGCACTGACATGTATGTATGTGTGTATATATATATGTGTGTGTGTGTCTGTGTGTGTGTGTGTGTGTGTGTGTGTGTGTGTGTGTATGAACCATCATGACGAAACCCATTATCTTATATGCTATGGAGAGATGGTTCAGTAGTTAAGAGCACTGGTCACCCTCCCAGAGGACCTGAGTTTGATCCCCAGCCCCACATGACAGCTCACAACTGTATGTAACTCCGGTCCCAGAGAAATCCAATGCCCTCTTCTGACCTCTGCAAGCATTGTGTATACATGCTGCATAGGCATACGTGCAGGTAAAACATCCACACACATAAAATAAAAATGAAGATTAAAATCTTAATTAAAAATGCCCAAAGTCGGCCGGGCGGTGGTGGTGCACGCCTTTAATCCCAGCACTTGGGAGGCAGAGGCAGGTGGATTTCTGAGTTCGAGGCCAGCCTGGTCTACAAAGTGAGTTCCAGGACAGCTAGGGCTACACAGAGAAACCCTGTCTCGAAAAACAAAAACAAAAACAAAAACAAAAACAAAAACAAAACAAAAACAAAAAAAATGGCCAAAGTCAAATACAACAACTCACAGCCAATAGGGTCTTTCAGTCTAGTTATTAGGAGAGACTGCATCCCCCTGTTTGGGAGTATTTTGAACAGAGCCAAGTGGCAATCAGTCCTTCCCTTAATCAGACACACAGCCTCAAAGACACTGCAGAGACACATCTGCCCCTGTTTGCAGCACCTTAGTCCATTTCAGTCTTGTGGGTGTGTCTTTAAAGGTGATAACAATGAAAGGAATTAATAATAACAGCTTTTTAAAAGTCAAAACTCTAGCCAGATGTTCACAGGATATGTGGACAAGCTAAGGTTTTCCTTTTCCTTAAAATAATCCAGTCTTGTTTGTAGATTTGGGGATCAAATCCAGGGCTTTGCCTGTTAAGCAAGCACTCTTATCTCTGAGATACTGCTCACCCTACCCAGTGTTGGTCAGGGTTTGACAGTGGCACCCTCGTAGTGACAAGTACTCACAGCTCCCATTGTCCTGAGGAACCCTTGTTCAATACCCAGGCTATGCCAGCTCACGTCAGCGACCATGTGGGAGGTGATTCCAAACAAGAAAGCCACCAACTTCTCTGTGTCCTGGGGAGAAAAGCAAATTCAAGTCTAATGTGTTGGGTTAATATGATGATTCCCTGGAAGGCTTTAACAAACATGAATTAACTTCCATTACTGAGACTTTACAAAGAACTAGTAGCAGGTGACTCACATAGCTTCTGGATTCAGGAAAGTACACCAGACTTTCTGGAATACTGTGTAGTGTCTTGGAAGGTTTTCAGATTCATTAGGCATCGGAGCCGAGTAAAAAATCTCCAAGCTTTTCTCTGATAGCGTTAAGGGTTGACTAGGTGTAACCTCCTACAGCCTTAGGCAGGCTGGTTCAGACCGTATGCCACTGAGGCCACCTGCTGTGCTGCTTCTCATCCCTCTCCTTTGATGTTACACTGCCTGCCACCTGCCCCGAGGCCAAACCGGTTCTCCAAGATTTTCCGGAGTTTACTACAAACGGAATTTGGCGAGTTTCTGCTAAAAGGCTGTTCTGATAACTTCACATCTCTACATCAAGAAACTTGGCATGACTGGGGATGGATGGACTTCCCTCTTTAAAAGCGCAGATTTTATTATTAAACATTTGAATCTTGAACAGACTAGCATGTCTTGGTTCCATTATTTCTCAACCCGCCTAGGTTCCCTCTTCTTTTTCAGCTCCAGGCTGACTTCCTGGCTCGAACCCGGACATGAGAGCCGCAGGCCGGCCCCAACAACTAGGCATCTGCTGCATCCCCACTGGTGTGCATGGCACTGCAGGTCAAGTGGCAATGAGCTATCCTCGTCTGGGCAGCCGAGATGCCAAATGGAGTGAACCCAACAGTACTTGGCAGTGCAGTGGTGACTCCATGGAGGTGGGAGTGCGTGCCTACCTTCTCCCAGGGCAGAGGGTAGTTCTCTCGAATATAATGGATGCTGGCGTTAAGAAATGGAGTCCAGTGAGTCCTCTCAGAAACGTCATGATATTTTCCTAATAAAACAAAAAAGTTTGGCTGTGGAGCCTAAAATGTTGAGAGTCTCCTCAAATTTCCCATGACCACTGACTGTGTTGCTGGCTCCCTTCACTTTCCCTCCAATTCCTTCTTTCCTCAGCTCTGACTCCAAGGACACCTCAGGAGCAGAAGGACCAGGTGTCATTTTAGAAGAGTCACTCAAAGGATCCTTCCACAACAATGTGCTATATTCTGATATCTTATCCCATGTCGTCACTCTCCTTTAATTTACTGCTATCATTGTTGTTGCATTTGTTTGCGGTAGGTATGTCTGTGTGTACACGCACACCTGCATAGCAGGACTCATACAGAAACCAAAGAACAACTTGCAGGAATCCATTTTCTCCTTCCACTATGTGAGTCCCAGGGATGAAACTCAGGTCATCAGACCTGGAAGCAAGCACATTCAACCCACTGAGCCGTCTCTCACACACACCCTCCCTATTATCCATTTTAAGTGACTTTTCTCTCTCATATTCTGGTCCTAATCTTTATACCACATAGGAGAGCATAAACTGGTTTATGCAACTGTGGATAGCCAAGCATGCTGGCACATACTTGCAATCCCAACACTCAGAAGGTGGAGGCAGAAGCAGGAGGATTAGGGGTTTGAAGTCATCCACAGCTATATGGTGAGTTTGAGGCCATACCTTGGCTACAGGAGACTATCACAAAAGAAAGTGAGGGGAGAGAAGTGGGGAGGGAAGGAAGGAAGGATGGAGAGACAAAGGAGAGAGGAAAAGATTGTAGATAGATAGGTAGATAGATAGATAGATAGATAGATAGATAGATAGATAGATAGATGATCTAAACTTCTTAGTGTAGAGTGTTGTGTGTTTTGTCTACTTTGAAGGCCATCACACATTGAGCAGTGCTTCTTAGATTTAATGATCAAAATCTTCCCTTTTTTCCATGTATTTTTATTAATGTTTCAAGGGACTGTCAGAGGATCAAGGGACAGTAGGACTCACTGAATGCTACTTAGGATTTGCCAAGTGAGAAATGGTAGGTTAGAGAGAACAACTATGACCCACAGGCAATAGCAGTAGCATTGAAAATGACAGGGAGGAAAACAGAAAGAATTGCTTATAAGCTCAAGAAACACCAAGCTTAGCTTAAGGATTTATGTGTTTGACTACGTAAGGCGTGAGTGTGAGCGCAGGCCTGAGTACAGGAGACAGCAGCACCTCAGCATTTATTTCACTGTTGTTAAGCCAGATTGTTAAGTGATGGGGTTTAGCCAGTGGTGGTGCACGCCTTCAATACCAGCACTCAGGTGGTTCAGCTGGCTTCTTTGTGCCCTGGCTTTGGTTAGGTTTAGTTGGGTTGGGATTGGCCAATTGCCAGAATCAATAATGAGAGAAGAAAAAAGGAGGGAATGGGAAGTCAGAGGATTTATATTCTCAGCTCCTCTGCTGTAGAACAGAAGGAGGCTGGCTATGACCCTTAGCTACAAATTCCACTCCTGTCAAGTGGTCCCCACCATGAAGGGCCCCCCAGCACAACGATGTAATAATTCCCCTGCATCATCTGTGGCGACTCCTTATACGCTGCCCACACCTTTAGGAATGGTGCTCTCTTAAATTCCCCTCAAAGTGCTCAGCTGACTTAGACTTTCACGGGACTGGGCAGTGACATCATTAATATCAGAACAGCGCAGGGAGGAGGCTGCTGTAGCGCAGACACAGGACTGAGACTGTAGGAAACCTTTTGAGAGTCACATGCTGACAAACAGAAGGGACTGTCACAAAGCAGTAAAGCCAGCAGAGACATTCAGACCAGAGACCACCACAAAGCAAAATTCCCAGAATTTCTGTGCCCAAGCAGTTAAAGTCATCGGTGAACACTTTTACAGACATGTTTATCTATAAACTTGTATTTTTATTTTTGATTCTGAGCATGTGTTTGTCTGTGAAGGATGTGCCTGAGGGTGCAGGTGCCTGCAGAGGCCAGAAGAAGGAGTCAGATGCCCTGGAGCCCAAGTTACAGGTGGTTATGAGTCACCCAACATGGCTGCAGGCAACTGAAACGTCATCTTCTTCAAGAGCAGTTTACACTTTTAACTACTGAGCTGTCTCTCCAGCTCACGAAATACACAATTTTTAAACTCCCGTTAGCCAGCAAATGCGGCATCGCTCCCTCTGAAAACACGCCTCTTACCTCTTTTGCAGATGCTAGGATAAAAGGCATCAGGAAACACGGTCCCAGCCTGATATGCGTCCTGGTGCTCTAAGATCAGCTGACAAACAAGAGAATGCAGAAATTAGAGGGCTGGAGTGAGAGCTGGGAGAGTTGGCCCCATGTGTTTCTAGCTATGAAAGATTAGAACTACACCAGACATAAACAGATGAAGGAAAAAGGCAGGCAAGGGTAACTGTTAAAACCCCATACATATTTCATCAGCATACAGTATATATAATAACTTCAGGGACTTTCCTGTGTAACAGGCAAGTTTAAAAAGTAGCAAAACCCACCTGTTGAGATTTTACTATCTTTCATTTTCTATTTTTGTTTCTCTAATGGAGTAGAATTCTGCTAAGGTTATTTTAAAATTTTTTTACTTCTTTATGTGTTTTTGTTTTCTGACACAAGACCTCCTGTACCCCAACTGGCCTGAAGTTTCTATGTGGTCAAAGCTGACCTTGATCTACCTCTGGAGAGCTGGAGTTACAGGCTTGTACAAATCACCATACCTGGCCTTCTCTAAGGCTAGTCAGCTGATCCAAAATTGGTTTATGACAAGCTTTTCAATGATCTACTGTGAAATGAGAAACATATAGATACATAGATATACACACACATACACACAAACACACACACACACATTTACGTAAACATCTATGCAGGGCAGTTGTGCATGCCTTTAATCCCAGCAGTTGAGAAGCAAAGGTAGGTAGATTTCTGTGAGTTTGAGGCCAGCCTGGTCTTCAGAGCAAGAACAGCCAGGGGTTACACAGAGAAATCCTGCCTGAGAAAACCAAACACACACACACACACACACACACACACACACACACACACACGATTTAACATAAATGTATAGGTAGCAACAACAAATGCTGTATGCGTGTGCAAGGCTACACCCCTTGGGCTTTACCTCCCCTCCCCCTCTCATTTTCCCTCGTGCTTCAGAGGGATACAAAAATATCCTCTGCCCTTAAAAATGAGGTGACAGTGGATAGCAGGCCTTTTCTCTAGGATGGTCTCTGTGGAACTTGCTGACTCCGGTCTTTGTTGACTCTAATGGTGTGGCTAGCTCAGACCCCAGGCTGGGAAACAGAAACCTGCCGCAGAGCCCTCCTGCTTCTCCTACTAGCCTGGAAGCCTGAGAGTTTTCTGCAGCAGAGATGCAGGGCTCCTGGTGGGGCAACAGCAACCAAGTGCTTGCAGGCAGAGCACACACATCAGGTTCACTGGGAGCACGGGCTGAGGTTATAAGGGCTAGAACTGGCAGTCAAGGCGGATTTGTATTTTCCAAAGCAAGACTGCATTAAGTCTGTTGAATCTGCGACAAGCCAGCAAGGGCAGTGGCTATAACAACTGGCACACAGACGGTTTTCAGTACTGTTACATGTTCTTAGAGATCTTTCTAGACACATTGGAGCTCCTCCTTGGGCTCTTATTGTGACAGCCACTTCTCTAGCTTCTGGCTATTAGTCCCCCTGCATAAGCTAGCTCAAGAGCTTCTGCTGACGTTTGGCCTTTTGCTATGTATTGTAATACTGGCCCTCAGACCTGGTTGCCCCCAAGGACAAGAGAATCAGCACATAGACCCAAGTGATGCTACACGACCTGGCCCCCCCAAGTTATCCCTGATTGGTGAATAAAGATGCCTATAGTGGGTAGTATTGAGATAGGTGGAGTTTGGGGTTTCTGGGCTTGGAGTCTGAGGAGAACCATGAGGGGAGACAGAGAAGGTGGAGAGAAGGTAGATACCATGGGTTAGGTGAGTCAGGAAAGCATGGCCACGTGGGCTGGCCAACTGAAGTGAAGAGCAGCCCTGATGGAAGATAGCAAATTAGAATTTGGGGTTAATGATGGGAAAGCAGATTCTAATAGCTTAAAGAGTAAATATCTGCCTAGCTCTAGTGCTGATTAAGGCTTATTATATTAATAAAAGTTGTGTGTCTTTTATCCATGAACTGAATGATCAAAGGTGGAGTAGAAACTGCAACTGAGATTAAATAATTTCTACAATGGCTTCTGTGGTCTGCAAAAGGACGGTGAAGGACACAATCTGCAGTCAAGTTTGGTGGGGCAATTCTTTTCTTTTCTTTTTTTTAAAGAAAAATATTTATCATTATTATCCATGTGCGATATATAGTGTGTGTGTGTGTGTGTGTACCTGTGTGATAAATGTGTGCTACAGCACACGTGTGGGGTCAGAGGGTGGCTTTCAGGAGCAATTCCCTCCATCCCTGTGGGTTCTGGGGCTTGAACTCGGGTCCCCAGCTTTGATAGAGAGGATCTTTACCCACTGAGGCATATCACCAGCCAGAGAGCTAGACTTTTGTCACTTAAAAAATCATAAGTAACAAGCGTGAGGAACAGTTCAGTGCTTACGAGCACCTGTTGCTATTCTAAAGGACCAGAGTTCAGTTCCCAACACCCACATCAGGGGGCTCAGAATTGCCTATAACTCCAGCTCCAGGAGGTCTGACACCCCCTTATGGCCACCACCTCACGTGTGGTACACACACACACACATTAAAAAACATAAATACCCTTAGCAGCCTCCACCTTAGGAGCTGGGTTTATTTTAAGCCTTTCTTTCATATCAAGAGAAAGGGGGTTATTATAATAAACCATTATTAGACACAGGTAATTAACAGATGAGGTAATGGAAGTGTTTCTACCCTCTTGAAATATATTGAACCTTATTAATAAGTTAATGATTAAAAGACCACCTTAAGCCTAGAGAAAAACAACCTTTTGTGAGACAGAGTCTTTCATCATCTAAGTTGGCTTTGAGATTAGCATATAGTAAACAAAGACCTTTATCTGATCCTTCCGCCTCAGCCTCCCAAAGTCGGAAATGACAGGCATTTAGCATCCCACCCAGCCCAATTCTGCTTATCTACCAAATTGGCAAGGGTGAAAAGGAATATAAAGTAAACTATGAAAGGAAAAGTTCTATCAAATTGGAATATTTATCGAACTTTTTCCAGTAAAGTACAAGAGTAATTAAGGCTAGTTGCTTTTTGTGTCCTGTGAAGTACATATGCATGAATATGGTTTTTGTCCAAGCCTTCCTGTCTCACATCTTCCTCCAAAAGTGGAATGTAAAAACTAGAATTCCCCTGCCCCAGGCAGGTCCCAGAAACTCTAACTTAAAAGGAGGGGACCTTTTTGTCCTGAGCCAGAAATGCTCTTGTCTGGTAGGGAAGGATGGTTGAGCAGCCTGACCTCTCACTGGGCTTCCCCACCCCAGCCAGGAACTTGAAGTCAGACTCTGATGTTGCTGTCCAGCTTCAGCCCACACAATGACACCTCCATAGCATTCCAGAGGACAAAGCTACAGTTTGGGGACAGCTGGGCACAAGGAAGCTTGCAGGAATGCAAACAACAACACACCCGAGCCAGAGAAAGACACATACCGCCCCCAAGAAAACACACACAAGATAGATAAATAAATGTAATGTTAAAAACATTTAAGGAGCTCATTGAAGAGCCCGGAGATTAGCAAGCCCCAATTCAATGAGAAGGAAGTGCTTGCGCCCATGACCTTTCCAGGACCTGCTACTATGCCTGTCTGTCCATCTGCCCTTCTTTTTACATTTAGCTATTTGCACTTTCCAAAGCGAGACTATGTTAAGTCTGTGGACTCTGCAGTACATTAGTCTAGGTGTATACGAATGTGTCTATGTGTATAACAGTAGTAGTGTATATGTGCCATGGTGGTCCCTATGTAGAGGTCAGAGAGCAAGATTCAGAAGTAGTTTGTTTGGGGTTTTTTCCCCCCCTTCTACTGTCTGGATTCTAGGGATGACTCAGGTTGGTAGGCTCAGCAGCAAGTACCTGCTGAGTCACCTCATCGGACCAATGGGCTGAGTCAGTTCTGACGTCACAAAAGACTGTCAACCACTCTTACCAAAGTCAATTTTTGAGAGTCATCATTACCACATAATGTTATATATCATATGAATAGTAGTCGTAGTAACAGCAGCAGCAGTATTATACAATTAGGAACGATACATAGGAACACAATGAGTTAAAGCGATGTAAGGATGGGTACAGGTGACCCATCATTATATATATATAATCCTACAGGTGGGAGGAGACACAGAAATAGCACATTTCCTCGTGAAGACCCTTGGCTCCTGAGTTCAAGCTGAGGCTAGAACTCTTATCTATTGCATGCATAGCCTTGGCTTCAGTTTCCAGCAATACACACACATACACACACACACACACACACACACACACACGAGAGAGAAAGAGAAAGAGAGAGAGAGAGAGAGAAAGAGAGAGAGTGAGTCCCTGGTCCTCCTGATGATAAAATGTGTACAACAAATAGTTATAAAAAATAGGAAATAAGTGATTTTTCTCAAACACAACCTCTCTTTATAAGAACAACAACAAAATAAAATAACTTACAAATTATTTCAAAGGCCAGGGATGTAGCTCACTGGTAAGGCTACTGCCTAGAATGCACAAGGCCCTGGGTTCTACAACAAATATTGCAAAAAGCAAAGAAAGAACATGATTTCAAGTTATAAATTATATTATTTAAATAATTGAGTTCTAAAGTATTTTAAATTTACATGGATAGACATATATATTTGTATACATACCCATATAATGTCTGAGTGGCACTGGACATATGTATGTTTTAACCACAACATTAGGTTTATAAAGACAACTCAGGATTAACTTAAGGATCTGTCTAGACCTTTTTTGGCATCCACAGAGGAAAACGTAAATATATCAACAGAAATTCTGTTCCCTACCTCTTTGTAGTTAATGCGTCCATCTTGAAGCCGAAGAAACTCCAGAGCCCTGTGTCCTGCAAGAAATGAATACCATATGAGCTAAGCTCAACTGTATTTACCAGAGATCATTTTAACTTACGTGTATATGTGTCTGTGTATATGTGTGCGTATATGTGCATAAGTGCAGTTACCCATGGAGGCCAGAGAGGCTCTAGGACTCCTCCGAGCTGGAGTTATGCACAGCATAACTCCACTATGGCTCCACTGCGAACCACCCAGTGTGGGAACTTAGAAATGAAAATGGTTCCTCTGCGAGAACATGAGGCACTTCTACCCGCTGAACCATCTCTCTAGCTTGCACAGATTTTTTTTTTAAGAAAACCACATTTTTTAAGTTGCAAAATATGGAGAAAAGGAGATAAAAAGTAAGATTGCACTCACTTGAGGTTTTCTTTAGGCAGAACTGCTTTATTTGTTTGTTTGATTGATTGATTGAGTGAGTGAGTGATTGACACAGGGTCTCTCTGTGTAGTCCTGGCAGGCATGGAAGTTTGTAGACCAGGCTGGCCTTGAACTCCCAGAGCCTCCTTCCACCTGCCTCCTCAAAAGTGTTAGGATTAAAGGCATAGTTTTATCATGTCTGGCTTAGGCACAATTTTAAATATTTATGTTATTAGAACACAAATCAAATTCGTACTGTGATTTAAATGTCCTGCTTAAGTAACTCTATGACCTTGGGCAAGTTACCTAACACTGTGGACCTCGGTTCCCTCCTCTGTGAGATGAAAGCAAAACGCTACCTCACAGGTTAGCTGAAAGGACCACAGAAAGCAAATACTGAGCGAGGGCACAGGGGCAGTCATGTGGGAGGAACTCGGGAAACAGAAACTGCCATGGTATCTACCTCAGAGCTGGGTAGAGAACCCTAAACACAATATAAATAAATAAATAAATAAATAGGCCCCAAAGCATGGCTGACCAATGGTCCCCAAGTGTGTTTCATCACTGAAATACTTTGGAAGGACAATCACCTCAATCACCTCATAAAGCTGCGTACTCTACCCCCCATGCAGACGTGCAGAGATCCAACCTGAATCAGCATAAGTGGGATGGTTGATACTCCTTGGAACTCCCGCTGAGCAGCAACGTCTATTTCTATTGTGAATCACATTTTTTTTTTTTAAGATTTGGTTTAAAGTGCATGGGGGCTCTGCCTACATACATGTCTATGCACCACATGCAGACAGTGCCTTCAGAGGCTAGAAGAGGGCACTGGATCACTGGAGTTACAGACAACAGCTAGCTGTCATATGGGTGTGCTCGGAATCAAACCCAGGTCCTCTGGGAGAGCAATCTGTTCTCTAAACTTATAAAACACCTCTCCAGCTCTGAATCATAGTCTTTTTTTTTTTTTTTTACATCAAAAAAGCCTCTCCTCTACTGTATACATTGATAACCCAATAATGAAGTCACAAAACATACAAAGCATCCAGATTCAGGATCCCAGTTTTTCTTAACACAAACCACTGAATGAGGACAATTCTAGAAATGGTCTGACATAAGAACCAATCTTCTACTCAGGCCTCACATAAGGAAAAAAAAAAAAAAGAGCTATGTCATCTAAGTTGTTACTAAATACAAGGTGGAATTTCAGTTGCCCTTCATATAAAAAATCTTAGAGTTTGTGCAGATTTGATTTCATCTATAGAAACATAGGGTTTTTTTTTTTTTTGGTTTGGTTTGGTTTTGGTTTTTCAAGACAGGGTTTCTCTGTGTAGCTCTGGCTGTCCTGGAACTCACTTTGTAGCCCAGGCTGGCCTCAAACTCTGAAATCCGCCTGTCTCTGCCTCCCAAGTGCTGGGATTAAAGGTTTTAAAAAAATGGTTTTACTCTGTAACCTAAGGTGTCGGGAACTCACAGCTCTCCTCCTGCTTCTGTCTTCCCATTGCTAGGACTACGGGTATAAGCCCACCACACTCTGGTTAGATATTTTTAAATGTCCATTAGGACTTATCTATCCATCAAGAACCAACATAGAAACTCTAAGGATTTTTGTTTTACTCCAAGGATTTAAAAAAAAAAGAAAAAGAAAATTTCATTTACATGTGCTCTCCTTGGGCTTCTGTCATTTTACCTTAGAATTGGAAGATCCCTAAGAATTCATTACATCCTCCCCGCCCCCCACCGCACCCCCGCACCTCCCCCCCCAAAAGCTACAGGCACCAGAACAACACGTTTCTCAGAACAACACGTCTAGTTTACAGCAGGACTAATAGTTGCAGTCTGTGTCCCTTTCCCTTTGTTTCTTGACTTGCTTTCAGCAGTAAATGTTTGACTCACTGTTGGGACACAGCATTCTGGGCCAGACCACCCACCAGGGAGTCTGAAACAGTGAATCCTTTTCCTTCCCTGCAGACTGGAAGGTCTGGGCCTGGGCCAGGGCCAAGGCCCGCTGTATCCTTTTACACTGGTAACTATGATCTTAGGATCCTGCCTGCCAGGGCTCAGAATCTACATTTACTTTATGCTGCTAACTTTTCCTATTACGTGTGTAACCTAGTCCCTCTTTGTAATGAAAAGAGGTGGCTTAACTATAACACAGTATCATCTTTATTGAAACAAAAGAAAGCCCAGAATATTAAATATACCTAAAATTAGTCTTAAAATCACTGTAGAATGTACTCTTATTTTAATTGTTTTATGAATTGCTTTACATTCCTTACACATTAAAAAAAATCACAAATATATTTCATAAGAACCAAACCCCTTCGTTAGAAGAGACCTACCACATATGCTTACGATGGTAACTATGCAAAGTAATAAGCATTTTAATTAGCTTATCAACATATCCTATCACATCACATACCTTAAATTTATACAATTTTTGTCAGTTATACATACGTTAATTAGGAAAAATAAGTTTAAAAGGCCCTCCCCCTTTTCACTTATTTAAATCCACTATCTATGTCATAGTTTGATTTTCATTGCTGAAATAAACACCATGAGCAAAAGCAACTTGGGGAGGAAAGATTTAATTGGCTTACACATCCCAATCATAGTCCTTCACTGAGGGGAATCAGGGCAGGAGCTCAAAGCAAGAACCTGGAGGCAGGAACTGAAGCTGAGACCGCAGAGGAGCGCTGGTTACTGGCTTGCTCTCATACTTGCTCAGCCTGCTTTTGTATACACCCAGACATCTCCTGCTCACAGTGAACTGGATCTCCTCCATCCATCATGAATGAAGGAAATGCCCCACAGACTTGTCTACAGGCTCATCTGATGGAGGAGGTTCCTCGGGGGAGATTCCCTCTTCCCAGATTTGTCTAGTTGACAAGAACTAACCAGCACAGTCAAGATCACTCAGCCACTACCCCTAAGGTCAGGCATACTGGAGTCTGTAGCCTCATCATAATTCCTATGATGCTGGACTCCTGTAATGGTAACAAACACTCAGCCTCACTGGTTGTCCTACCTCCCTGAAGCCAAGCATCCTAAGGCCAATGGGTAGCACTTAACCCGTGGGAAATAACTTAGGTGAGTGATGGAAACTAGGGTGACCTTAAAGCTCAAATGATGTGTCATACCCATAAGAGCCACTAACAGCCACTCAGGGACTCGCTCCAATGGCCACACATGAAGTTTTACATCTACCTAGAAATGCCTGTCCTTGGAAATATAAAAGCACAAAACTAGTCTCACACCCCTGCCATAGACATCCACCTTCCTTCTCTCCTAATTCTGTGACTGTCCTCGCTTCCTCACTATCCGCTGCAAGGAACACCCAGTGGCCTCACATAAAGGAGCCTACGGGGCCTCAGCTCTCTCACCTAGCTATCCCCCCACCACCACCACAACCAACAACCCTTCCATTTCCTAGCCCTGGATATTTCTAGTCTTCCTCTCTCCTCTCCACTGTCAGGCAACTTCCCAAAGGAGAAAGAGTTGTGTCACTATGTGGGATAGATTTTCAATCTCTTTCTTAAGTTCATTGATGGATTCTTGTCCTTTTAATAACATGAAGAGGGATGTCGAGATGGCTCAGTGGTTAAGAGTACATAGTGCTCTTGACAGGACATTATTTGATCACAAGCAACCATGTTGGGTCGTTCATACCTGCCTGTAACCTTAGTCCTGATGCCTCTGACTTCCAAGGACACGTGCACTCATGTGCATATACTTACACACACACACCAAAAAATAATAATAAAAATAATCTTCAAAAATTAACACACGAAGGGGGTAGGAATGGGTGTCGAACTCACATAATCTCAGCACTCAAGAGAGAGGTTGGAAGTTCATCTCAACTTTGAGGCTAACCCATTCTACATAGTGACCTCCAAGGTAGCCAGAACTATATCAGGAGACCCTGTCTGTAAAACAGACAAATAGACAGACAGACAGACCCTCCCCCCCCCCCCCACACACACACACAGAGCCCAGTACTTACCTATTTCTACATGTGTTGAGAGACCACAAGATGAGCTTTTAGAGCAGAAAAGAGGCAGCAGAAGCAGCAGGCTAGACCACAGCCTGCCTGCAGACATGTTGTCATTCCTCCTCAGCTGCTCTGCTAACGTGGGGACAATCTTAGCTGTAGCCAAACTATGACTCCCAAATCCAGGCACGGACTCGGTGTGTTCCCTCTACACAGGTCACTGACACAGGAAACCAAGCCTCGTTTCAAAATAACACTGTTTTCCAATGAAGTCGACGGGGATCGCCCACTGTTTAGTTTTTCCAGAACAGCAAACAAACTGTCCACCTGGGAGGGGAGAGAAAGCAATCTGCTGGGATCTAAAAGCCTTGGCTGGAGGCACCTTATCATCCCACCCACCCAGATTTCCCCTCAACACGCAATTGGCTCAACAAATCAAAGCTGCCTTCAATTTACTTTCCAAACCGGACACTTACCTATGCCAGTTGATGGTCACTCCGATACTACCTTGCTGTCCACGAGCGGCATCTCCAATATCCTCACCTCACACTTATCAGAGTTTCCTCATCCTCCCAAGCCCCAAGTGCATGCTGGGAAAGCTTTTATGGTGATCACCGAGAACCGGCTTCTCTTTTTGTTGTTTGGCAACAGATACTGCCAGTTCGACATGTTACACAACCCCAGCCACTCCTGGCCATCTACTCTGGCTCTTCCAACAGGACTTACCCGAGATGTGTTGCAAGGAAGGATTCCTGCAGCCCAAAGACACTGACTGCACCTGCAAGGTGGAGGCAGGAAGCAGATTAAGGCGAAGAGACAAGGGTCTGGAAAATGCTGGGCTCAGAACAGACTCATCATAAGGTAGCCAATCAGAAACAGGGAAACAATCCAGGTCATTCGTGGACATAAATGATGGTGATCTTAACACCCAAATGATGCGCTGTCAGTGTTCAAAGCAGCAGGGTGCTCCCGAGAGGCTGTGAGGAAGCAGTATTCATCCTTGGGCTAGGCAAGGGGAAGGGTGAATGAACAAAAGACGGGAGAATTTGAGCCGGCTGTCTGCCAGGCAGCCGTCGGTTATGTAATCTTCAGCCCCATTCAGACCCGTAGACATGGTTTCTGTAGTTCTCTCCACCCAGGGGCACTGGTCCTGACTGCTTCTAACTGCCTTTAAGCCACAGGCTACAAGTTTTTATTTGTTTGTTTGGTTTTTTGTTTGTTTGTTTGTTTTGGTTTGTTATTTTGTTTTTTAATTGGATAGCAGGGTGTTTATAAACTTACATCACTTTGTTTTATAGCTCTGGCTTTCTTATGGGGCCAAAGATGACCTTAAATTCCAAATTCTCCTGCTTGTACCTCCCAGTGTTGGGACAGTAGGTGTGAGCTCAGCATATCAGACTAACTTTTTGTTAAGTGAGAAAATTGACGTATAAATCTAGAATTTTAGCTCTCTATACAGAACCAAATAAAAACCCCAAAGAACTGACTTCTGGCCCTACATCCCTCTGTGACATGACACCCAACTGGAGTGGGGAACCAGTGTCCCTAGGATGAGTAAGCTCTCCTCTGTGTCCTCTTGTCCTAGCCACCCACAGTCAGTGGCGGATCCCCCAGTATTACTATGCGTGCTGAAGTCTCAGTTGGCCTGCCTGTCCCTCTGAGCCTCCTAAAGTCTGCAGGTAAGATGATAGTGATGCTAAATTAGGACCTAAGAGCACCCAAGAATAGTCAGTCAGCCAATAACAGAAAATTGGGGGTGATGGCGTTTACTGTTGTCCCAGAACTCTAGAGGCTGAAAACGGATGGTTGATGGAAGTTTGAGGCTGGCCTGGACCACACTGGGACCTTTTCTTGAGAACAACAACAGGGCTGGCAAGATGGCTCGGTGGATAAAGATACTTGCCAACAAGCCTGACTGATGACCTGAGTTTAGTCCCCAGGACCCACACGGTGGAAGGAGAGGACTGAGTCTCCACCCGCATACACAAGTAAATAAATGCAGTAAAAAGCTTAAAACAACGACGAGAAGATAGCAGATAGAGGACTGGCAAGAATCACCAGGTGAAAACCCTGACTAAAAGAGCTATTTAGGCAGATATACGAAAACCAAGCCACATAAAACACCAGAGAAGGTAATGGGTTCCATTACTAACCAATACTAACCCCGGATTCCTTATATATTTTATACATTCGAAGCTTAGAATGACCATATTTGTTAATGCAACAAAAACTGGAGGAATCCCTCACTTAGTGCCATGTGATGGCTATGCAATAATGTTGCTTTTTTTTTTTTTTTTTTTTTTTTTTTGAGAAACGCTGGGGAGATGCCTTTTACTCATGACATCACAAGCATGAGGACCGCATTCCCACCCTTACCAGCATTTAAAAGCCAGGCACAGTACTGTGCTCCTGTAACTCCAGGGCAGGGGAGGCACAGGCAAGCAGATTCCCGGAGTGCATTGGCCAGCCATCCTAATCAAATCAATGCACTCCAGGTTTGGAGAAAGACCATCTCAGAAATAAAGAGGAGGAAAGCTATTGAGAAAGATACCTGATGTTGACCTCTGACCCCTATATCGTACATGCCCACATGTTTATGAAAATATTTTCCCCCCTACTGCTATCCACCTTGCTAACGCAGGCCTTTTTTATAAAGAGACAGTGTGATTCCATCACCCGGAGCTTCTCTGAAATGCAAATACAAGTTGAAAAGCAAGGGTGCAGGTATCCTAGGAGCCTGTGAGAATGTGTGCCTCATTTGCATACCAATCCTGCTAGCTTCAGGCTGAGGGACCTTGTGCAAGTTATTAAAATATGCTTCTGCTTCTCTGTGACTCAGAGGTAATAATAGTTTCCACCTTATGGGTCATTGTGTTTATCAGATGAGCCAATGCACAATGCATTTTAAGTGGAGATCAGTATACTATAAGTGCAATATTCCTTCACAACTATCATTCAGAAGAAAACTCCCCCACCCAAAAGACTCACCAGGGACTTCTATTATTTTCCCTGTTGATTTTTGTTTAATTTGGGTTTTGTGGCATGGGGGATCAAATCCAGGGCTTCCTTCATTTTAGACAAGTGTTCTAACACTGAGCTATATCCCCTACCCATTTATTGATTTCGTTCCTATCAATAAACCAACTTTGCATTCAGTTTAGTCAGTATAAGATTATTTCTAAAAATTTAGATATGGGTATAAAACAAAGTTGGATGAAGTCAATTTCAATTGAAATGAAAACTAGTCTCCATATGCAGATAAATGATGAAACACAATATTTTTTTATAAAGCTGCATGTAATTTAGGCTCTCCTCAAACCATCTATGTAGCTGAGTTATGCCTTGATTTATTTAAGTGTGTGTGTGTGTGCATGTGTGTGCGCGCACATGCACGCCTGTGGAGATGAGAGGACAAGTTTCAGTACACACACACACACACACACACACACAGACACACACCTGCTTGAGGCAAGGTCTCTCTTCATCTTTCTGCTTCTCAGAGTACTCCAGGCTAACTGGTGCATCTGGGAGATCCGTCTGCCTTCAGCTCCCACCTTGCCATAGGAGTGGTGGAACTGCAGCTATACCCACTGCATCCACCTTTTTACATGGGTTCTGCAGATTGAACTCCGGTGATTAGGCGTGTAAGGCAAGCACTTTTACCCACTGGGCCATCTCCCCAGCCCTTACCTTGAATTCTCCATCTCTTTGTCTCTACATCTCTGTGCTGGAAATGCAGGCCTGAGCCCCCAAGACCAGCTTTAGATACAATTTTAGCGTTCAAAATAAAGCATAGCTTTCTATGTCACTGTTAGGAATAATAATAGCTCATCAGGTGCTTGCAGCCAAGCCTGATGACCTAAGGCCAATCCCAGGGACCCACATGGTAGAAGGGGGAAAAAAAAATCAATCCTGGCAACCCTCCAGTTCTTCACATAAATAGGTAAGTTTAAAATCTAGGAACTGGAAGCTCATGGTACCCAGGAACCCAAGGGGAGAAGAGGCTCCGCCCCCCGTGACTGCGTTTCTCCTGTGGGTCCTAGTGAGCACCCATCCAAGATCCGGGAGTCACGGGGAAGAGGCTGGAGGGAATTGTTTCCACTCCAAACGGGGGCTTGCTGGGGAGAAGCATCAGTGTAGGAAGTTTCGGGTGCCACTTAATGGACTTCTCAGACCATAGGGACAATTGCCTTGGTGAGCTCCTTCCTTCAACAAGTAAGTAAAAGCATTTTACTACCGCGTTGCTGTGAAGATTAACAGTAAGACTAAACCTAAATATTGTGTGCTTAGGCTTTTGGGAATTTTTGTGGGTTTTTTTTTTCTCACTTTCTAAGAAACAAACAGTGAAAGTGCTACGAGACTTCGGTGTTACTCCTAGAGCGCAAATGCAAGGCGGGCAACTCAGCTGAAAAGGAGAGTAGGCAGAGCTTTTACAAAGTTTCTCAAGCCAGGAGCGGTGACTTGCTTGAATACTCTCAGATTGATACCGTGGATTCCCTGAGTTCAAGACCAGCCTGGGCTGCATAGTGAATTTGACGTTGGCTTTGGTTACCAAACAAGATGTTTTTCTTTTATTTCTGTTTTTTTTTTTTTTCAAGATGAATCTTTACAGAAATAAAAGAAAAAAGGGGAGGAAGAGAGAGAGAGAGATAACGAGAGACAGTGAATTCTATATTGGATCCCGAGACACAAAGCCGATTTCAAGTTTGGGGTCTACAGTGATTAAGACAAGATCTGAAGGAATGTCCAGAGAAGATAGAATGGTCTATGAGTAGAGCGCCCCCTACAGGCAGCAGGAATACAGGCCGGCCAGCTTGCGATAGCTGAGAAAGCCACCGGAGGCCCTCCTTATCTTGACCGCTTCTCGCTCCAGTTCCCTTAATAAAATACAGGACAAAGT
Organism: Mus musculus; assembly: GCF_000001635.26. Classification (NCBI taxonomy): domain Eukaryota; kingdom Metazoa; phylum Chordata; class Mammalia; order Rodentia; family Muridae; genus Mus; species Mus musculus. Next base: position 24,938,825 of record NC_000079.6, on the reverse strand, counting down.
AGTGAACACACACAGCACATATGTGTGCACACCTACCTGTACACACAATTAAATCCTGCTATTGAGACTTCTGCCAGATGTATCTGGCACATGACTGGGAGGCTCTGACTCAGCAGAAGACAAAGCCAACAATTAAAAGAACATCCAAGGCATTTTGCAAATACAATATTCTAACTGGGGCATGTAGTGCTCGCCTGTAATTCCAGAACTCTAGGAAGGAAGACTGCGAGATGTAGGTCATCCTAGGCTACATAATAACATGTTTTCTCAATAATAACAACAACATTTGACTCCACGTATTCTGAACACAAACCTGCTGTTTCTTTTATTCAAATTAAAACTTAGGGTTTCTTTCTTCTGCAGAGTTTGGGGCCCAGATGCAGCAGGAGGATGAAGATTTTGTTTAAGGTGATAGTGCTATGTTCAATCCTCACACCCCTGTTGATTTCTTTTTTAAAATAGGGTCTCAGCCTTGAACTTACCGAGAGCCTCCCAAGTGCTGGCCACAACACCGGGCTTATTATTACTTCTAGGATGATTGTTTCCAGTTACTAAACTTCAGCTCTGTTAGTTGCTTGATGTACAGCAGCTACGTCACGAAGCAAAGGGCAGTGGCTTGGGAGCACCACTGCTCAGGACCAACAGAGGACACACACAGAAAGCATGCAAGAGGAAGCCTCACTTCGACCCTAATTGAACGGTTGCCCCAAATCTCAGTACTCAGGAGCGCTGTGCTCCGAATTCATGAAGGGGATATGTAGAAAAGCATGCAAGGAACCGATCACTGAGCCACACTTCACCCCTCACTGAACAGTGATCCCCAGTTCCAATGCTCAGTAGCCCGAGCATATGAAACCGCGAGTTTGGCCTTTGGTGCCTTCTTTAGACGGAGTGCATATTGCCGGGGCTGGGGAACTGGGGAACAGAAAGTGCTCCCGTCACAATTAAGGCCTAAAGAAATGACAGGTGAGCATCCGACATTGAGAACGGTGAGTTATGTGCACGAATTCATCTTGCTGGGAGTCTTTCCATTCGCAGGCCCTGGAGAAGAACGTGCGGGGAACACAGTTCAAGCTCTGTCTCCTCGCAGCTCCAATCTCAACAGCTCAGAGAGAGGGCGCTCTCGGTGTCTCCGCCACCCCGCGCGTCCCCGCCACCCCGCGCGTCCCCGCCGCCGGGCTCCCGCTTTCCCGCGACCCCTGAGATCCTGCAGCTCGCTTGCCTGTCCCTTGCCGGTGTCGCCGCTACTGCCGGGCCATGGCGACCTGCTTTCTGCTGCGGAGCTTCTGGGCCGCGCGTCCTGCGCTGCCGCCTCCCGGCCGCTTCCGCCCGGAGCCCGCAGGAACCCCGCGGCGCAGCTACGCCAGCGGCCCCGGGGGCCTCCACGCCGACCTACTCCGCGGGGACAGCTTCGTGGGCGGCCGCTGGCTCCCAGCCCCCGCCACCTTCCCGGTGTACGACCCGGCCAGCGGCGCCAAGCTGGGCACCGTGGCCGACTGCGGGGTACCCGAGGCCCGCGCTGCTGTGCGCGCCGCCTACGATGCCTTCAACAGCTGGAAAGGGGTCTCGGTCAAGGTGAGAGCACCGCAGGTGCGGGATCCCGGCCTAGAAGGAAGCAGAGATCCACAGAGTGAAACAAAGTGAAACCGGTTCCTCGGGATACACAGTACGGAAAGCCAGAGCAAACAACAAAAAGAGATAAATTAGTTTGGAGCATGCGTACGGTTATCAGATCCCCTTCCTACATGTATCGACAGGTGTGCATAATAAAAGTGAGCTATGTCAGCCAGCCTATCTGAGAGAGAGAGAGAGAGAGAGAGAGTAGAAGGAAGATGAGAGAGAGCCCTGTATGTGAAAGCTGTATGTAGGGAATGTGTATCTGTATATGTAGGTTGCATGTTGGGGCTGTATGTGTAGGAGCTGTGTCAAGGACACTGAGAAAGGACATGTGAGCTTCGTTCAGAGGAGGGAAAAAGTCTAGGGGCATTCTCTGACTTTAGGTCTAAATGCGCTTACTAACAGAGATGGCTGGACAGTGGAGGGTAGATGGTGAGGACAGAAAATTATTTTAGAAAAATTCTTCCTCCTTTATTTTTGATAGTACCCCTGCAGCCAACCCCATGAAATCATAGTCTCTTTATCCTTCATTTCCTGCTGCTGTCTCCTGATGAGGGTACAAGCACTAGAGCCTTCACATTGGTCCACCCTTCGTGGGGGTGCCACGTATTTCTGGAGGTGCTTGGAATACAGAGTCCAGAAAAAAGGTTGGGGGAGGCTGGAGAACGGTTCGCCTTTTGAGATGTACTTGCTGCTCTTGCAGAGTTTCTGGGTTCAGTTCTCAGCGCTCCCGGGGCAACTCTCACCAGTTTGGGACTCCAGTTCCAGGGGATTGCTGAAGGCACACATACATGCATGCAAGCCAATGCTCATATGCATAAAATAAATGAATCTTAAGAAAATCCAGCCCCTTATAGAGCTTACGTGATGTTTTGGAGATCCAAACTGCAAGCTGTAAAGAGCAAGGAAGTGTGCTGGAACTGATGAATAATGTGGGGGCAAAAGACACATGCAGGCCCAGAGGTCAGAGGAGAGGCCAAGGTGGCCATTTGGGCAGCTTACAGTGACAGGAGTGTGTCTTCCTGCAGTTCCCGAGGCCAGAAGTCAGAGGCTGTGCTGGCTAAGTTCTATGTGAACTTGGAATAAGCTAAGGTCATCAGAGAGGAAGGAGCCTCCATAAGACTGGACTATAGGGAAGCCTACAAGACATTTTCTTAGTTAGTGATCAGTGGAGGAGGGCCCAGTCCGTTGTGAGTGGTGGCATCCCTTGTCTAGTGGTCCTGGGTTCTATAATAAAGCAGTCTGAGCAAGCCATTGGTAAACAGCACCCCTCATTGGCCTCTGCATCAGGTTCCTGCCTCCAGGTTTCTGTCCCTGTTTGAGTTCCTGTCCTGGCTTCCTTCCCTGATAAACAGTGTTGTCGAAGTGTAAGCCAAATAAACCCTTTCCTCACCAACTTGCTTTTTGACCATGATGTTGTGTTGCAGCAATAGAAACCCTAAAACAGAGATCAAGATGGCGGCAGGCCTGGTTTCATCTGAGGCCTTTCTCCCAAACTTGTAGACATCATGCTTTTTCTCCAATTGGTCTGTGTGGTTCTATCACCGTGGCCTTCTTCTGGGGCCAGTTGTTGACTGAAGGCCTAGCTGCCTTTAATCACTTCTTTAAAGACTCATTCTGAGGCACTGATGAGGTGACTCGGGGCTTCAACACCTCCCTCTAGCAGGGGGCACATTTTCTCCTATAACATCAGGGTTGGCCTTTCTGAGGATATTAGGTATAAGGATGAAGAGAGGCAAGGGGAGATCCTGAGCAACTCGGGAACATGGCTACTGGGCTTCCAGAACAGCAAGGAGGCCCTTGTGGCCTAGAGTGGACCAAGAACTAAGAAGAGATGCAGGGAGCTGTCACAGAGCTTGGGGAGGAAGGAGCTGCTTCATTCAGGACCTGTGGACCATCTAAGGACTTCCCAGTAGACTTTGATAATGGTAATGGGAGTTCTGAAAGAGGCTGTAAGAGGGCCGTGGCCGATGAACGGGCCTGTGCTTGCTTTTGTTATTGTTGTTTCTTTGTTTTGGGAATAGGGAAGTTCTTGAGGCATGCTAACTTGATAAAGAAAATAATTTTGTTTTCCCTATGGATTTAGCTGGTAGGAATCCACAATCAATAGTAGCCTGTACTGTTTGGAGGTCTATGGGACCTCAGTGGCTAACAACTCCAAAAGACATTATCCATTGCTGGTACTGGGTTCTTTATTTGTCAGCATGTGGTGCTTAAAAGGGTGTTGCTATCCTGTTAGAGAGTAACTTATTTTAAATCCCTCTATCTATGGAAGCTTTTATAGTAGACAGTAGGTTTCCATATGACTTTAAAAAAGAAAAAGAGAGGTCTTTAGTGTTATTAAAAGCTCTTGCCAGTGCTGTGGGTTACCTCCCAGAACATGATGGTAAGACCTATTGCTGAAGACACCAAATATTTGAGTGATGGGACAAAGAGGCATCAAGCTAGACGTGATGTAGAAATTTCACTTCTATCGCTGTCGTAGAGCTGGACAGTGCTGGGTGTGTGCTGGCTGGATTGTCTTGTCAACTTCACACAAGTAAGTCACCTGAAAAGAGGGAATCTTAATAAAATGACTGGCCTATAGGAAGACCTGTAGGAGATGATCTTGGTTGATATGAGATGGACCAGCCCATTGTAGATGGTGCCACCCTGAGCGCCCTTGAGTATGTAAGAGAGGAGGCTGGGCAAGCCATGAGGAACAAACTAGTCAGCAGCTCTCCTCCATGGCCTCTGCATCAGTTCCTGCTCCCAGGTTCCTGCCTCCAGTTGCTGTCCTAATTTCCGACTGTGATGCAGAAGTGTAGGATAAAAGAAGATGCTTTTCCTCCCCAAGTAGCTTTTGGTCATGGTGCTCTAGCACAGCAATGGAAACAGAAATGGGTACCAGATACAGGCATTGCTGTGATGGGCCTGCCTGTGTGCTTTAGAAACCCTAAGAAGACAGAAATGGGTACCAGATACAGGCATTGCTGTGATGGGCCTGCCTGTGTGCTTTAGAAACCCTAAGAAGACAGAAATGGGTACCAGATACAGGCATTGCTGTGATGGGCCTGCCCGTGTGCTTTGGGAGGACTGTGGTACCATTTGAACTCTGCACAGGAAAAGCTGTCGAGTGCTCAGAGCTTAGTGGGCTGTGTTGAGTGCTCAGAGCTTAGTGGGCTGCTCTGGAGGAGGTTGGGAGCTAATGTTAAGAGTAGTGCAGATGACGGAGGCCTGGCTTGTGAAATCCCAAAGGGAAGTTTAAAAGTCCCTTAAAGACTCTACTAAAGCCTTTCTTGTGGTATTTTAAATTAAGAGCTACTGACGTGAGGAAACTTTTGCTTGGCTGAGATAATCAGTCCTGGTCAGCAGGAGCTAAGAAATTAGTGGTGATTTTTTAAGACCAGTAACACTGAGAAGAAATCTGCGGATATTTCCACAGAAGCTGTGGTCCAGAGTGGATGGAGGCTCTACCTCATGCTGGAAGCTAACTTTGGTAGTATAAGAGTTACCCAGGTTTTAAAGGCATGAAGGGGTCCTTCAGAGCAGCTGAGGCTTGACACTCTGTGGTAAGGCTAGAGTCCCTGGAAAGAACCCTGGAGAGGCCACCGGTGAAGGTGCACCTCAGTTGTAGTAGAAGCCCTAGGATTGAAGGGGTCGCGAAGAGGGTGCAGCTTGGCACCATGTGTCAGTGTCAGAGTCCCTGAGGAGAGCGTAGGAGAGGCCATTGGTGAAGGCGCAGCCCATCTGCAGCAGGATAGCCCAGCATTTCTGAGATCATTTGGGGTATGATAATGAGATGGTCACCAAGGACAGGCAGCTGTGGAGTGGAGCCAGCCTGAGCCTGTGAGATAAGCTGTGTGTGCTGTGGATGGCAGAGATGGAGAAGTGCCACAAGCTGAGTCTAAGATCGTGAGCTCCTGATAATGCACTTCGCGCTGTTGAGCTTTGGTTTTGCTCTGATCTGATTGCAACTGTGCCTGGTTCTTTGCTCTTGGAACAACAACAAAAAAGTTTAATTTATTTTGGGTTTTATAAGAACTTACAATTAAGAGACTTTGGAAATTGTCTTAGTCAGAGTTTATATTCCTGCACAAACATCATGACCAAGAAGCAAGTTGGGGAGGAAAGGGTTTATTCAGCTTACACTTCCACACTACTGTTCATTACCAGGGGAAGTCAGGACTGGAACTCAAGCAGGTCAGGAAGCAGGAGCTGATGCAGAGGCCATGGAGGAATGTTCTTTACTGGCTTGCCTCCCCTGGCTTGCTCAGCCTGCTCTCTTATAGAACCAAAGACTACCAGTCCAGAGATGGCACCACCCACAACCCTCCTCCCCCATCACTAATTGAGAAAATGCCTTACAGTTGGATCTCATGGAGACATTTTCTCACCTGAAGCTCCTTTCTCCATGATAACTCCAGCGTGTGTCAAGTTGACACAAAACCATCCAGTACAGAAATTTAGAAATATTTTGAAAGCTTCCAAAGATTTTGGATATTTAGAGAAACCTTGGATATCTCCGAGATGTTGGGTATTTAAGAGAGTTTCAGTGTTTTAGAGAGACTTGAGATGTTTTAAAGAAACTGAACTTTTGAAGTGTAGAATTTGTAAAGATTGTGGGACTTTTAAAAATAGGAATGTTTTACGTAGTGAGATTCATGTTAACGTGATATTCAGAGAACATCAAGAAAGGAAAGGTTATGGCTAAAGTGGTGTGTTTGTGTGTGGAGTTGACAAGGGGTCAGTTGTGCTGGCTAGTTTTATGTCAACTTGACACAAGGTGGGTCGTCTGGGAAGGAGGAATCATAATCGAAAAACACCTCCATAAAATCGGCCTGTAGTGCTTTTTTTTGGTGGATGATTGACGTGGAAGGGCCCAGGTGATTGCACTTGGTGTTTCCCTAGGCAGGTGGTCCTAGGGTACATAAGAGATGAGGCCGAGCAAACCACAGGAGCAGGCCAGTTAGCAGCCCTCCTCCATGACCTCCACATCAGTTCCTGTGTCCAGGCTTCTACCTCCAGTTCATGCCCTAACTAACTTCCTTTGATGGTGGACTGTAAGATGAAATAAACCCTCAGGCATGCTGTTTTAGCATAGTCATGCATGCAGGTGCTACGTGTACACTCAGCTGTGGGCGTGATGGGCAGGGAGTGAGATGGGCAAGGAGACTAGGGCAGACCTGATTCCTGGATATTCTAGCATTACTTTACAGACTCACAGTGGTTCACCAAGATCAAGGGCACATAGTGATGTCACAGTGCAGGCGTGCAGGGAGCTTTTCTAGACCCGTTGGTAGTTTGGCAACCAACTGCTGGTGTTGGGGCCCCTCTGAAATTGGCAACATCATTCTGTCATGCAACCATAGCCTCCACCCTAATGCAGGAACATGTTTCAGCTCCGAGAGTACAAGAGCCTGGGGCTTCTTAGGGGAACTTCCTTCTTGAAAGTGCCCCTGGGTGCCGGAACATTACTGAGGGAAAAGTTCCATAGATTCCCTGAAGGAAGCAGCGGGGCGCACAGGCAGGAAATGAGGCTCACCCTCCTTTCCCCTGAGTCTGCACTGCCTGTATCTCTCTCTCCCTGAGTGTAAATTCCTTCCCTTCCCTAAGCCAATCGCCTCCCACCGCCACAGTCTATGTGTTCTTGCAGGTCTAGTTCTGTGTAACTTCAGTCACTTGGCCTTCCACTATTCTCCTTTCTCTGAAGCAGCAGAACTGGTCCATACATACCTCATCACCAGCCTTACATCTTTCCTTCATGTGTGGATGACCTTTTCCACCTTGCAAAGTAGAGGATGCATGTTAGTTAGACAAATATCTGACAGAGCAACTTACGGGAGGAAGATTTGAATCCGGCTCACCAAGGGCATTTGGGTTTTTATGGTGGAAGAGGCATGGTGACACAGCTCCGTGGTGGATGGACCACATGGTGATTGGACCACATGGTGGATCTCTTCACTGGGCTGACTAGGCCAGGAAACAGAGAACAGAACTAGAAGTAGGCCCAGGCAGTAATCTGAGATTATTATTTACTTTCATAATCACATACACTGGCAATGTTTAGGTTTGCCCACAAATTCTCAGGCATCAAAAGCATTGTCAGATAAACCACCGCATTGGATAACCTGGCAAGAGAAAAAAAAATCACGTAAGGTTTATATATTTACTCCCCACTCCCAATTTAAAAGGAGTTTGATATTGTCACCTATAGGTGCAACTTTTCTTCTTGTTGTAAGGTTTATTTATTATTATAAATAAGTACACTGTAGCTGTCTTCAGACACACCTTCTGGGCATCAGATCTCATTACAGGTAGTTGTGAGCCACCATGTGGTTGGTAGGATTTGAACTTAGGACCTTCTGAAGAGCACTTAGTGCTCTTACCCAGTGAGCCATTTCACCAGCCCCCATTATTTTGTTTTTTAAGACAGGGTTTCTCTGTGTAATCCTGGCTAAGCTGGAACTCATTATGTAAACTAGCCTGACCTTGAACTCTGACAGCTCAGCCTGCCTCTGCTTTCCAAGTGCTGGGATTAAAGCATAGACCTTCACATACAGCTTGAGTTTGCAAGGTTTTTTTTCCTCCTAGAAGTTCTAGGAGATAATTTGTTCTCCTGTCTTTTCCAGGTGCCTTGGCCAATGGGCTTTCGTCCCTCCGACACTTGGTTTTCTGGTTGCATCAGACCTTCTGACTCTGTCCAGTTACAGTCTCTCTTGTTGTTGCACTGGGCCCATTTGGAGATACAGAATAGTCTCAGCTTCTCAACCCATGATCATATTAGCAAAGCCCCTTTTGACATCTAAGGTAGCAGTCACAAGCTCAGGGAATACGGCTGTGGATGGCTTTGAAAGCTAAGTACTATTCCTGGTGCTTGCCTAAGTGATGTGTTTAGTCTTTTGAAGATCCTACGAGGCGTGCATATGAATCACGTTGTGGATGAAGAGACAGGGGTGGGTGCTAGAACTCTAGCAGAGGAGCTGGGATGGGAGCCACATGTTACTGTCCACCCTTCTGCCTTTCTGGGACCCTGTTTGAGTTTTGCACGTCTACACACCCCATAGTTATGGGGGACAGGGCACCTTCAACTTATTAGTCAAGTTAGGGTTTTCCCACTCTATGGCAGTTTGAGAACAGTGCATATTCAGTGGAAGGGATTCATGGAATTGAGACTTTTGATCTTTCCTTGGATGAGCCATGTGCAGTGGCATATCCCTGTGGATGCTGGGCCACAGCAATGAGACTGCTGTGCTATGAAAAGATCTTGACTTTCTATCGTGTTGCTGAGCTCAGCTTCTCAGCCTGTTACTTGTGTTAGCAGCATTTTCACTTTAGGCTGTTGTTGACTACCAGTGGGAAATCATGGTATAATTTCATCATAAGCAGAGGTATCCGTCAGCACTCTACAACTGCTGTAACAAGATGCTGCTAACGAGGAGCTTAACAAACAGAAATGTCCTCTCTTGGACTTAAACGTCTAACGTCTAAAATCGAAGGATTCCAGCAGCAGCAGTTTCTTCTGAAGACCGTGCGGGCAGGACTTATTCCAGATCTTTCTACGTGGTTTATAGATGGCTGTTTCCCTGTATTGCTTCAGGTGTTTTTTAGTTTGTTTTGTTTTGTCTTGTTTCTGGATGTGTTTTAATATCTGTGCCCAAATACACCACACACACACACACACACACACACACACCTCTTTTTTTCCCATTATGTATTCCTGGCTGGCCTGGATCCCACAGTGTAGACCAGCTGGCTTCAGATTCACATTGATCCACCTGCCTCTACTACCTGAGTGCTGCAATTAAAGCCATGGATCCTGTATCCAGCCACATCTTGTTTTTAGAATGGCAACATTAATATTAGATTAAGATGAACCTTAATGTCCTCATTTTATTTTGCTGCTTCTAGGAAACCCTGTCCTGTCCCTACCCTGTCCCTAGATAAGGTGGCATTCTGAGAGCCTGGGGTTACCTGTTTGTGAGGTAGACCCAGTTCACTCCATCCTCTGCCATGCCAAGGGCTTTCCATATGAGGACTATTCATGACTTACCCTGGCTTATGTAAATCCAACCTGGGTATTGCATTTTCTACATAAAGGCAGAATCTTACCTTTAAAAAAGTTTATTTTTAATTATATGTAGTATATCTATTGTATGTGCTTGTTTGCATGCATGTGTGTGTGTATGCACGTGTGCGCACCTGTTTGGTGTGTGTGTGTGTGTATACACTTGTGCATGCATGTGAGTGCCAGTGCCCACAGAGCCCAGAGGTCTCAGATAGAATTACAAGTAGTTGTGAGCTACCAGCTGGGAACCAAACTTGGGTCCTTTTCAAGAACAATATTTGCTTTTAATTGTTGGACGATTAGTCCAGCCCAGACTCTTATGTTTTGTGTCTATAGTTCTGCTATGTTACATTCTCTCACTCTTTCTCTGACTAAGCATGGTACCCTGTTCACAGCACATAGCAAGCCATTCACTTTTGCCCTAAGACAGGACCCTATGTAGCCCAAGCTGGCATCTTGGTATGTAGTCAGTGAGTCCCTTGAACTTCTGATCGTTCTGCCTACAGCTCCCTGGTGCTGGGATTAGTCATGTTCTGCCATGCACAGATTTATGCTGTGTTAAAGATGCGACCCAGGGCTTCATGCATGTCAGGGAAGCACTTTACCAACTGAATCACATCTCCAGGCCCACAGACAGAGTCATAGTCATTTCTCAGAACCAGGCCTCCTGGATTTTAATACGTTTTCTCTCTCATCTGGATGGAGAACACTTGGCGTTTTATGAAATGAGAATAGGTGAAATCCTGCGGGATAGCAATGCCCTTACTTTCAAGGCAGTGCTGGCATCTATCTGTTCCTGAAGATTTATCCTCAGCAAAAATTTTGAGATGTGAAAAGATGCAGCTTGTTAGAAAAGGGACAGTCTCCAGAGACAACAGTGTTCTGTGTGCCCACTGGCTCTCTGTTAACAAATGTAATTATAAAAGTAGACTTCTGCGTGGTTACAATGGCAGAATGACATGCTAGGTTTGCTTATTGCATTGCATGGTTATCCAGGCAGATGAGAGTAAGTCTATTCTTCTTAAACTAGGGATGTGGATTATTTGGTAGAGAGTTTGCCAAGCATGTACGACTCCCTGTGTTCAATCCCCAGCTCCCACAAACTGGGCTTGTGGCACACAACAGTCATCCCAGCATAGGATGATCAGAAGTTCAGGGTTAGCTCCACCACTGAATGGATACAGGCTTGCCTCAAACTTCTGGGCTAAGGCAATCCTCCTGCCTCAGCTTCCTCCTTGGCTTCGTGGTGGCTTCTTCATACATATATGTCATTATACTCTGCTCCAATTTGTCCCCTTCCCTCAGTATCTGTCTCTCCCAGATGTTACTCTTCTGCGAAAAACACCCATAAACCAATCCAAAACGTTTACTAGCTACTGGGGCATCCCCCAGCCTGGTGAAGTTGACACTTGAGGTGAACTATTCTTCCTCCAAGTGTAAGGCTAGACACGTAACCGGTGCTTAGGAGGGCAAGGGTGCCAACCTATCTTTCCTGCACTTCCCAGTTCATTGTTTCTCTGCCTCATTTCTTTTCCAGGAGAGGAGCTTACTACTCCGTAAATGGTACGACTTAATGATACAAAATAAGGACGACCTTGCCAAGATCATAACAGCCGAGAGTGTAAGTTCAAGATCCTGGCTTGCTGCCAAGAGGACGGGTCCTGGAGTGGTTAGACCAGAGTGTGGGAAAGCGCTTGGCTTCCCTTGACTGCTGTCCTGCAGCTTAACATGTGGTCCTTTGATGAGGGACTAAGTCATTATGGTGCTCAGAAAACACATTTGCTAAACAAAATTTCTGTGCTCTAGTATATTTGATGCTAATTTGTAAAAAGTAGATTGGGTGGGTGGGGGTGAGGGCTGGAGAGATGGCTCAGCAGTTGAGACCATGCACTACTCTTGCAGAGAACCCAAGTTCAGTTCCCCAAACTCACATCAGGCAGCTTACAACTACCTATATATATCTCCAGCTCTGGGGAACCCAATGCCTCTGACATCTGTGGGCTCCTGCACTCATATGCACGCACAGACACACAGACAAGAACAAAGATTTGGGTAATAGCTTTGTTTAGAGCTAATGATTTTTAAAATCATTCTAGTTTAAAAAATATTTTTGCTATTATTTATTCATGTGTATGTATGTATGTATGTATGTATGTATGTATGTATGTATGTGAGTGCAAATGCCAGTGGAAACCAGAATAGGGTATTGGACTGGAGTTACAGATGGTTGTGAGCCACCATATGGGTGCTGGAAATCAAATGCACACCCTCTGGAAGAGTAGCCAGTGCTCTTAACCACTGAGGCAGCTTTTTCCTTTTTTAAATATAATATTTCTTATTTATTTGTGGGGGATTTCATACATGTATGCAATCTACTTTTCTTCTATCAGTCTCCTTCTCCCTCGAGGCCAACCAACTCCCCTTGGACCTCTTTAGCATGTCCCCTCCTAACTCCATGTCCTCTTCCTTTTAATGACCTCAGTCCAACTAGTGCTAGTGGAGGGTGTGAGGCCACACACTATGGCACGAGCAACCTGCAATGGCCACCCCTTCATATAAAAGTCACTCCCCTCCCCCAGCAGCCATTGACTGCTTACCTCTCCTCTGCTAACCATGGGGCTCATGATCCCTGGTGCTGGAACTTTGACTGGCTCGCTCATGTGCAGTTAACCTCGGCCCAAGTTATTTTCTTCTGTTACTCTGTTTTTTATTTTCTCATTATTTTTAAATTTGTGAACTGTGCCGTTAGTTCATTCACAGAATAAGAGACTTCACACTGTAGTTAATATCCTGGAAGCCTTAGACTCTGTAGTGCTCTGTGTCTGCCCCTAAGCTGATGGTTCATCTTACCTCCATCATTCCAACCCTCTAAGACTTGCACCAAAGTTAGCCATTTTTCAGCAACCTCTGAGCTCTGTGGTGGGAAGCTTTCTCTCTTCTTCTTGCAGCTTTGAAAAACTTGGGACCGCAGACTGCACTTTTGATGAACATTGCCTGTTCTGATTTGATTTAGGGAAAGCCACTGAAAGAGGCCCAGGGAGAAATTCTGTATTCAGCCCTTTTCCTGGAGTGGTTCTCAGAGGAAGCTCGCCGTATTTATGGAGACATCATCTATACCTCTGCCAAAGATAAGCGAGGGCTAGTCCTCAAGCAGCCCGTTGGTGTGGCGGCCATCATCACACCGGTATGTAGCAAGTTCAGCACGATCCTGGGGTGGGAGCCGAAAGCAATCTCGTTTTCCTGGTGAACAGGTGTGTCCATCCTGTCAGCTTTGTCACCTGCCCTTGGTTTCCTGATTCCTTTCCTGGATGTAGACTTGTGTTTCCACATTCTTTGTGACAGGGTCAGGTGTAGGGACATAAGAAGAGACACATGTTTTCTGATGCCTTCAAAAACAGGGTGACCTGCAGAGACTTTCCGACCTGGTGTGAAGACTCCATCGTGGGATCGCCTAGCTCCTCTGAAAACACCTTTGAAATGTTGTCGTCTTTAATCGACTTCAAAGGGGGCATTTACTTTTTAAAATTTGTACCATTATTAAAGAATTATGTTTATTTTGTGATTATCATCCATAGCAAAACATTTATGCCTCTGAGGGTAGGCACAGGGCCAGGTTCTGGAGGTCCAAGGGCGATGAATTAAGATGCTGTCTCTGCCCAGATGGGTTTGCAGTACACTGGTGGGCACCAGGTTCTTCTCATAAGCCTTTCCTGGAGGAGCTTGGTGCCAACTTCTCTCCAGGGTCTGCCAGCTGTTTTCAAGGCTGCTGGTCTCCCTGATCAGCACAGTTACAGATAGAGTCCTCTTTGCTACCTGGACTGATGAAACCTGCCCTGAAGCTCGCTGTTGTTGGTCATGTGCTCTTGGGCAAGTTATTTACCTGCAATGTCTCAGTTTCCCCAAATATGTAAATAGGGATAATAATAACAATGAGCTCATTGGGATGTCATAAGGACTTAGTTCATTGGAATTGGAAAGTGCTTAGGACAATAAATGAGACGAAATAAGCACTATATGCACAATATGAATTTTGTTAACGTAAAATTTACAGTGGGGCTAGAGAGATGGCTCAGTAGTTAACAGCACTGGCTGCTTTTCCAAAGGATCCAAGAAGTTTGGTCTCCAGTACCCATATCAGATGGCTCACAGTAACTCCATATATCCTTAAACACACACATATAAATAAATGAAATTAGATTTGTAGATATCTATTCCCTATAAATATGTATATAAAAGTAAGTAAAGCAGCCATTTCCAAAGTCATATACTGACCTGTTTTACTTAAGAGCCTCAGACCAAATCTAGCTAGGTCATGTGTTTATAAATAAAGTTCTATTAGTACACATGGGGTTCATTTATGAGCCTGTGTTCATAAGACAACTTCAGAGGTGCAGAGTTGTAACAAAAACTATGCATCCGGCCTAGCAAACACAGAAGTGGATGCTCACAGTCAGCTATTGGATGGATCACAGGGCCCCCAATGGAGGAGCTAGAGAAAGTACCTAAGGACCTAAAGGGATCTGCAACCCTATAGGTGGAACAACATTATGAACTAACCAGTACCCCGGAGCTCTTGACTCTAACTGCATATGTATCAAACGATGGCCTAGTCGGCCATCACTGGAAAGAGAGGCCCATTGGACATGCAAACTTTATATGCCCCAGTACAGGGGAACGCCAGGGCCAAAAAGTGGGAGTGGGTGGGTAGGGGAATGTGGGGGGCGGGGGGAGTGTATTGGGGACTTTTTGGATAGTATTGGAAAAGTAAATGAGGAAAATACCTAATAAAAAACAAACAAACAAACAAAAAAACCTATGCATCCTGCAAGATATGGCCCTCAAAGAACACATTGGTCTAGATAGTTTTGTACTGTGTCAGACTGTGGCCTGCTTCTGTGAACTTTGACCTCCTGAGTCCATCACACTGGCCAGAGTCAGGTGTTCTGAGAGCTCACCTGTATTGAAGCAAACAGGTTTGCCAGTCAGTTGGGCAATGGAATGGTGACTGGCTCTCTGCCCTGCCTCGTCTTGGATCCTGAGGCACTCCCAACGCTTATATCCTTCCTCTGTTTTTCCAGTGGAATTTTCCCAGTGCGATGATCACCCGGAAAGTGGGGGCCGCCTTGGCAGCTGGCTGCACTGTGGTGGTGAAACCTGCTGAAGACACACCCTATTCCGCCCTGGCCCTGGCTCAGGTGAGTTTCTCCGTGCAGAATCAATCAGGCGCCCAGGTGGATGCTTCTCAAGGGCAGGGAGAGACATTTTTGGAATCTCCTTTTCTGCATGTGTCTCCTGCAATCTTCTTAGTCCACCAGCAGCTATTCTATAAATGGATGGATGGATGGATAGGTAGATGCATAGATAGATGCATAGATGAAGCTGGAGTTCCAGGTGGTTGTGAGCCCTGTCATGTGGGTGCCCAGGAAAAGCACCCACCAAGTGCACTGAACCACTGAGCCATCCTCCAGCCCCAAGGTTTCTTATTCACTGTGCCTGATGCTGGTTCAATCTCTATTCAGTCAGATCTTTTTAGTTTCCTGCTGAAAACTCTCAGAAGGCTTCATGTGTCACTCAATAAAACACAGGTTTACTGCAGTAGCCTTCAAGGGTCTATACCACCTCCCATACTCCGGCACCCTCTGACTTGTCTCCACTTCAGAGGCCTCATTCTTCTGTTTGAGCCACTCTGGCCCCTGCCACTCCTTACACCCTCTAACCTCACCCTCAACTCAGGTATTGGGCAAACGTTTTCTTCTGGAACATTCTTCCCCAGCCATGCTCACATGACTTGCTTCTTCACACATTTTTAAACATTTATTAATTATTGTGTGTGCATACACACGTTGAGTGGGATGGACACGACATGTGTCCCACAGCACTCCTGTGGAGGTGACAGGATAACTTGGTGGAGTCTGTCCTCTCCTTCTGCCTTTATGAGGGCTCTGACGCAGGTCTCCAGGTTTCCATAGCAGGCACTTTACCCACTGAGCCCCTTGCCAGCCTACTGCCAGTGAAGAAGTGATGGGCGTGCACCTCAAAGGGACCCCATTGGCATAGCGGTTATTTTGAGGTGCAGGAAATATTTCACAAAGAGCCATTCAGCCTAAGTTTTCCTACATGTCACAAGTCAGAAGCATACTTTTAGGAGGGAGTGCTTCATACACTGGAAAACCTTGCAGGTCACCAGAGACTGGAACACAAGACTGTAGTGAACCAGAATAGACACTCAGTGAAATAACCGTATTAGCCTTTGTAGCCTTCCTGCCCCCGTTTTCTCTCTGTGACATTCATAGGACACACTGTCCTATTCAGAGATCCACATGTCCTCCCCTTCCTTCACGCACTGACTGTTCTTTAAGAAGAACATGCTCATCACAGGCTGTGGTCATTCATTACTGTCAATTTTATGCTTTGCTCTTGTCAACCATCTTCTGTCTTCACTGGGATTCTACATCCAGCCTGAATTCACGTAAGAACTAAGTGTCACCAACCTGGTGGAACAAGCCTTATATCCCAGCTATTCAGGAGACTGAGGCAAGAGATCTCAAAGTTCAAGGCCCGCCTAAGCAACTTAGAGTAGCACCATGGTTATTTGAATGGGAAGAGTTCCCCGTAGGCTTGGTCGTTCTGTCTGCTCCTCTCTGTTTCTGTGGACAGTGTTACTGTGCATCGTGCATCCTAGCCTCCTGCCTCGATGGACTGCATCTCTGCTCAACCTGTAGCCGAGATAAACCTGCCTTCCTCAAACTGCTTCTTGTTGGGATTTGATCGCAATGAGGAAGACATATCTCAAAACAACAAGTAAAACCTCGAGCTGGAGAGATAGCCAAGGGGGAGAGTTCTTGCTTAGTACGTGTGAGGCCACGGGTTCAATCCCTAACACCACGGAAACCAGGTCTATATGCCCAAGGCCGCAACCAATATATGCTTGCTCCATCCTCTCCCTCCTTGTCCAGACTTAGTTCTGTAAGGACCTGTGGTTTGCACACTTCTAGTCCTTCCTTAGCTGATGTCTTTCTGGTTGTTTTGTTCTTGGACCTTTGTGTTAGCCAGCTCCCTGTCACTATAATGAAATGCCTGAGTTAATAGCTTATGAAGAGGAAAGGTCTACTTTATCCATAGGTTTTGGAGGTTCCAGGCTATGATCCCTGCACCTTTGTGCCTATGGTAAAACAGCACATCATGGTAAGAACAGTGTGGCAAAGGTAACTGTCCACCTCACAGCCCCAAAGCAAAAGAAAGAGGAAACGCTTGGCTCCACGATGCCCTTTGGAGGGGTCTGAACTCCTTTTCTTGTTGCTGTGACAGATGTCTGACAGGGGCATGGAAGGAGACTTGTAGCTTTAGGGGATGCAGTTCATCATGGCCCTGAAGTCATGTCCTCAGGAGCCTGAGGTAACCTGTTGAGTTAGGTTTGCAGTCAGGAGGCAAAATCAAGTGAATGGCGTTCTCAGCTGGCTTCCTGTTTTCCTCTTTTGACTGGGTCTGCGGACCCCAGCCCACAGGTGACGAGTGTCTCCTGTGCTCGGTCACATGTCTCCTAGGCTGTCCTGTACATCAGCAATGAATGTCATCACAGGGAGCAAGCCTTTGGTGATCTAAAGACCAGGGGCTAAGCCACTACACTTGAAGCCTTCGCTTGGGAGGCGGAGGCAGAAAGATTGATGTCAGCCTGGCTACCCAGGAAGAGCCTGTCGCAAACTAAACAAACAAGCAGAAGGCCTGCCTCCATTGGTACCCACCCCTCTTGACTTCCTGTGGTAGCACCCTGACAGAAAGCAGCCAACACAAAGGTTTTGTGGGTTACTTTTTCTTTCTCATGTTCTTGTAGCTTGGTGGTCATTTCTGATTTTTTTTTAAACTCTCAATTTTTTTTATTGTATTCTCTCTAATTATTCTGACTTACAGGTTTGCATCTGCATTTTTCCAGGTGGTCTGCCTGTGTCCCGGGGGGTCCCGTGAGCACCCATGGGCTTCCCTTGGGTCTGTCCGGGGGCGTTCTCTGGGCTCCCTCCTCACATAGGTCTTATCCCGCAGGCCTCTACCCACTTGCAGTTTCTGTCTGTGGAGAAACTTGGTCCCTCGGTCTTCTCATAAATAATGTCCTGATATTTGGATTTGCTACCACATTGCTGATTTGATTTGTTTTAATACTTTGATTAACATACAAGGACATTCGCTTCATACTTATTGTTTTTGTGAGAGATTAGTGAGATTAAAAACCTTGCTAACAAAAACAAACAAACAAAAAACCTTACTAACTACTCCAGTAATATCAGTACTGGGGAGGTTGAGGCAGGAGGATGGCCACCATTTTGAGGCTAATGAGGGCTATAGAGATCTGGGAAATTCAGGACAGACCTGCTCTAGACCCTGTCCTGGCAAGGCCCAGGTCCCCAGGTCAGGTGGCTGGGGTCAGTGGCTGCTTCCCTCCTCCCCAGATCTTCACCTCTGTTGAGTTCCTCCTGTCTGTGCCTCCCTTTCCTCAGCTCTGACCCACAGGAACTAGTGAGCAGCTTCGTGAGTTTTCTCTAGACATCCTTTCCCCGCTCCACGCTGGAGTCTACAGTCAGTCAAAAAGCTTGAGATTTGCCTCAGACTGAACAGGAGGTGGCGCTAAAGCTCTTACCTAAGACACTGTACTTGGTGGATGGAACTCACATTGCTACTTAGTTATACCCATGTATTTATTTAGGAGGCTAGGAGGGTAGTTCAGTCACAGTGTGTGCTTAGCAGAGAGAGACTGTGGCTTTAATCTTTAGCACATATGTGCGTGTGAATAGACATATACACACATAGTCACACATATACATGCACATATATGGACCTAAAAGAAGGTTTTTTATTGGTGCTGATGTTAACATATTTTTAAATCTTTAATTACATTTATATGTGTATGGGAGGGGGAACTGTACCCAAACCAGAAAAGAGTATAGGATACCCTGGAGCTGGAGGGTGGTAAGCTATGGGTGATGGGAACTAAACTCGGGTTCTCTCAAAGAGAGCCATACATGCTAATAGGCACTGAGCTGTTTATCCAGCCCATAATATATTATTGTGAGGGAATAGGGTGTCCTATAGCCCAGGCTGGCCCTGAACTCACTATGTAATCGAAGATGACCTTGAGTTTGTGATCCTCCTGCCTTTACCTCCCAAGAGTTAGAGTTATAGACGTGCACCACCAGGTCAGATTCTCTTCAGTATGGTTTTTACTGTGGCCCAAGGCAACTTATGTTTTACATTGCATTCCGGGTTAAACATGTTTACTTCTGGTTCTGTTTGTTTTGTTTTTTTTCAGTTCAATCCTTGTTATGGTGTGTTTGCTGTTTCTCTTTAAAGCTTGCAAACCAGGCGGGAATCCCTGCAGGTGTCTACAACGTCATTCCCTGCTCTAGAAACAAGGCCAAGGAAGTGGGAGAGGTCCTGTGTACCGATCCATTGGTGTCCAAAATTTCCTTTACTGGCTCAACAGCAACGGGAAAGGTATGTAATGTCAGAGCCAAACAGGTGTTACTCTAATGCTTTCTATTTACAGGGTGTGAGATTACTATTGTATGGTTTTGTTTAATTTTATTGGAGACAAGGTCTACATAGCCCTGGCTGGCCAGGAACTTGCTATGTAGACCAGGCTGGTCTTGAACTCACAGAGAGATCCACTTGTCTCTCAAGTGCTGGGATTGAAGAAATATACCACCACGCCTGGCCTGTCGTGTCATTGTTGAATTGATGGTATGGTTTAAAACTCAGGACAGTGTTAACGTTGTTCGTCTTTGCCATTGCCGCAGCCCTCAATGTCACTGTCCTTCCCCCTTTCTGTAAATAATCACTTCTACTTCCCTACTACCTTCCTAGCCATTTTTTAAATCAAATCTATCAAAATAAGAATCTGTATGCTCCAGAATACATTGCATACATGTATGAACTTCTCAAAGAATAAATACAAAGATATTTAAAACAATATATTCTCATGTTTCCTTTTTCTTATGCAAAATGATATCTAAAGCAAGGTGACTTTGTGCCTACCTTAAATTTTCATCCTTGGGTAATTTTGTAAAACAAAGGTTTTAGCTGCCTTCTATGCTGGTTTTCTGTTGTTGTAAAATACGTGAGAAAAGTAACTTAAAGGAGGAGGGATGCTTGGGGACGTTTGGCTCCTGGTATAGGAGGTTCCGTTCCTGTCCATGGTCACTTGGCTCCCTTGTTTTTATCCCTGTAGTGAGGCAGAAGTCTCATGGAAGGAGGCCTTGGTGGTGAAGAGCTGCTCACCTTCTAGTGGCCAGGAAACAAAGAGAGAGAGAAAGGGGTCCAGGACCAGATACATCCTCCAAACACATTTCCCCATGACCTCCTTCCTGAGCTAGACCCCAGTCCCTAATGAATACCCCCCTCAGCTAGAATTGGTGACCACTCTTTGGACATTTGGGCCATCAGAGGAAGGTACTTTCTATGCAAACAATAACACCCTGGCCATTGATTTGGATGCTCACATTATTTTCCTCCTACTGTGCCTCCTGCAGATCCTGCTACATCACGCAGCAAATTCTGTGAAGCGTGTCTCCATGGAGTTGGGTGGCCTCGCCCCATTCATTGTCTTTGACAGTGCCAACGTAGACCAGGCCGTCGCGGGGGCAATGGCGTCTAAATTTAGGAATGCTGGGCAGGTGAGTCATGCAGAATGTTTTGGTGCTGGGGTAAGGGGATGCATATGTGTTTTACAAAGACCAAGGCCTTGCCTCTCTTCCGGTTCCTTTGTTCATCTGCTCAGTCATTGTGTAGCAAGTGTTTACCTAGTACTTTCTGTCAGGCATGAGGTAGGCTTGAATAGTCCAAAGAGAAGTAAGAGCTAGTCTGTTGCTTCAAAGCATTTCCAGAATTGCAAATGTCTTTATGTATATGTGTTTGGTGTATGTGTCTCAATGCACAGACATGTAGGCCCATGACCCCTTTCCAGTATATGCAGAAGCCAGAAGAGGATGGCTGCCATCCTCTATCACTCTCTACCTTATACCCCTGAGACAGGGTCTCTCATTGAACCTGGATCTAGATAGGCCAGCAAGCCCTGGTGATACTCTTATCTTCCCATTCCCACTGGTGCTGGGACTACAAGCAAGAGCAGCCACACCTGGCTTTGTTATGTGGGTACCAAGGATTTGACTGCAAGTCTGAATGTTATATAGTATCTTTTTTACCCACTGAACCATTTCCCCCACTCCTTGTCTTCTAATCAAATAATCCTTCCTTACTTCTTTCTCCCACCTCTTGAATCATCTTGTCATGGTTGTCCCTTCCCAGTTTGAACACAATGTTTAACAGCTAAGGCCTGAGGTCTCCCGTGGTATAGGAAAGAAGGCAGGAAAACCCCAAAGTTGACGCAGAGCAGGGGACACGGAGCAGCGTGAGCACCGAGCGGTAGCTGTGTGCAGTTGTTGTGAGGACTGAACGAGCTGACGCTCGCCTAGAAACCCTAGATGTCAGATCTGGCAGCACCTTCAAGACTTCTGATATAAACCTAGGGCTGAAAGCAAAACCACTGAGTGACTTGGCGCTATGAGCCAAGGGTCCTGTAAACCCTCTTCCTGCTGGTGTCCGAGCCACTGCTATTGCTTAAGGCATATTCTTATGACCTATATGTCTTAGGACATTCATTGGTGTCCAAAATTTCCTTTACTGTCAGGCATTCATAGGCAACTGGGCCTTAAGAGTACAATCAACAAACAGAAAATCATTGGCATTGTTTTTAAAGATAGGAGCTTCCCTTGTAGCCCAGCCAGGCCCTGAATTTGCTGTGTAGCACGGACTGGCGGGGACCCTCATCCCTCCTGGAGTTAGAAGGGGATGTTGCATGTGCAGCCCAGTGGGCTTCTTAAATGCTTCCTAGATAAATAACCTCCAAAGGTCATGGCATGAAAGAGGGGTGGTGACGCAACTATCCTAGATTACTTTACTTCTTTGTTTTGACTTTTGGTAGTCAGATTTACCTTTTCATAAAACCTCAATAACTTGTTGTTTGTTTGTTTACAGAATTAGAATTGTTTTTAAGCAAACACAAAATGTCAGCAGAGTTCTACTACAAAGCTATGACTGTGAACTCTGTCAAGCCACTAAAAACGCATAGGTCGCAATTACACATATACTTATTTCTACAAGGAAAACAGAAAAATTATCAATGTTAACTACATTTCCTACAATACGGTTATATTTTATCATTTTAAAATGTGAACTCTAACTGGATATAAAATAAGCAAGAGTCTCAATAATTTAACCTGACGTAGAAGATGGTCTTAAGGTTATAAGCTTTCAAAAATATTTTTTTTGCTTTATAAGTGTGAGTATTTTCCTGCATGCATGTATGTACACAGTGTGTGTCCAATGCCCTCAGAGGCCAGAAGAGGATATCTGAGCCCCCGAAACTGTTATGAATTTCCATGCGAGCGCCAAGAACTGAACCTGGTTCCCTGCAAATACTCTTAACCTCTGAGCCATCTTTCCAGACCCCCTTCTATGGTTTTGGGATGTTTTTATTTTTTTTTAATTAATTAATTTATTTATTTGACAGAATTGGAAATAGGACCCATGGCCCATGTATGCCAGGCAAGCAATCTACCACAGAACTCTGTTTCCAGTCCTTATTTTTATTTTTAATTATATGCATAAGTGTGTGACCATGTGTGTCCAAGAAAGGGCATTGGATCCTGTAAACCTGGAGTTATAGGCAGTTGCGAACATGGGTTCTAGGACCCAAACTCAGGTCCCCTTCAAGAGCAGTAATAACTCCTGAGCCATTTCTCTGGCCCCAGAAGAAAGGCCTTGTATCCATTTTTGGAATTACAGATTCAGTCAAACTCTTGATCTGGGACGGAGGACGTGAGTTATCTGACCTCATCCCCCCAAGGCTCTACTCTCTGATGCTGCTGCATCTCTCTCCTCAGGAACATTACAGCCTTTGCTCTTCTACCCATCTGCTTTATAATAGCATATTGGATTTCTGGTTTTGTAGTTCTTTGGTTTTGTTCACATAGCTATTTATTCTGGCTCAGACATTTAGCTCTCGGTGTGCGGTAGCTATGGGAAGAGCTGGAGTGGTGTGAGCACCCAGCGCCTCTATCCCCGAGGCCACGCCCACCTGGAAAGAACACGGGAGGCAGGACTGATGAGAGCCACCTCGGGAAGGGTTGTCTTACATCTCCTGCATCTGCCGCTTCTGGAAAACTAACTGTGGGTTTGTTTTGTCTTCTGTCTAGACTTGCGTTTGCTCAAACAGATTCTTGGTACAGCGGGGTATCCACGATTCCTTTGTAACGAAATTTGCGGAAGCCATGAAGAAAAGCCTGCGTGTAGGTAACGGATTTGAGGAAGGAACGACTCAAGGGCCGTTAATTAATGAGAAAGCTGTAGAAAAGGTGAGCTGGTTTTCATTATCTGCATTAAGGGAATCTTGTCATATCAGTCTCAAAGGCTTCATTACATATAAGGATTTTCGTAAGGTGCCCACCAAGGCTGTTTTGGAAATAATGGGAAAATGAAAAAAATTGGGTTTTTTTTTTTTTGTTTTTTGTTTTTTGTTGTTTTTAAAGTGAACTCCTACCGATGCATATGATTGAGTGGTGGTATCTGGACATGTGCTTCCCAGCTCTGCCTGAGAACCCAAGACTGGGCTCCTTAGGTCTTCTGCCTTCCTGTGTCTTCTGTTCCCAGTGGTGATAGGTTTTTTCCTGATGTTCTTCCAGAAGAATTCTAACAAAGGCACCAGAAAATGCACATAGCATTCATTGCAGGTTAGGAGTGGCAGAGGGAAGCTATTTTTAGAAAGGAATTGCTTATTGACCATCACAGGCTGGAGGACTGGCAGGGTGAGGTTTCTCCCTGTTACACTAGTGTTTGTTTGGCTTTAGTTTTAAATTCCGTTTATTTACTTAGTGTATCTGAGTGTGAGTATGGGGGTGGGGGAGGGCACAGGTGTGCCACAGCACGGGTACGGAGATCAAAGGACAAGCGCTAGAGTCCTTCTGTCTGTACACATGGGTACTCAGGTTCTCAGGATTGGCAGCAAGCATGTGTACCTGCTGACCCATCTCACTATTACCTGCTGATTCATCTCACTATATCACCTGCTGATTCATCTCACTATTACCTGCTGACTCATCTCACAATTACCTGCTGACCCATCTCACTGTTAAATGCTGACCCATCTCACTGTTACCTGCTGACCCATATCACTATTACCTGCTGACTCATCTCACTATTACCTGCTGACCCATCTCACTATTACCTGCTGACCTATCTCACTATTACCTGCTGACCCATCTCACTATTACCTGCTGACTCATCTCACTATTACCTGTTGGGCCATCTCACTATTAACTGCTAACACATCTCGCTATCTCTGGTTTTAAGTTTTCATTAAAATTAAGCATTCTATCTTGGCATTTTCACGCATGTATTTCATCATATTTTCTTCTTACCCGCCCCGACTCCCCCTCCCCACTCTCTGCTTGCTGATCCCTTTTCTCTCCCAAGTTGTCCCCACTCTGCTTTCACATGTCCCATTTGTTTTAATGTTTTAAAAAATTCTTTTTAAGTGAGGGGGCCAACGGGGTGACTCAGAGGTTAGGTGTTCTTAGAGTTTTTTCTAGAGTTACAGGTAGTTGTCAGCTGCTCCACAAGGGTGCTAGGAACCAAACCCAAGTCCTCTGCAGGAACAATCAGTGCTCTTAACCAGGGACCCATCACCTCTGATTTCCTATAACGCCGTTGGATTGTCGGCTTTCTCTTAAGCATCATTCGATCTTAGGTTGTCTTAGTCATCGTTGCCCTTGGAATACTAGGCTATACCATATATATCCTACACACACACACTATAGTCAAGGAATGCAGCATGCTAGACCATCTGGGTTTATATCAAAATATTGTATGATGTTTATTCAATAGTGAAATTAGCTAAGAACACATTTCTGAGACCGAACATCTGTCATGGGTAAGCAATGCCATTATATTTGAGATGTATCCAAACATCTCTTCAACCCAGACAGAAGTAGACAAGTGGTCTAAGAGTACAACCAGCCCAGCATCCGTAAATGCAAAGCTCAGAAAAGCGATGGGCTATCCAGAGTCCGTTCTCTCCTTCCACCATGTGATTCCCAGGAATCGAGTCTTGACTGGTTTTTTGCTGTTTAACATTTTAAGGGATTGTACAGTTTGGAAAATGTCCCTATCCAGCTTTCCCTGGTGCCCTTCTTCTCATCTCTCAGGTAGAGAAGCAGGTGAATGACGCAGTTGCCAAAGGGGCCACGGTTGTGACGGGCGGAAAGCGACACCAAAGTGGAGGAAATTTCTTTGAGCCCACCCTGCTCAGCAATGTCACCAGGGACATGCTCTGCATCACTGAGGAGACCTTTGGACCTCTGGCACCAGTCATCAAGTACGTTCCTCCAGTAGTGGAAGGAAGGAGACGCTAGAGAAGGAAAAGCTAGTCTAAGAGAGAGAGAGAGGGAGAGAGAGGGAGAGAGAGAGAGAGAAAGAGAGAGAGAGAGGGAGAGGGAGAGAGGGAGAGAGAGAGAGAGAGAGGGAGAGAAGGAGAGAGAGAGAGAAAGAGAGAGAGAGAGAGAGAGAGAGAGAGAGAGAGAGAGAGAGAGAGAGAGAGAGAGAGAGATTCCTAAGCTGTTTCCAAGGCTGGATAGGAAGGCTGAGCAGATGCAGTCAGCTGCATAGCAGAGTCAAACAGAGTTGAACAGTCAGAGTCAAGCAGCAGAGTCGGCTTTATGATAGTTGGGGTTTGATTTTGGAGTTTGTGTATTCAGGTGCACATATCGGTCAGCCCTGGGTGTTACTTCTTGGGAGCTGTCCACCTTAAACTTGGAGACAGGGTCTCTCACTGCAACCCAGGACTCTCCAGGTAGAGTAGGTTGGTTAGACCTGGGATCCCAAGCACAGGCCACCACGACTGAGTTTTCATACGGGTTCTGGGGGATCGAACTCAGCATTTACCAACAGAGCCAGGTCTCCCTAGTCCTAGCCCCAGTTTTTGGTGTTTGTGTTTTGTCTGTGTTGAGTGGTGTGGAAGGTGGTTATTGTTGGTTTTAGTTTTGGGTGTTTGTCTGTTTGAAACAAGGCCTTCTGTAACCCAGGCTGGCCTTAAACTCTCAACTTTCTTGCTTTAGCCTCCCCTATAGGCATACACCATACCCAATTTTAAGCACAAAATTCATCAAAATCCCTCATTTAGATTTCTTAATGCCTCTAAACTTACTTTCCCCCACTGATTTCTAAGAGTATTTTTCTAATACCCTCAAGGCCTCTATCCTCTCAGTCTATAGGAAATGAACTATAACCTTGTATAATCTTTTATCCCACCTTAATAAATAATCATTTGCCTGGATAATTCGCAGATCAGTGGTCTGAAAATATTCCGTTTTCTACTTAGATCCAGGACCTGGAAGGGCTCAGAAGAAGATGTCAGATCTGCTGGGACTGGAGTTAAGAGTTGTGAGCCACCATGTGGGTGCTGGGAGTCAAACCCAGGTCCTCTGCAAGAGCAACAAGTGCTGTTAACTAATGAGCCAGCACTGCACCTAGCAGTCCTTTCCTTAAAGGATTTTGTTTGACGATGTCTCTCCTCGGTTGGTCCGCTTTTCCCTCTCTCAGAGAAGGTGGGCCACGTTGCTTTACCAGGTCTTGGAGAAGGCTGAGTTACCATGTCTGCACTTCTACTCCACTCATTTCTCCTCCCCTTCGATCGCTTTGCAACTCTGACCTTCTCCTTGTCAGTATTTAGGAAGTGAATCGGGAGAACATAAAGCTGGTTTTCTCTATTCCTCAGCTCACAGATTTTGCTCATGACCTGCTTTAACTCCGGCAGGTTTGATAAGGAGGAAGAGGCCGTCGCCATCGCAAATGCAGCTGAGGTTGGATTGGCAGGTAGGTTTTCTGACTGGCGGCCACCGTTGTCATGATGCAAGTCAAGGCCAGCCTCCGCCTTTTGAGCATTAATCTTAAGTTCTGAATTACAGTCAGGAGTAAGCTGAAAATGCTGACCCAGCCACACTCTGAGGCAGGACTGAGCAATGTGGGCTTGTTTTATAGACAACTAGGATCGACCGCAAGGCTTAAAGAAGCATCCTGCCCTCTGAAGGAGGAGGGGCTGACGAGCAGGAGGAGAGCACAGACGCGCATGCTTACAAAGGCCCAGTGGGACTGGGGAGGACCCCAACAAGAGAGAAACAGACGCTTAACGTGATGTTAGGATGAAAATGTGGACAAAACCAACCTGGGCCTTTCTTTACCTGCAAGCAGGAGAACCCCGGGGCCTCTGTGACCAGGCAGGCACCCTCAGAGGCTGGCGCGTGTGACTTTCAGGAGAATTCCTCAAACCGTCTGCCTGCCTTTGTTCCCCTGCTAGGTTACTTTTACTCTCAAGACCCGGCCCAGATCTGGAGAGTGGCGGAGCAGCTGGAGGTCGGCATGGTCGGTGTGAATGAAGGGCTCATCTCTTCAGTGGAATGTCCTTTTGGTGGGGTGAAACAGTCCGGCCTTGGGCGCGAGGG
Organism: Mus musculus; assembly: GCF_000001635.26. Taxonomy (NCBI): domain Eukaryota; kingdom Metazoa; phylum Chordata; class Mammalia; order Rodentia; family Muridae; genus Mus; species Mus musculus. Next base: position 24,911,621 of record NC_000079.6, on the reverse strand, counting down.
GTCCAAGTATGGCATTGACGAGTACCTAGAGGTCAAGTATGTGTGTTACGGAGGCTTGTAGGGTTCTGCACTTCTTTAAGAAATAAAACTACCTAGATCTGTAGGGACATTCCATCCATTTTTTACAACACATGAGTAGGTTATCAGAGTTAATGAATTTTTAAAAATCCAGCCAGGCCTCATTTCTTAGATGTAAATCCTAACCCTCCCCTTATCTAACTAAGGACCAATAGATGCCATATACCTGTGGCTGTGGGTCCCAGCCAGTCCTGAGACCCCAGCACAACCCCACTGCCTCAGGACAAGGTACAGAGTGAATGTTCACATACCCTCTGGCACCTCACAAAGTATAGTCATTGTGTGGGCGGGGGGGGGGGGTCCCCAGTCCTTATGGGACCGTGCAACTTTGGTTCAGAACGCAGGGAAAGGGACGAGGTAATAGGACAGCTAGGTTAGGAGGAGGTGCGCATCCCTGCCTAGGCACCTGTCAGCGTTGATGATCAGCTGGCTGCCTGTTCCAGGGGGTTGTGGCAAAGGCTTTGGGTTCCTAAGACTTCTTTATAAAACGCACAGACTTCCTGTGCTCTGTGGAATGAGGGGGTGTTTCTCCTTGTTTCTGGGCTGCTGTTTAAATTACTGGGAGCAGAATTGCTTTGGGTTTGTTTTGTTTTGTCTTGCTTTCTTTGGTTTATCCTGGTTTGGTTTGGCTTTATGCGACAGGGTCTTGCTAAGTAGCCTAGCTGGCTTTCAAACTCACAGGTCTCCTCTATCAGCCTCCGAAGTGCTAGGGTCCCAGGCATGCTCTACCACAGCTGGGTAAATGGAAGTCTCCAATGCCCTAAACTTTAAACTTACGGCTCATGCTTCATTTTGTTCCTCGTAGAAAATCAACCTAAACTGGAGGCAAAAATCAGCAGAGTCGGGTTGGTAGGATGGAAAACATGGCTTTGTTTCTTCTCCAGAGCTGGGTGTTGAGTCCATGGCCTTGTGCATACTAGCGTGTGTTCTGCCACTGAGCTATCGCTAGCTCTTTTTTCTTTAATTTTAATTTTTGAGACAGGGTCTTGATAAGTCACACTGGTTGGCCTTGAGCTCCTTATTGTCCTGCCTCAGCATCCTCCATAGCTGGGTGACAGACCAGGCCAATGGACAGCAGGGGCTCCCAGCTGCCTCCTACTGCCTTAGGTATGCTGTTTAGGGCTCTGTGCCCCATGTGTAGAGATTCATGCTTGGCTTAAAGGACTTTGTGAGCCTGGAAGGGAAAAAAAATGCTTCACAAAATGGTGGAAATGCAGCTCAACTCCAGGAACCATTTTGATTACAAGCAGTACCTCGCTGCCCCCTCCTTGAACTCAGGAGGTGACTTCGTGGAGGAAAGAAACCAGGTGCCTCCTTGTTCACCTGAATAAGTCTGACCCAGGCTTTCTGTGCCAGGGTGTGGCCACTGCTAACCCTGCAGAAGAGCAAATACATTTTAACCACTGTGAAAAATTATTCCCACAATTGCCAGTCTGCTGTGGGCGAGAGCTGAAGCCATGAATCTCAGGCACCTTTGTCCTAGGAAAAGCATTTATGCTTCGTGATTCAAAAACAAAGCACCACACACAGGGACCTGCAAGATAGCTTGGTGGGTAAAGGCTTTGCTGGACAAGCCTGGTGACCTGAGACCTGAGTTCTATCCCTGGAACCTACAGAAAGACAGAGAGAACCAACGTGACAGTGTTGACCTCTGACCTCCACAAATGCACCAGAGGCATGCACTCCCATAAATTCAAAACACATACACACACACACACATACCCCAAACACTGAAACTCCCCGAAACTGGTGTTGATCTCCCTTTGAAACAATTTAAGTAAGGAAAATCTAGGTCCTTGTAGACATGGCTCCCATCTACCTAGAAGCTGTTTATCCCCAATAGGCAACAAAGGAGTTCTCTGCTCCATGCCCATCTGTGCAGAGAGCCCACTGGCATACTCTGTGGATGTTCTGTGAGACATCTACAGGAATGATAGCAGAGCTAGCTGCGGTGGTTCCTAAACACTAAGTCCCAAGTCACTGGGAACTTCAAATAAGGACGTCATGGTTCTTAAGGTCCCTGAGCATAAGAATAAAGTAGAAGTCTTCATCCTAGGGACCCCACCCAAGTGGCAAGAGTCACAACTCAGGATGTTCATGGTCTGTTTATTCTATTCTTCTGTATAGTTGGTTTCTACCACATTTTCTAATTAAAATTTTTAAATTTTATGGACATGGCATTTTGCCTCTATGTATATCTGTGCACCACATGTGTGCTGGTTCCCTCAAGAGGCCAGAAAAGGGCATTGCATCACCTAGAAATGGAGTTATAGATGGTTGTAGTCCACCTTGTGAGTTTGGGGAGGCAAATCCTAGCTGGTCCTCTGAAGAAAGGCAGCCAAATCTTAACTTCTGAGCCACCTTGCCAACTCCGACATTTCTAATTTCTTAAGATTTGTGCCCATCTTTTTTTTTCAATTAAGAATACAAATGCCTTGCTGGCATTTTGTAGAAAATGAATACACTCACTGAATGTGAACTCATTCCAAATACACGTTAAACAGTGTCAACCAGCAGGTTCCTGGACTGTGCGGCAAGTTTGTACTTTTTGTGTGTGCATGTTTGATTTACTGGGTAGATCACTGGCCCACACATTTGTTACAATAAATGTAATCAATTTTTGTGATTAAAATAATGGGGATGGGTATCAGAGGTAAAGTATATCATTAGCATACTGGAGATGATGGGATTAGTCATCACCAAAACGTTAACATGAAAGAACATCTTACTTAGAAAAATGCTTTTGGGTTATGGGAAGACGAGTTTGGCTTTTGATATTGTTTTTAAACAGGATCTCCTGTTAGCCTTAAACTCCTGGGCTCGGATGATCCTTAGCTTCCCAGATATCTGTAACAATAAGCATGTTGTCACCAAATCAGCTAAGAGTCGATTTTTTTTTATTATTATTTTTAAGGGTTTTTGAGTTTGGGCCTCATGTAGTTCAGGCTCACCTGGGAACTCTCCTGCTCCACTTCCTGTGTTGGAGTCACGCCTGCGACCATGCCCAGCTAAGGAGTGTTTTTCGATGAACCTTTGTTACTGTTCCATAAGATATGTAACAGGTGGGAGTTTTTGAAGATGTCTATACAGTTATGTAAGAACAAGGCTTAATGAACCACAACCTGTGAGCCAGATCTGACCTGCCACCTGATTTTGTATAACTCATGAGTTTAAAGTGTTTTCATATGTCCCAATGGATTGGGTGGGTTAGAACAGTTGTTTCCTGAAACCTGTGAGTGAGCAGCCTCAGTGCCCCATGCCTGAGTAGCTGTGTTGTGACAGTATGGCCTACAGAGCCTAAAGGACTTGCTACAAAGCTGCTAAAAAAGGTTTACAGCCCTTATCTATACCAATCGAAAGACACTGGCTTCCCCTGCTTATGAGGCATTATTTTATTCTATTAAACACCTTCTGTGAAAAGGGCACATTTTCTGAGCCTTTGTTATTAGGGCTTCTTGGCAGTAATTATCAACTCAAATGATACTAGCCTGATACTAATCCTGTCTCCCAGGTAGTGGGGCTCACTGAAAGTGTCAAGAGTTCATCTGTGTTTTACATCTGAGGGCCTTTAAGCAGGGCCCCAAAGCAAGTGCTTGGTTCTTCTTTCGGTATCTTTGCTCTTCTGGGACTTGGGGGAGAATAAAGATCAGACACACAATGTAGACAAGCCTATTTTGTGATGTGATGACCTTCAAATTGGATCCCGTGGCTTGTCCTCTCTGAAGGCCGGAGCCCAGTGTTTTAGTTACCCCTGTGCAGCTACTTCAAAACAGAATTTTACTTGAATACTTAATACTGTGACTGTTTCATGCCATACTTTGTGAGACAAATCTCATGAGTTGTTGAGAAATATATATTGCTCTATAAACATGTACACATTGCTTCATTTTTCTAGTGTGTGACATTGTGTGATCAACAGAGTTGAATCTAATAAATGTTTAACAGGATTTCTTATTTCTGGGTTAAAGTGAGTGGCTGTGTTGGTTTTGCCCTTTTTACACCAGATCATTGTTGACAGCTTTTTTTTTTTGAATCGTTTGAGTTTTGAGTGGGTAGTGTTAGATCAATGTGGATATAAAATTATACTTCCTCACCAACAGTGCCCGATCAGTGAGGACCTCGTCCTGGGAGCTAAGCTAATAGCACTGGCACTTCAGCAACACCACGTGGTCCAGACCTGTGTCTTAGTTTCAGGGATGGGCAGCTGCCCAAGGTCATGCCCCAGCTCTCTCCAGTCTGTCTTCTACACACTCCACAGTTAGCCACTTTCTCCAGTCTTTTATTTTTACAGAGAAGTATGAGAAAGGCATTTTCTGAGCCCCTGGTATCCAGATACGATCCTGGAATACGAATGTGAACACTTGTCTGAGTGCATTTTCGGTTGCTAATAACACAATACCACAGCTTGGGTAAGTTGTATTGTTTTAGCTCATGGCTCTGATACAAGGTCAAGGCAATGGCCTTGCTAGCAGAATCCCTAGGCGGTATAGAGCATAATATGCAAAAGACCTAAGCAAACTGGCCTTTACAATAGAGTCACTCCTAAAGCTCCATTGAATTCCTAAGTGGTTGCATGGTGAAGGCAAAGCCTTAGTCAGCTATGAAAAGGTCCTGTATGACCCCGCCTCCTGGGCCTACAGGTGGCCCGTTCCTCGTGGGAGTTCCCCCACTAGGTGCCCCCCCCCCAACCCTCTGAGGGGCTTAGTCACCTTATGACACCAGTAAAATTGGATTAGGACCCAGCCTGACGGCTTCATTTTGAACCACTCCTAAAGGGCTCATCTCTTCCTACATTCTAGAATTTGGGGGTTAGGAGATCAACGTACAGATTTTGCCCCCAGGGTCCCCTGTGCCCGGGGGAAACCGGCTGTCTTCAAATTTAGACTTGGAATGTTGACACGAGCTTTCCCTCCCCATCCCCAACTCCCAGAGAGTTCATTTAAGGAGCAACAGCAGTGGGAACTCCAGGCAGAGCCTTGACCAGGGTTGAGCAGAGACCAGGACGAGAGGGCAAGCTCCCAGGCCTCAAGGCTCAGAGTTCCTCGCAGGTCCCAGCTGGACATGATGAAGGCAGGAGGGTGATACTGCTTCACAAATCAAGACAGAAAGGGTTGGCTGTGGGCTTCAAGTACTACCTCAATATGGAGCCTGCAGCCTTCGCTCCCAGACCTGATGGTTTCGCCCCTGCAGAATGCACAGGGAACCGCCTCTGAGTGGCAACTGACAGAGGCGCAGACAGCCCCACCTTTACTCTGCTCTGTGGCTACTAAGCTCCTAGTGGGGCTTTCTTCCCAGAGCGCCACAAAAAAAGAGGACCCTGGGTGATTCCCCCAGCGCTGCTCAGAGGGCCTCCTCCAACCCCTGGCTTGCTGATGAGTTCAGAAAGATTCAGTTGATGAGGGTTACAATAGTCCCGAGGACAGAGGCCAAGCCCAATCCCGAGGAACCGGAAGCACAGCCAGACTCTGGCATGTCCATACCAGGGGCACTTTCCTTTACATGTTGGGCGGTCCACAGACCTCTGCTCTCCGGGGAGTCACTTCAGCAATGGGAAAGCAGAACGCGGGAGCGCTAGAAGCCTCTTCCTCTAAGAAAAAACGAAGTGTGTTCTGGGGCAAGGGAGAAAGCTGACCTAGAAAAGGAAAGGGCGGGGGGGGGGGGGGCATACATAGTTAGACCTTTGAGAACATTTTTTAAAGTTTTTGTTTTCATGACAAAAAAAAAATGTGTTTTTTTTTTGTCATGCTATCATCACTATCTATCAGCTATCTATCACCGGTCACAATACCTGAGATTTGATGAATTTACAAGAAGGAAGGGTCTATTTTGACTCACCGGTCTAGTCCACCGTTGTGAGCAGCTTACTTTGGGACCGGGCCCAGAATGAGCATCAACAGAGCTGGGCTGAGGAAAACGGCTCCCACGGCGGGTGGAGAAGCAGAGCGAGGAAGGCACGCACCCAGTGAGGTCACTTCCTTCCACCGGACCCCACTTCTTAAAGCTTCCAGTGTGTTCCAGCAGTGGCGGGGTTTGGGGATCAAGTCTTCCCACACATTGGTCTTTCTGGGACATTTTAGATCCAAACAGTGGCCGAAAGTCATTGTCATTGGGCTGGTGTGTATTTGGCTCATCTCCCTTTCAAAAACTCAGTAAAATAAAGAACTCTTGCAAGACCGTAATGATCAAGGAGACTTTTAATTCACAGACCTGAGGAGTAGCACTCTGGGTCTCAGAACGGGACCTCCACAATTTACCCCAACAAAATTGCTAATAGACTGATGGAGACAACTTCGTGGTGGAAGAGATCCAAGAATGAATACATCCAGCATCAATTCTACAAAACTAGAAACTTCAAGGACGTCTGGTAATGTGGTTTAAGGGAAGGTGTGTCTATGAAGGGTCGCACAGAATCGTTTAGGGTGACGTATTCATTAGCTCAGTTAGAGCGGCGGCTCCAGGGCATGGACATATTCATCACATTATACTTAGTATGTGTAGTTTATTCTAAGTGAATTATACCCCAATATACTTTTTAAAAAATTACTTTTCCTGCAGTGCTATGAACTGAATTTAGGTTCTCACACACGTAGGTAAATTCCTAGTTGTAAATTGGTTTTTGTTTGTTTGTTTGTTTTATAAATACTGTCAGGGCTGTGCTACAGTGTCTCAAAATACAGTGGGGAGAGAGAGAGAGAGAGAGAGAGAGAGAGAGAGAGAGAGAGAGAGAGAAAGGAAGGGAAGGAAGGAAGGAAGGAAGGAAGGAAGGAAGGAAGGAAGGAAGAAAGAAAGAAAGAAAGAAAGAAAGAAAGAAAGAAAGAAAGAAAGAAAGAAAGAAAGAAAGAAAGAAAGAAAGAGAGAGAGAAAGTTAGTTTGCAGCAGGGACAGAATGTCCTTTAATATTGATAGAAAGCCACTGAGCTGAGACTGGTCAATTCAAGCTGACTGTCCTCAAGAAGGACCCGTGAGTTTCAGAAATTGTATTTGTTTTCCCAATATAGATACAGCAAATAATAGTTTTAGTCTTTGTTCATTTGGGGTGTGTGTGGTGTGTGTGTGTGTGTGTGTGTGTGTGTGTGTGTGTGTGGTTTTGTTTTGATTTGAGACAGGCTCTTTCTACGGAGCCTGACTGTTCTAGAACTTACTATGTAGACCAGGTTGGCCTTGAACTCACAGAAATCTGCCTGCCTCTGTCTGCTCAATGCTGGGATCAAAGGAGTATGCCATTATACCTGGCTAAGTGTTTTAGTCTTTGCAGACAACCCCTATTACAGTCCATTTAAAACCTTTTTGTGGGCTGGAGAGATGGCTCAGTGGCTATGAGCACTGACTGCTCTTGCAGAGGTCCTGAGTTCAATTTCCAGCAATGGTGGCTCATTACACATAGTGGTGGCTCACAACCATCTGTAAAGGGGATCTGGTGCCCTCATCTGGCGTATCTGAAGACTGTGACAGTGGACTCACATACATGAAATAAATAAAACTGAAAAAAAAAAAGTCTTTTTGTAAGATAAGAGCAGCCATGGGGTCATTCATACATAAACACATGAATGATCATGGTCCAAAAACTTTTTACAGACACAAAATTTGAAATTCATATTAGGCATGTGATCAAAACATTTCAATTTTTTTCCCAACCATATAAATCCTAAAACCTGGAGCTGGAGATATAATTCAGGGGTAGAGCCTACCATACACCAGACTCCAGGCTTCTGTCTCCAATACTGAGGGAGAAAAAAGAAAAAAGATTACAGTAAAAGCATTTTTTAAAAATCCCTTTTTAGCACATGCAGCATAAGAAAACAGGTCTCCTGATCCATCTCCAGGGACCCTCTCTATAGGGAGGACCAGAGGATCAGAGGATTAAACGGTCCTCCTCGGTGCCTGGCAGGCTGCTTGAACTGACTGTTCTCAGCAGGTTTATCTCTCGGTGTTAGAGGACATTCTGTCCTCCGCTGGAGAGGCTTGTAAGTGGCAGCCGTGCAGGCGAAGAGTGTAGATTCAGGCCAGTGTCCCTTGACCACAAGTCCCAGATTTAGCCACATTAGCAGAAGGAAAATATAGTTCTCCTTCAAAGAAGACTTCCTTAGATCATCATATGTATGGAATACAAGAATCAACACCTTGTCAAAACATGTGGAAGATAATACATTTAAACGAATAAAATCAAGACTCAGCATCCAGGATATCTTGGTCACATAAAAATAATAATAATAAAAAAAAAGTCCTCACTATGTGAAAGAAGTGTTGAGGAATACTTTTTTTGTTTTGTTTTGGGTTTTTTTGTTTTGTTTTGTTTTTCGGGACAGGGTTTCTCTGTATAGTCCTGGCTGTCCTGGAACTCACTTTGTAGACCAGGCTGGCCTCGAACTCAGAAATCCGCCTGCCTCTGCCTCCCGAGTGCTAGGATTAAAGGCATGTGCTACCACACCCAGCTACCTGTTTTTAAATTACAATTGTGTGTGTGTGTGTGTGTGTGTGTGTGTGTGTGTGTGTACATGTGCATATTATCCAGATATTTTGTGTGGAGGCCAGAGAACAACTTTGGGGCGTTGGTTCTTTCTGTCTACCATGTGGGTCCTGGGAATCAAACCTAAGTCTTCAGGCTTGGCAGCAGGGGTCTTGCCCTGCTGATCTATGTCACTGTTTTCTTACTTCACTGGATGGCTGTTTACTTCTTGAGACAGGTCTGTAGCCTGGGCTGGCCTTGAATACAGTAGTAGTTGTGGATGGTGATCTTGAACTCCTGATTTCCCCACTCCCACCTTCCAAGTGCTAAAATCACAAGTGATGGCTGTTCCTCATTGTGTGTCTTTTGTTTGTTTAAGACTTATTTATTTTATTTATATGAGTACACTGGTTGTGAGCCACCATGTGGTTGCTGGGACTTGAACTCAGGGCCTCTGGAAGAGCAGCCAGTGGCCTTAACCGCTGAGCCATCTCTCTTTAAGGTGTCTTAAACATACTCAATTGCAGGATGCTGGCATTTGAATCTTTCTAAAACAGTAACTAGTTGTGCGCTCAGCCTCTGAGCCCTATAAAATGCTTTCTCCCACATGCTACAACAGTTTCTCAACCTGTGGGTTGCAACCTCCATAGCAGTTATATATCAGATAATTGCATTACGATTCATAACAGTAGCAAAATTACAGTTATGAAGAAGCAATGAAATAACCTGTAGTTGGGTTCACAACGGCAGGAGGAACTGGATTAAAGGGTCTCAGAATTAGGAGGGTTGAGGACCACTGCTTATTTTTCTCTGTTCATCAATACCTCTGAGAGTCTTGGAACCCAAGATCATTAGTTATTGACAGAGCAAGATGGATGCTGAGGGGCTAGCCTAACCCCTTTTTAGTCCCCAGGAAACAAGTGGGTCACAAGACAGGATCCATTTTCCAGTACCCATTGTGATGTTTATTTCTGATTCACTATAGAGTCAAGGTTCTTTTGTGATGGATGGATCAGAGAGACCAGGCTGAGTTCAGGCAAGAACAGAACCAGCAAACCCACTGCAAACCTAGAAGGAGGGTGGCTTATAGTGTGCTCCAGTGGAAGACACCAAGTCCATGACCTCCCACTTTGTCTTTAGCTTCCAGACACACTCGAAGCTTTCCTCATCATCGTAGCAACAGAACTTTCAGGGGTCTAGAAGGTTCTCCAGGATTTGCCCTCCAACATGCCTGGACTACTTCGTGCATTGGGAAGTAGGTCTCAGCACTTGATTCCCAGATCCACCACTGACTCTGACCCTGTGAAAATTACTTATGCTCTCTGGACTTCCAGTGGGTGTCTACGACATAGCAACGCTTTCTTTCAGGATTAATTGGAAAAGTCAACAGGAGCGAGTACACTTGTGCACAGAAAGCAGCCGGGGTCACAGGCTTCAGCACCATGCTCTGTTGTTCTAACTTGGGCCAGATTCTCTGTGCCAGAAATGTCCAGTTACCCACGAAAATAGCATTAGCCTGGTCTGTAGATTGGGAAGATTCTGTGTATGAAGCTAAATACTAGTGCTTAAAAAAAAATCACTGTTCCTCTAACATTATAGATAATATTGAACTATAATATATAGATATAAACATACTGCTTTTAAAATAAAAGTACATTCCTATACATTTTAATTCCATTATTCCACCAGTAAAGTTATAATATACTGAGCCCTCTGATTTTTTTTTGAGTTTTCAGTTAACTATAGCTGAGAAATAGAAAATTCCAGAACAAACAATTACTAAAATTTAAGTTGTAGTTCTAATTCTCCTAACTTTTTTTTTTTTTTCATTTTTACACATAGGATCTCAAATAGTCCAGGCTGCCCTCAAACTTGTTGTATAGCCAAGGCTAGCACTGAATTCCTGTTCCACCTTGTTCTCCTCTCCCAAAGCTAAGACTACAGTACTGGCTCTTCCATTCTCTAAATGCCAAGGGCATCATCAAGGCCAACAGCCTTGGGACCATGGGCACCTGGGCAACTACCATAAGTCAGTCAACATCTCAGGCTGCAATTAGCTCCAGTCCATTGCTCTGGGTCCTGCTTTGTTGGTGGACCTTGTATAATTCCTTTTTATGTGCTTGAGTATTTTGCCCACATGTATGAACTCTGTACATTCTTCCTGCTGCTGCTGCTGCTGCTGCTGCTGCTGCTGCTGCTGCTGCTGCTGCTGCTGCTGCCGTCGCTGCCGCTGCCGCTGCCGCCACCGCTGCTGCTGGAGGCCAGAAGAGGGCACTGGACCCCTGAAAGTGGAGTTCTGGACAGTTGCAAGTCATCCTGTGAGCGCTAGGAACTGAACCACAGTCTTCTGCAAGAGCAGTGAGGTCTTATATGTAGCCATTTCTCTAGTCCCTTAAATAAGTTTTTAAGCACAAATGGTGGATGTTCTGTCCAGTTATTTCAATGGGAAGTCTCTGTAGGAGGTCAGAGCATGGTGACCGACCACTTTCCCCTCATTAGGAGCATATTTCAGAGCTTGGGAATGTCTGTGCTCACTGAATCCTCCCCATTTTCCACGGCAGTGCTACAGTGCATATTTAGTAAAAAGTTACAATAATAAGCAGTCAGTCTGAATGTCCATTGGGGCTGAAAGAAGTCCCACTGTGGTTTCTTTTTCTTAGAGAAAGTGAATGAGAAAAATGTTAAAGGCCTTCAACATTTAACCTGAGGGTCCTTCGCCCCCTCCCCATCTCTATTGCCTCCTGTCCTTAGATTCCATGCTTCCTTAGCTCCTGACCGTCTAGCTGGCCACAGCTGGCTGCATCACAGACAGGAAGCTGCACACAGAAGGTTCCTGCCTCAAAGATGAACTGCAAGCTGATCCTGCAGGTCCTCTGGAGAAGCCGTTTCTGGAAGGTTCTTAGAGGCAGTCACAGCTTCTACAGAGCAATCAACCCTCCTTAACTTGCCTTTCCTACAGGGCTATATAAATAGAAACAGGTGTTTGCCTAATCTCATCATGGACAATAAATATAACAAAGTGTCTGCTAGAAGACACAAAACTTTTCAGCAGACGCCAGAGGTTTTATGCACCCCTTTTCTCTGTTGATGAGCATCAGTTGGAGAAGCAGGATTTTGTTTTGTGTCTTGAAAGTTCCAAGAACTCAGGTCTTCTCATCACTATGTGGAGCACAGTGCAAGGTCCCTGGGGAGGGTTGCCACTGCACTGTGACCAGCAGGAGTCAGCTTTTGTGTTTTAACTTCCATCTGCCTAGTACTGAGCCACGGGGGGCTCACAAGGTCTCTCCACAGCAGCCTGTTATCTGTCCTTTGAGTAGTAACCGAAGGAAACTCCATTTCTGGCACAGCCATTCAGGGAACCCTTCAGGACTCCTCTCTCCATCCTCTCTCGGCTGAATAGCGTGTCCTGGTCGCTTTCAAACTCAGACTCCGACACCATCAGACTGGAGTTGTGCTCCGTGCTCCTGTGCTTGATACCTGGGGAGAAGCAGGGAGAGCGTGAACACAGGCAGTTCTTTACTCTCGGGGCTGTCCTTTTGTCTGTGTGCTCCCCAGTGCTCCAGGGAGGACTGTGGACTACCCTCTGACTGGCCTTTAAAGCCTGTATGGCAAGTGGGTCAGCATGACAGAGGCTGCAGGTGTCAGTCAACCTTGAATTTGAGTTCCAACTATGACAAGATACCTAACCTCGTCTCATCTTCTGGAAGGCGACAAAGCTCCTACCCATGGGCCTGTGGTGAGGACTGGATAAAACTGCACCTGTGGAGCCCTTCACCCAGGTTTTAGTGCAGTGTGGGCTCTCAACACATAAATGCTGCCATGACTTCGAAGTTAACCCCACTAAATATTTTTGATAGATGATTTGAATTCTGGGGGATTGAAGCAAAGAAGAGGATTAAGATATGATCCCTACTGGGCAGTGGTGGCGCATGCCTTTAATCCCAGCACTTGGGAGGCAGAGGCAGGCAGATTTCTGAGTTCAAGGCTAACCTGGTCTACAGAGTGAGTTCCAGGATAGCCAGGCCTACACTGAGAAACCCTGTCTCGAAAAACAAAACAAAACAACAACAAAAAAGATCCTGAATATCAACCAACTTATAGGGTCTAATAGGAAACTCTAAAGATTACTGGGGGTGCAGGACCACAGCATTCATGTGGAGGTCAGAGGATAACAGTAGGAGTTATCTCCAAACACCACCAAGCACAGAATTTATGTTGTCAGGCTTGGAGACAAACACCTTTACCCACTGAGCCATCTCACCAACACTAATGTTTAGAATTGTTTGAAAACAACTTATAGTTTCTAGCTAAGGAGTTAAAACATAGATCTATGCCAGGACTCAAAAATATCTAAGAAATAAGAAGTAAACCTCTTACATGAATCAAGAGGATACGAACATCCCCTGGTATCTGGGATTGGTTCTGTGATGGTCTAAATAGGATGGATTTGAACACAGAGGGATGTTGAGGTAGGAAGACAGAAGGAGGGCATAGAACATTTAGAAGCATCCGGAAGAATTTACAGGAAAAAAAACCCCAGATAGTGTGGAATGACAAGTGGGAAACAAGGCTGGAGCTCACAGAGATAAGACAGGAACGCCACTTTGAGGGTTTAAATAAAAATGGCCACTGTAGATCCACAGAGCGGCACTATTAGGAGGTGTGGCCTTGTTGGAGGAGGTGTTGGAGGATGCAGTCACTGGGGGAAGGCTTTGAGGTAGATCTCTCAGCTCCTTCTCCAGCACCACATCTGCCTGCATGCTGCCATGCTTCCCACCCTGATGACAATGGACTAAACCTCTGAACTGTAGGCAAGCCCCAATTAAATACTTTCTTCTGCTAGAGTTTTCATGGTCATAGTGCCTCTTCACAGCAATGGAAGCCCTAACTAAAACAGCTGGAAAGAGTGGATTTTAACCCATACACAGAGGAACCCACAGTATACAAAAGAGGAAGTATAGGGGAGTCTTACAGACTTAGAGGATGCTGTAGTCTAACTATAGTGTCCCCCAAATTTTACATTGAAAACTATCTCAAGGTTATGTTACTGAGCAGAGAGCCTATGGAGAAAATTAGCACCTGTTGTGGATTGGTTCTAAAGCTATTTGTGTTAATTTGGCTCCCAAAATCACGCAGGAACCTGTCTGCCTGTAAGCAGACTCTGCCTATAAGATGCGAGGGTCCCTGCCCCCAGTTGGCTCTAATTGGTAAATTAAGTCCCTGGCAGCCAATTATTGGGCAGGAACCTTAGATCCACAGAGGTGGAACCTTAGATTTCCCGGGCAAGGAAACCAAGAGAGAGGAAGTTTTTAGAATCACTATGACTGAGAAGCAGAAATACCAAGCCTAAGAGCTACAAGAGAGAAAGCATGCAACCATGTAAGAATTGGGGAAGAGTGGTCCAGGGGCCACTCCTCTGATTGGGTCCGAGGTAAGAGATGAAATATAAAATTTTAGTAAGTAATAATTCAGGAATATCGGAGGGGAAGTATTAGCAATGCGTACAGAAGTTTGGGAGTGACCCAACTATTGTGCTGCTTAGGGCATAATAAAAATAAGGTTGAATGTGTGTGTGTGTTTCATTTGTGAATCCAAAACATCTCGGTGGGTAGCAAGGAGCGCGCTTGCACCCACCAGAGAGTTTAGAGTGGATTAAAAGAACCACTGCTTCAAGTACCCTTATGAAGAAGGCATAAGAAAAGACTGGAGACAGTACTCGGGAGGCAGATTTCTGAGTTCGAGGCCAACCTGGTCTACAAAGTGAGTTCCAGGACAGCCAGGACTCTACAGAAAAACCCTGTCTCAAAAAAAAGAAAAGAAGAAAAAGAAAAAGAGGGAAGGGAAGGGAAGGGAAGGGAAGGGAAGGGAAGGGAAGGGAAGGGAAGGGAAAGGAAAGCTGGAGACATCAATAACACAGAGGTGGAACAGCTGTGTAGCATATGTTGAAAACCTTTGGTTCTATACCTTTTGAGAGAGAAGGGTGGGACAGAAACAAGGACATGGAGACAAGAGGCAGAAACATAAAGATAGACCAGAGCGCTATCTTGCTCCTCTTACCATGCAAAGATACAAGGAGAAAGTACTAACCCATGAAAGAAATGGCCTCAACAGATTGAATTTGCTACCTTGACCTTGGATATCCAACTCCAGATTTCTGACAAATAAACACATGTGGTTACTAAGGCCCCACTCTCTTTTATGTCGTTATAGTAGCCAGAATAGACTTATACCGTGGTGGGGCACACAGAGGAACAGAGTCCAGCTCTGAGGCTGACAGCCTGCTCCAGCCCATGCTCCTCAGACCATCTGCTAAGCTTTCCTCCATCCTCGTACCCTCTCCCATAGAATGGAGAATAATCCCAGTACTTGATTCACGGGGCTTAGAATCAAATGGGCAAAGTGTACTTGAAAGTACCTGTGCTAGCAAGGATACTTACTACTGTGAGTTTAGAGGTGGGATTATAAAGATCTGAGACAATGGTGGAGGGGTATGGAAAGGTATTAGGCGATATGGGATGGCAGGAATGTGGGGCTTCTGTGACTAGTAAGGGATTTGTACGAAGGCACATGAAACAAATAGAAGGTTTGTGAACTAACCAACCCTAAGCGCCTCAGCCTCTTAGGAATAAAGCACCTGGGCTGGTGAGATGGCTCAGTGGGTAAGAGCACCCGACTGCTCTTCTGAAGGTCAGGAGTTCAAATCCCAGCAACCACATGGTGGCTCACAACCATCTATAATGAGATCTGACTCCCTCTTCTGGAGTGTCTGAGGACAGCTACAGTGTACTTACATATAGTAAATAAATAAAGCACCTAACACCTTTGCATTAACTCCCGCAACACCAATGGTGAGCACTCAATGGATTTACAGCTGCTGTTGGTATTCGCTGTGAACTCCTGCAGGGCCGCTAATGAGTGCCTATTTTCCATTGTCAACTTGACAGATATCGCTAACACATTAGTGATTGTACATCTCTCTGTGTGACTTTAAGAACTCATCCAGAGAGGGTTAACTGACTAGGGACAATCTGCCCCAAGTGTGGGCCACTCCATTGTATGGTCTGTGGTCTTGGGTTGAATGAGAGGGAACAAGGTGAAAACAGCTCAATGCTGTCATCCCCAGACCCACACAGATAATGAGCAAGTGCCCTCAGGTTCCGTTGCTATAGTCAAGAACTGCTCCTGCAGCCAGGCCTTCCCTACCAAGATGGACTGTATACTCAAACACTTAACCAATTTAAGCCCTTCTGTGTTGAGGGTTAGGCCCAAGCCAAGGCTTTCCCTGGGACCCTGGGGTGTGGAAAAGGCACATAGTTCCTTGTCTAAAACTAGAAATATGTTTGGCAAAGCCAGAAATGGCTTGAGCCCAGGACCTTGAGGGAGCTATGTTTTCATGCTGAGAACTCAACTTTTCCCACCCTAAGAGGTTATGTTTGTTTATCAGTCCAACGGGCCTTGTAGGCTAGGTCTGTGGTGCGTTTGAGATACCTGTGTCCCTTCATGCAGCATTGCTTGATCAGCTTCTTGCTGACTTTGTCCCTTTGTATGACAGCTTTTGATAACAGTGTCATATTTTTTTTCTTTCAGGAAGACTGTATATAAGATGCTGTGTTTCCTAACAAACTTGCTTGGCATGAGACATAGCTTGGGTAAGATCTCCTGACCCCAGCTTTCCGATCTTCTTTATCTTATCGTCTGGTCATCCCCCTTAGCCCCCTGTCACTGAAGAATGACCTATTGGTCCAAGTCACTCCCTCTCTTACATTGTTACTTGTCAGGTATTGGGACACAACAACACTCTCTACACACAATAAACCATTTTTGCACCCCTTTACACACACACACACACACACACACACACACACACACACACACACACCTTTCCTCACCTGTCTAGGGTTTCTATTACTATGAAGAGAATGAAGAGACACCATGACCATGGCAACTCTTCTAAAGGAAAACATTAACTTAGGGCTAGCTTAAAGTTTTAGAGGTTTAGTCCATTGTCATCCTGCCAGAAAACATGGCGGCATGCAGGCAGACATGATGCTAGAGAAGGAGCTGAGAGTTCTGCATCTTGATCCTCAGGAAGCAGAAGTCAAAGTGGGTTGAGCTTCTGAGGCCTCAAGCCCGCCCCACAGTGACACACTTCCTCCAACAAGTCCATACCTCCTAATGGTTCCACTCCCTGTGGACCAAACGTTCAAACACAGGAGTCTATGGGCACCCATTCCTATTTAAACCGCCACCACACACACGGACCACCTACTAGAAGGTGTTATCCTTGATCTTCCATGACAAGGATCCTTCCTCATATTTTGGGAGGGTTGGTCTATTACTATGTATTATAATGCTAAATTCTGTACTGAAGGTCTAGGCCTACAAGTGAATTCTCACCTTTACCAGCTTTTGCTGTGCAAACTTTGCTCCTTAATTTAAAACTACTGGTTATATAAAAATGGCTATAGCAATTACTGGGGGGATTAGAAGTAGGTGGGTTTTTACCTGATTAGGGAAGGAGGAAGCAGATAAGGGGAGAGGAGAAGAAAGAGATGTGCCACAAGCATGTGGCTGGGAGAAACAGCAAGTATTTGGGTACATCATTGGGGAGGTAGCCAGGCCAGCAGTTAGAAAAGTAAGTTAGGGGCGACCCACCTCCAGCCAGTTATTGTCAAAGCCAATAAATTAGCCATAGTCTGAATCTCATATATTTTTAAGCTGGTCAGGGATAAGATTAAATTGCTTATACTACAGACTTCATCCCTGTTGACAACATCTTGGGTTGTCAACTTTGAAAATAGCCACACCTCTCTAAAAGAATTAAGCTACCTACAAACCCAGAATTATGGAAAGCTCACAGAATCATCACCGAGCAGCCTCAGAGGCACATTACATAAGTGATAGCTAACCTGTAAGAATCCAAAGGTTAACTAAATCGGCAAGAGGTGTTCTGAGGTCAATACCCTCTCAGAGGACAGTTTTCTCAAGTTGCCTCAGCTGACTGAGCTGATGGGAAATGGTTGCTTTTAAAGGCCAGGTGTCTTGCTGCTGCATGTCTGGCCAGATGTCAAGGGAGCAGCTGTCAAGGAAAAGCCAGGGGGAAAGTGCTTGGTGGGCCACATGCCCTGCCTCCCCACAAGCCAGAGTAGAGAAGAACTAGGCACCAGGGACACCCTGATGGAAGAGAAGTCCTTGCTCTGGGGTCATTTGGCAGAGGCTCAGTACTTGCAATCCTCAGCCATTAATGCCTCAGAGTACTTGCCAATTCTTGTTTGTTTGTTTGTTTTTTGCTTTTCGTTTTTCGAGACAGGGTTTCTCTGTGTAGCTCTGGCTGTCCTAGAACTCACTTTGTAGACCAGGCTGGCCTCGAACTCAGAAATCTGCTTGCCTCTGCCTCCCAAGTGCTGGGATTAAAGGCGTGCGCCACCACCGCCCGGGTCGCCAATTCTTCATTAGCTTCCTAATACAGTTCCCATGGGCCTGGTCTCAGGCAGCCTGCCCAGGGGACTGCTGCTTTTTGTCTTCCCTTGCAGACTCCCAGGCTTGCTCTTCTTCCTAACTATTGATTCCACTTCAGTCTCCCTTTCACCCAGCTCGACTCTCTGCCCAGTGCCTAGGTAAGGTGTTTAAAGGGAAGCATCTTACCGTACTTGGGCCTCAGTTCCATTCTTTCCTGTTCGTCCATGCTGTCTAGGATGGTATACTTGGTTTTCTTCCGGATCTTAGTCCTTTTCCGTCTGAAAGAAAAGTGAAACGCTAGATCGGATGCTTAGAATGGCACTTGGGATCTTTTCCACATAAACTGTCACACCAACCTCAGTAGAATCTGTGTGACAAGTTCTCCCACAGACTGAGGCAAAAACTTCAAAAGAAGGAGGCCTTCTGGAACCAATTGTGGAACTCTTGGCTGGAGCAAAATACTGTGCCATAAGTTCTCATGGCAATTTATCTGTTTTGTTTTCTCTTATTCCTTTTCTTATTTACATGTTCCTGGTGGCCTAGGCCAAGATCTTAAGTGAGAATAATGGGTAAGAAACCATCCCTTGAGATGGGGTCACTAACATGACCTTATCTCTGGGGAAACCAACGATTTACTTTAAAAATCATTTACAAAATTATAGAATAGTATTGTGATAGATAAAAACTTTCCCCAAAATAAAGTTTCATATGGCTACGTGTGTGTCATTGGAAGTGGGCTTTGGTATATGGTAAAGGAAGCCTTAAATAAAAAGAATTAAAATAATTTGTTTATGTGTTGAAGATTTATAAAAAAATATATCAGGCATTAGATGTTAAACAATAATTGACCGTAACCATTTATTAACCTGCTCTTGGAATATGCCCCTAGCCTTGGATGACTGCCCCACTGAACACACCCTTTCAGAGTCGTTACACGTGGATGATTTCTATTAATCATGATGTCACCTGTTCTGTTTGTGATTCACTGAGTACATCTTTTCACAGTTGTGATGTTTGCTTGATTTTTGTGCTTTACTGTGCCAAATGATAATGATGGTATTTGTGATTGCTTCACTGTACACATCTTCTAAGAATTGTAATCTTTATTTTTTTGTTTTGGGTTGTTTTTTTTTTTAAAGATTTATTTTACTATATGAGTACACTGTAGCTGTTTCCAGACACACCAGAAGAGGGCATCAGACCCCTTTACAGATGGTTGTGAGTCCCCACGTGGTTGCTGGGAATTGAACTCAGGAATTGAACGTTTGGAAGAGCAGACAGTACTCTTAACCGCTGAGCCATCTCCCCAGCCCAATATTTGTTTTTTGTTTTTTGTTTTTTTTAATGTATAAAAACCCCTGCTTGAGAACTGCAAAATACACTCAGATTCAAACTCCTGTGTTTGTTTCTGTTAGTCACTGCCAAATCCTTACCCACCTAGATTTCAAGGACCCTCATTCCAGGGACCCTGATACCTGACTGGGGTGTTGAGTGGCAATAAATAAAGGGTTCCCCTGAGACTGGGGTACTGGAGTCCAGTCAAGCAATGCCCAACACCTGTATCCAGCCAAGGCACCTTTCCCCACAAGTGATGTTTCCCTTAGAAACACCTGGGTGAGCAAGATTCCCCCAAACTGGTGCTAACTAAGAATGTTCAGAGACATGGGAGACTAAAACCACCAACCGGCAGGAGGGGCACACAGAAGAGGTAAGACACTGAAGCCCCACACTTATCTTAGAAATAACTCTGTCTTCCATTTTTTTCTACAAGACATAAAAACTGGAATGAAGCCGGGCAATGGTGGTGCATGCCTTTAATTCCAGCACTTGGGAGGCAGAGGCAGGTGGATTTCTGAGTTTGAGGCCAGCCTGGTCTACAGAGTGAGTTCCAGGACAGCCAAGGCTATACAGAGAAACCCTGTCTCAGAAAACCAAAACCAAACCAAACCAAACCAACAAACAAACAAAAAAGTGGGATGCTCCTTTGTGCTTCACAATGAACCGCAAAGGATCACTTGAAAACACTCATTAAAACTACATTAAACTCGGGCAGCAGAGGCAGGAAGCTCTCTTTGAGTTTGAAGCCAGCCTGCTCTACCTAGCAAGTCCCAGAACCCACAGCTACACAGTGAACGACGATTGCTAAACAAGCAAACAGACAAAGGAACCACTAGCTAAGGTGTGCATCAGTCAGGCAATAACTGTTCTATCATATGTCATTAGCTAAGGTGTGCATCAGTCAGGCAATAACTGTTCTATCATATGTCATTAGCTAAGGTGTGCATCAGTCAGGCAATAACTGTTCTATCATATGTCATTAGCTAAGGTGTGCATCAGTCAGGCAATAACTGTTCTATCACATGTCATTAGCTAAGGTGTGCATCAGTCAGGCAATAACTGTTCTATCATATGTCATTAGCTAAGGTGTGCATCAGTCAGGCAATAACTGTTCTATCACATGTCATTAGCTAAGGTGTGCATCAGTCAGGCAATAACTGTTCTATCATATGTCATTAAGAGCAAGGGCTTCTTGATTTCAGTTTAGTGCTTGCTAGCTGGAGACTTTGAGAATACTATTTAAGACTTCTGTGTCCCATGCCCTTGCCTCCAGAAGAGTCCCTTTCTCCTGTGGTCACTGGGAAGGCCAAAAACTGCAGTATAGTTAGAGCCTGTCATTATGGATCAAAATGACAAAGGCTCAGTAGATGTTCAAAGTCAGCACCATTTACTTACTGTCCACAACCCTGAGATATAAAATATTCACAGCCACACTCAGTAGGTTCTGGGATTTGGGCCTCTCCCTAAGGCCTTGGCTCACCCCCACTGCTGGGAATTCAATCACAAATGGATCTCAAAGAAAGTAAGCAGCATTTGTGGAAACAGCTATTAGTTTCAGATTGCCTTTTTAAAAGCACATCTTTAGACAATACAGTGTTTTGTATAGAAAGATGAGCCTACCACTCTCTGCTGAGGTCTAGTGGTATTTTTCCTCACAAAACTCCTCATGAGGGCTGAGCCTGGGGTTCTGGAAGATTCTGACAATGAGGCAGCCTAGGGGCCTCTCAGAAGTCACCTCCATTCTCAGAAGAAAAAGAAGAAAGCCCTAAAGCAAAGGGTCCCTTGGGTATGCCATTGCCTCTCTTCAAGGTTTAGATGGACTAAAGGATTCAGACTGATCCAATTGTCACTTCATACAGTGAGGTCTACAGAATAGACCCACACATTTCTACAATGTCTTTCTCTGCTGACATGGAAGGCCACCTGGGCACTGGTCTGGTGACTTCCAAGAATGAGTTACTATTAGGTTTGAGGTATAGAGTACCTATCTTGCACAGACAAGACACTAGGTTTAATTCCTACCATATACATATATATAATTATATATAATTTTATCTATAAATATTGTGTAACATGTATTTTTATATAATTTTATCTGTATATATTATATAATATTTATAGTAGAGTTAATATAGAATTGTGGGCCCTGCTAGAAGGGGAAACCTTCAGTGAGAGAAAGCTGTCCCCAGTGTTGCTCCACTGACTTAGACACACATGCTAAACTTGTAAAGGGCATCATTGTGCCCATGAAGTCCAGTTTATTTTAAAGCCTCGTTGTCAGTTAGTCAACCAGTTGAGCAGTTAAGACAAACCCAAGCAAAGAAGACCGAAGCTGTCCATCACCCCAGCATCTTCTTTGCACACAATGAACAAGCATATTAGGTACCTCCTGCAGCAGCAGATGCACAGCCAAGACACAGCTCCAGTTAGCAGTGTTAGTGTCAATGCCAGAGCTGCCACATAGAATACACTCCACTCTGCAAAAGAAAAGGCCAAAGTGCACAGTGATAAACTATTTCCTAAACAGCTTGGTTCTTTGTGAGACAGACTCATGTCTGAGCAGCAGCCAGCTGTGGTGCAGAGGGCACTGTGGGGGCAGACAAAAGAGCCAGGCTAGGCGCCAATAAGAACAGCAAACTGATGACTTTGTTTGGTGTAAGGACCTCATGAGGCACATAACTCAGGGACCTCAGGAACATAGTTCAGGCTGCCTTGAGAACAGGAAATCCAAAATAACTGAAAAGAATCAGGGAAGCAGCTATGCCTCCTACATACAAATGTATGAAATATTATAATGCTAATTCCAGAATCCCTAGAATCATAACAACCTTTGTTCCTAAAAAGATCTACATGATACTTTTCTTCTCCTCCTCTCCTACCCTCCCCCTCCCCTTCTTCTTCCTCTTCCTCTCTCTCCTCCATTTTCTACCTTCTTCTTTGTGAGACAGGTTTTCATGTAACTCAGACTGGTCTTGAATTTATTACATAACCAAGGATGGTCTTGAACTTCTGATCCTCCTATCCTACACCCCCAGTACTGGGATTACGGGTGTGCACCCTACACATGGTTTTATGTGAGACTCTATCTATGGGAGATAGAGTCTAAGGCTTTGGATATACTTGGAAAGCACTCTGCTTACTAGGCTATATCCCCCCAGACCCATGGCATGGTCTTCATAAAGCAAGTCAAGAGTCTGTATGATTGGTTGCCTGTGGCATGAAGGCATCTATCAGGGCCAAAGGTCAATTTAGGAACTACTCTTCATCCCTTCTATATCCTAAGTTTTGCAAAAATAACTTAGGGGCAAAAATGCCAATGGCTGCCCAACATAGTGGCACATACTTTTAATCACATCTTTTGGAAGTTAGAGACAGGCAGATCTCTGTGAGTTCAAAGCCAGTCTGGTCTACAGAAAGGATTTCAGGACAACAAGGACTATGTAGAGAGATGCTGTCTCAAAAACAAAAACAAACAAACAAAGCAAAACACCAATGGATCAAGGTTTCATGTTTAACCTGATTGACTATTATGCCACCTCCCTAGAACAGTGGCCTGAGGCTGGTGTCCTTTCTGCTGTTTGTGGAGGGTTAAGCAAGAAAACAACACGGCAGGCAGTTCTTAACATCTTTTGGCCATTTATGTCCATCGGGATCACCAGGATAGCAAATTAGCTCTTAGGAGTAGACTGCCATTAACAAATAGTTTTCTAGCTGAGTATTGTGACTCGGATATGCAATCCTAGCACTTAGAAGGTGGAAGCAGAAGGGTCAGGAGTTCAAGGTCATCCTCTACTACATAGAGAAACCAGAGTCAGGCTAGGCTATATGAGGCCCTGTCTCAGAAAAAAAAAAAAAGTAGTGTGTGTGTATGTGTGTGTGCCTATGTGTGTGTGTCTTTGAGGGGCATTGTTTTTCATTCCAAAGGGATTGACAAAGGGTACCAGCATGGGCTATGGGGCATGATGGTGATTCCTGTTTCTGGTACCTGCTTGGGCTGACCCCTAGCAATGTGGGCCACATTTCCCATTCTGTATTATCCCAACAGAATACACAGGAGGTGTGTCATCATAAAGTCCCAACATCCTAAGTCACAGCGGGTACAGTCTGAGGGGAGGAGTCTCAAGGCAGTTGCTTTTTAGAACATCCAAATCTATCTCACAGGAGGTTTTGCAGACGAGGCTCTGGAGACAGATTGGGACAAGCTTTTAATGTACAACTAAGTGAGTTGGTTCACTTGGCTTCAGGAAAGAATGCTGTTGGATGGCTCTAGGTGCCGAGCCAGGGAGAGATGAATATCTCCAAGAACCACGGCAGAAGCCACGACCACACACGCACCACTCACCACAGTTGCTCTCTCCATCCCACATGTACCGCTGTATGAGGTTCTCCATCCACAGCTGGGAGCAGATGCAGCGCTTCGTGATGGGGTCACAGTGACCGTGGCCTGAACACTTGAGAAGGCACCCTGTGAACGGTGGGACAGAGCTGAGGCTACCACGGACCAAGGGGGATCCCTGCTTTTCCACTTCCAGAGTAGAGGCCTAAAACAAATGGGTGAACTAGCAATCTCTCAAGAAGCCAGGTGTAGTAATGTGTGCCCTTAATTATTCCAGCACTCAGGAGGCCGATGCGGGTGGATCTCTGAGTTTGTGGCCAGCCTGGTCTACAAAGTGAGTTCCAAGACAACCAGAACTACACAGAGAAGCCTTGTCTCAAAAAAAAAAAAAAAAAAGCAAACAAACAAAAACACCACCACCACCACCAACAACAACAACAACAAAACTCTCTTATGAGCCAAGCATGACAACAGATACCTAAAATCCTAGAACTCAGGAGGCTGAAGCAGGAACATTTCTGCAGGTTTGATGTTAGACACAGAAAGCACCAGCTCAGCCAGGACTACATAATAAGACTCTGTCTCAGCCCTTACCACCACCACCAAAACAGGAGCATAAACTCTCACCACCTACGAGCTCATCAGGAAGCAAATGAAGGGAAAATCTAATCCATATCATAGAATGAGCTGTGACATTTACCAGTATAATAATCTCTAAGAACACGTGCACTGAAACCAACTGGGTGTGCACAGTGCTTGGTCTTTATTGGAACACGACTCATAGTCATTCTTACAGTCCACAGCTAGAAGAGTAGTGTGTGATTACAGAACACATCCAGGGAGGAAGACCAGGCAGCCACGAATGTCTCATGGAAAAGAAATTCTAAAGGATTTGGAAAAATAGTAATGGCATGATGCAAAATACAAAGACATTGCAAGAGCTGTGATGTAACTCAGTGGTAGAGCCTAGTATGTATAAGACATGAGATTGAATCCCCAGGAACACACACACACTCTCACATAGACACATACACAAACATACACTAACTACACTCTCTTACATGCACACTCACACAAAAGCATACTCAAAACATCTGATCGTATTATTTTTCCTAAAGATGAAACAACTTAAATGAAATATATCAGAATAGTAACAAAATTGTGGAAGATGGAAATTCTAAACTCTACAAACTAGAAGATTGTTTTCTTCTTTGTCCATTTCATAATTATATATATATATATCAGCTCAGGATATCTCTGTGCAGTTCTGGCTTTCCTGGAACTCACTCTGTAGACCAGGCTAGCCACAAACTCAGAGATCCGCCTGCCTCTGCCTCCTGAGTGCTGGGATTAAAGTCATGTGCACCACACACAGCTCTCAGATTTTCTACAATAAATAAATCACTGCTTTGGGCTTTAGAAAAACGAATGACTTTACTTTGAAAAAAATCAAGTTACTAAGTTACTCCATGTTATGAATAAGAGTGTCAATTGTAGACTAACACATGTGTGAAACAACTTTGTCAAATATTATCATATTATGGAAACTCTGAGGTGACTACCTTCATTAACATTTACTCATGAGATAAGGACAGGGACCTTGGAACTAGCAATCAGTTTGGTGTCCTGAAGGGACAAGCAGAGCTAAGAAATGTGGTTACAACTATTTTAAACTGGCAGGAAGAGTTTTTGAAACAGTGATGTGTGATACTACTGTTCTCTGATTTCTTTCCAAGACAAGAGCAGTTGGTAAATGGGTCGCCTACTGGAGAAATAATTGCAGAGTCTCTGGGGGTTGAAAGGAAAATGCCTGTATTAGATAGCTTTCTTGTTTCTATGGCCAGACTCCTGAACTTAAAGGGCAAAGGGCTTACAGTTCAAAGGGATACAGACTATTATGGCAGAGGAGGCATGGCCACAGGATTGAGAGGCAGCTGGACACACTGCTCTGCAGTGAGGAAGCAGGAAGGATAGACAGAGGTAGGAGGTGGGGAGTGTGAAGAAGGCTGGGCTAGGAAACCCCAAGACCTGCACCCAGGGGACCACCTCCTCCAGCAAGGCTCCACCTCCTAGAAGTTCCATAACCTTCTAAACAGGGCCACCAGCTGGGATCCAAGTGTTCAAAGACACTATAGAGAACGTTTTTACATTCAAACTACAACCATGTCCATGTTGTGCCTTTAAGACTCGTCCATGGTTAGCATGTCTGACTGTTTTATTATGGTGTTTCTGTGGGAGATGTACCTGCTGTGTCTACCCTCAAGACCTTGAAAAGCAGGAAAGCCTCCTTCTCCTTGGAAAGCCGCTTGTGCAGATTCCGGGCCACAGCAGCAGCTCTGAGAACCTTGAAAGGTGATCCACTCTGTACATAAAATACAATCACAGTGCTGTAGAAGAGACAGAGAGAGGCAGACACATCGTTAGACAGCGACCAGCATGGCGTTTCACCTCAGCCTCCTGGCCTGCGCAGCTGACAAGGCAGACGGCTACAGCTCTGTGATTGGATTCATTCTTCTTCATTCTTATTGCCAAATAACATTCATATATATATGTGTGTGTGTGTGTGTACATATATATACACACACACATACATATATATTCATACAATGAATATATATATTCACGAATATATATATATATTTCTGTGCATATTTAAATGACTTGTATAACTTGTTTGTTTGGGGGTGTAGATGTGGATGTCAAAGGTCAACTCTGGGTGTCATTCCTCGGATGACATTCAGCTTGTTGTATCCAACAGGGTCTTTCTTTAAGAAAGGAGGGGTAGTGGGAGGTTTACTTGTTTATTTATGCATTTGTTTTATGTATGTGGCTACATGTGGTCATCCACATAACAGTCTGTGCGCCACTAGTGTGTCTGGTGCCTACAGAGGCCAGAAGAGGGCATCAGAGTCCCTAGGGCTGACGTTACAGAGAGTTGTGAGCTGCCATGTGGGTGCTGGGGAGCCAGCCCAGATCCTCTGAAAGGCAGCCAGTGCTCTTAACTCCTGAGCCATCTTGACAGACCGGGAAACAAGGTCTCTCACTGGAGGCCTGGAGCTCATTGATAAGGCTAGGCTGGTTCAAAAGTAGAAAATAAAGAACACCTATGTTCAATTCATTTTCTCCTTTTTATACAGACCAGGATCCTCTGCCTAGGGAATGGTGCCCACCCGCATTATTGAGATGGGTCTTCCCATCTCAATAACCTAATCAAAACAATTATTCAACAGATATATCCAGAGGGTCATCTCTTAGCTGACTGTTTTAGATCAAGTTAACAACTGAGATTAACAGTTTCAGCTTGTGTCTTAGTTAGGGTTTCCATTGCTGTGAAGAGACACCATGACCATGGCAACTCTTATAAAGAAAAACATTTAATTGGGGCTGGCTTACAGTTCAGAGGCTTAATACATTATTGTCATGACCTGAAGCATGCCAGCATTCAGGAAGACATGATGCTGGAGAAGGAGCTGGGAGTCTTATGTCTGGATCTATAGGCAGCAGGAAGAGACAATGCCACACTGGACCTGGCTTGAGCATATGAGACCTCAAAGTCCACCCCAACAGTGATGTACTTCCTCTAACAAAGCCACACCTACTCTAACAAGGCCACGCCTCCTGATAGCGCTGCTTCCTATGGATTGAGCATGCAAACACATGGATTTATGGGATAATATTCAAAGAACCACAACTTGAAATAGCCCAATGTCTGGTATAAACTGTTTCCAACAACCCTGGCTATGGCTATGCCTGCAGAAGCCAGAGAAATCCAATGTTTCATCTGTATAGTTATCTCAAGGCATCCATGGAGTGTTTAAGACGGCTAGTGTCCTGTAAGTATAGTCCAGACAACTGTTTGGCTGATGAAAATTACAGAGGAGTACAAATGTGATAAAGCGTGAACAAGACAAACAGCAAGAAGGAAGGCCTGGGAGAGAACAGAGGAGGACTGCAGCAAACTTGACACGTGAGGGACGCCCAGTGCTGGCTAAGTACTCATATGTGACACCTAAGTGCCACCGTATCCTGGGCAGGTATCGTACCTGACACCTGCAGCCCCATACCTGACATCCGTGTGAGCCTGGATCTTCAACACCTTCACGTCTGAGTCTAGCACGTTCAGGAGCACAGCCAGCTGCCTCACTAGAGTCTCCTTCTGCTGCTCTGTCAGCTGCTCAACACCAACCTGCAGGATCAACTCCACCAGGCCATCCTTCTTGGGGTCTGAGGGGAGAGGACACAGGATTTTCATGGGAGATCACAGGCTTAACAAAGTCTGGGTCTGTGGAAGGGTTCAAAGCCAGCCTGGGCACGTGGCTCAGGAAAGGATGCTGGGCCGGTACCCACAGTGCCTAGGCTCCATGCCCAGCACAGCAAAAGTAAGGTCAAAGTAAGCCAAGAGAAGGTTAAAGGAACTCTCGTGTGTCGTGTAGATTTAGCTTTGAGGACTCAGATCACTTTAATAGCTAAGAGGAGAGTGTGCTAACACACTCCTGCAAGGGCAGCACTTGGGGCCGAGGGGGCAAGAGCATTACAAGCTCAAAGTCATCCTTGCTGCAAAATGAGGTCAAGGCCAATTTGGGCCACACGAGACCTTATCTGAAGGTGAAAAAAGAAAAAAGAAAAAAAAGATAAGGAAGGGGGAACCCCACAGAAGCCACTCGAGAGTTTTGTTTTGTTTTGTTTTGTTTGTTTTGCTTTCCAATTTTATTCTACTTGGTTATGTCAAGGTAACCAACTGTGCCTTTTGGTCCTTTAGAACCTTGGCCCCTCACACACTTCTCCAGTGCCTGAGAACATTACCCTCAGGCCAGTTTACACTCGGAATCCCTATGCCCACCTCACTGAGGCTGTGCTCCCTCGGTCCGACCCTGTTCACTTCATGCTAAATCAGGAAAGCAGAAGCCTCCTGCCAGATAGAGTTCTTATCGATGAGGTACAAGTTGGGATCTGCTTGGGGGTATAAAGGAAAGTACAGAAAAATCCTAAAGTTGGCTAGAGAGGTGGCTCTGTGGTTAGCAGCCCGTACTGCTCTTCCAGAGGACTGGGTTCAGTTCCCAGCAACCGCATTCAGTAGCTCATAACTGCCTGTAACTCTACCTCCAGTTCTAGAAGATCTCATGCCCTCTTCTGGCCTCCAAGGACACTACATTCATGTGTATGAAACAGACACACACACACACACACACACACACTGTTTTTTAACTAAAAGGTAGTGGGATTGGCCAAGAGCAGAAGCCAGGCACAGATGGCCCCCGTCCCGGTGACATCAGCTCAGTACACACCTGGCAGCACCTCCACAGTGGCCGCGTCTGAGTCCGAGGCCCCCTGACTGTCAGTGACTAGCAAGTGAAAAGTGTAGACGCCTTCCACCAGATTGGTGAGCTGCAGAGCTGCCCTGTGGTCAGAGCCTCCAATGACATCCTGAGGAGTAAAGGGATCCACAGAGCAGCTGTCAGTCTGGTACCCAGTTTCTGAACCTCTATGGAGCTTGAAGCTCTGAGTCCCTTGCTTTCTGGTGGGTGTGACTTCTATGGCTGGGGAAGGAGGGAGGGAGGAGGGAGCAGGGCTGAGATTTTTGAATCTTCAGCTCCTCCTTGTGTGCAAGGACCCAGAAAAGATGCAGTAAACTGAACTTTCCAGGATTTACCAAATGACTAGTCAACGGAGGGAGATGGGTGACCTTAGGCTGAAACCTCCAGGGCAGAGCATGGAGTTTCATAGACATATTGTCTAATATAGTTTTAAAATGCTCTCACCTCAGGTCCCCTCATAGCGTAGCATATTCATTGTCTCAAGAGATCCCAGAGCCTTGGTAGACTACACATTCACCCTACAGCCCCAGAGCTGCAGAGAGTGAGACACAAATCTTTTGGACATTTTTGTCTGCACTTGCTGACCAGAATGGATGGCGACACATAGTCAGGAATCTGAAGTGAGACACACTACTATTTCATTCAGAAGCTAACCTACCATCTAGCCAAATGGAACTCAGTCTAGGAGTACTTTAGACTGTACAAGGCATTTTCAGTCCCTTCCCTGTATTCAGTCATGCCTTTGGTATATCTACAAGAGTGCTTCTGCAGACCTCAAGCCCTTAGCAATGGAAAGAAAGGGAGATGAACAGAAATTTACAAGCTAAGAGGCAATGTGATCCAACGGCTTCCAAAGGCTAAAACTCTGGGTTTGTTTGGTGTAAGGCTGAGCTCTTCGGCCTTGGCTAAGTCACTTGCACCTCTGTCTTTCACTCTCTGCCCCCGTGAAGTGGAAACAGGAATCCCCATCCTGTTTACAGGATGCATCTGACACACCCGATACACGGAGGAAGAAAACTAAAGTGGGAAGCTGAAGAGTAGAGGGGCCCGACTGGCAAGCTGGGCTTCCATGTCCCTCGTGGTATCAACCTTTTGACATTGCGACATCATGGCATCATCTACATATGTGTTGTTGAGCTGCATTCACAGCTATTCTGGGACATGAGTGGGGCACACCTGCATGGTCTGCTATCCTACCCAAAGTCAGGTCAGAAAATCGTCTTCAGCTTTGCTTAACCCTCACAGCAGTCTGGTGCCTCCATCCCTCAGCATAGTCAAACTCCGGGGCCTATGCATCTTATCTGGGAGATGAAACAGTGAGACAGAATGTTCAAGCTCTACTCTGCAATGTGACCTAAAGTTAGAGCTTAGAAGGAGGTAATTAAAGTTAAATGAGATTACAGGAGCAGGGCCCGACTCACTGGACTGGTGTCCTTATAAAGGAGACATGAGAGCAGTCTCCTGTCTCTTCCCTCCTTTCTTGCCCCTGCCACAGGAAAATGCAGTAAGTAAGTAGCCATCCAGGATCCAGAAAGAGATCCCAGTAAACTGGCTGGCACCCTGGTCTTGGTTTTCCAGACTTCAGAATATTGAGAAAATAATTTTCTGTAGTTGAAGTCCTACCCCCACCCCCCACCCCGGCTGCCATGATCTTTGTCCCAGCAGACAGCACTGACTAATCTGGATGCAGTGTACAGAGCTGAGGGGCATTGCCCTTCAAGTACTCACTCCGGCAGCTGGACTCTGGCCATCCCGGATCCACAGATAGGACACAATTCCTCGGTCATCAGTAGACCTTGAACCATCCAAAGTAATGGAATTATTGGGAAGTATAAGAACATGTCTGCCACCAGCCTGGGCTCTGGGAGGGCTGTTATTTTCTAAGTCAGACACAAGCAAAAACAAGAGCAAAGAAATTGATTTAAAACACTAGCGATGGCATGTCCTAAAACCCACACAACTGGTCCATCCTGCAGCCAAGGTTGTTTTAGATAACCCAAAGCATTGTTCTCTACCCCACACACCTGTAAGACAAGATATAGAAATAGACATTGAGCAGTTCTTAGTGCAAATGGGAAGACAGACAAAAGCAAGGAATTCTACTGGAACTACAATAAAAACTACTATCAAGGGCTAGGGACGGACAGTGACGGAGTGCTTGCCCTTTGCCCAGCCCCCATCACCAGATAAAACCAAGGGTGACGCTGCATGCTTGTAATCCCATCAGGCGAGAGGATCCGAAGTTCAAAACTTATCTTTTAAAAAGGGGTGGAGGGGATGTATGTGTGCCAACTAAATGGCCTAGTGGGTGAAGGTGCTTGCCACCAAAGCTAATGGACTCACATGGTAATCAGAGAGAATTGACTCCTGAAAGTTGTCCTCTGACCTCCTCCCTTCTCTCTCTCTCTCCCCCCTCTCTCTCTCACGCTCTCTCTCTCTCACACACACACACACACACTCACATGTGACAAGCACACTCTCCTCCCACACATATACATGCATAATAAGTAAAAACACATTAAAAAGTTTTTAATCTTCAACTATAAAAAAAAAAGTACACAACTTGAGCACACTTCTGCTCTTGGCCTTCTGAGAAAGCAGAGCATTGCACAGAACTGCATCTTCTGTGGCCAGGGTCACAGCAGAGCGAACTGCTCGGCAGACAAAGGGCAACACTACTTTCCTGCAGAGAATGTTGGCTCATGGCTTCCTCCTCTACACATTCCCTCAAGCGAGACAGGACTTAACCGAAGTCATGTCAGGGAGAAGGGTTGGCCCATCTGAGCTCAGTCAGGTGAGGACACCAACATTAACGCCAAGATTGCTGGGTAATCATTAACTGGCTGGGGACCTGGGAGGCCGGATGGCACAGCAGGCGCAGCAGGCTGTCACCATGTCCACTCACCCTTCTTCACAGCCACAGTGAGGGTGGACGTGCTGCTCAGACCCTGCTGGTCTCTCACGGTTAACCGGAAGTGGTAGATACCCACCTGAAGGCCGGTGACAGTGGCTATGGCTTTGTCCACATTCTCCATCTCCACTGCACTGGGGCCTCTGCAAAATGGGGATGTGTAGACAAAAGGTGGAGCATGAGATCTGTGCTCTGCAAATGCCTCTGCCTCTGCCTGTGGTGACCTGTGGTCTGCTACGGAGTTGTAAGACGACTTTATACTCGCACGTGTTGTCTAGCTTGGCATGAGGGTCAAAGCTAAACAAACAAAATCTGCTGGGTTCTTTTTTCTTTTTTAATTGAGATGCCACTGGAAAGGTCTCTCTTTAGACAATAAGACCTTAGAAACTGTTTGTTTTGTTTTGTTTTCTTCTTGTTGTCATTTTTTAGATAGGGTCTCACCATTGTAGCCCAGGCTAGCCTTGAGCCAGTGATGAGCTTTCTGTTTCAGCCTCCTAAGGGCTGGGATTACAGGTGTGCACCACCGTACCCAACCTCCCATTTCTTCTATGAATGAAACTCAGTTACATTCTCATCTTGCTTCAGGGCATGCACTGAAGTGGAAGGCAAGAGCCAGATGATCTGCCATTCTGTCTAGTCAGTAAACCCCTAGACTTGGTTGTTAGACAGATGCAGGTTTGTGTTTCTACAAAGCCTCCTCCTGTCTAGGTAACCTTAACTCCTCGGCCTCACTGGTTTCTTCAAGCTTGAGTTTTTCAACTTTGAAATGGGGATGATCCAGCCCACTGTGGTGGCACATGCCTTTAATCCCAGCTCTTGGGAGGTAGAGCATAGTCAGAGGCAGGTGGATCTCTGTGAGCAGAAGGCCAGCCTGGTCTACATAATTCTGTCTTAACATAAACCAAAAATAAGGGGCTGGTGAGATGGCTCAGTGGGTTAGAGCACCCGACTGCTCTTCCGAAGGTCCAGAGTTCAAATCCCAGCAACCACATGGTGGCTCACAACCATCCGTAACAAGATCTGACTCCCTCTTCTGGAGTGTCTGAAGACAGCTACAGTGTACTTACATATAATAAATAGATAAATCTTTAAAAAAAAAAAAAAAAAAAAAAAAACCAAAAATAAGAATGATCCAGTTGCCTCTTCAGAAGCCATGTAGTATTGAGACCCGGATGGTAAAAGCTCAGGAAATGTTATAATATGAATTTCACCTTGAACTCTGTCCATCTGTTACATGCTGGTTGGGTGTAGACTGCACGCAGCTTTCCCTACATCTCTTTTACCAGCAAGTTCACCTCACACCAAGCCAGCCCCGTGCACCTCTTCTGAGCTCCACTTCTCTCCACTGCCAACCCATGTCCTTCTTCCCCACAACACTAGCCTCTTTTGTTTGCGTGTTTGTTTGAGTTGAGGGATGGGGAGGGGGGGTCTCATTATGTAGCTTAGGCTAGCCTTGAACTCAAGAGTTTCCTGCCTCAAGTTTCCCGCCCAAGCGCAAGGACTATGAGCACGGACCACCATGCCTATAATACATATTTTTATCAATAAGGCCCAGTTACTCTGCTTAAATCTTGACTAAACAAACTCAAGCTGCTGTTTAATGCAATCCTCCAGGGAAGGGGTGCTGTCGGTCATCACCGTCACAGCCTCAGAGCTGGGCGGACACACTACCTGATGTGCTCCCAGTGATAGCAGACAATGCCGTGATCGTCACTGCTCCGGCTCCCATCCAGTGTAGCACTCTGCACCGGGAAAACCAGCTCCTTGTCGGGGCCTGCCACGGCCACCGGAGCCTGGTTGTTCTCTAGAGTTGCAGACGTTCAAGAGAGGAAAGAAGAGAAGGGGGAGGAGGAAAGAAAGAAAAAGAGGAGAGAAAAGAGAGAACCGTAATCAGTGTGCATAGACTTTTGCCTCCGTAGCCCCACTGTCTAGCACAGCACCTGCTAAATAGCAAATGTTGAAAATATTTCAGTTTGAGGGTGGTGAGACAACTTAGTGGGTAAGAGTAGGCCTTCCAGAGGACCTGGGTTCAATTCCCTGTACCCACATGGCAGCTCACAACCATCTGTGACTCCCGTTCCTATGCCTCCTTCTGGACTTCACAGACATTCATCCAAGCCAAACACTCACGCACATAAAAATAAATAAGTGTTTTAAAGAAGGAAAATATTTCAGCTGAATGTTGGAAGAAAGGGAAAGAAATAAAATATCACTTGCGGTATTAGTTTTATAAATAGCTACTATTTCTGCTTCAAAAAAAAAAAAGCCACATCACATAGCCACAGCCATTAGCACTGGCATCTCCTGTCTTTCCCTCACTGCCCTCCTCAGTGTGCGTAGAGGCTTCCTGAATTCAGGAGGGCAAGCATCTACAAAGCCCTTAATGAGAGCCCCATCCCTCTGTGAGCGGCTGCCACATTCCAATCCTGGCTCCCACAGGCCTAGTTCTAGCTTTTCCTCCAGCCACACTGTTTTGTTTTGTTTCCAGCTCTTCAATGTACCCAGCTCTTCAATGTTCTTCCTGTGGCTTCTGGGAATCTGATCCCTTCCTTCTTTCCTTCTTTCCTTCCTTCCTTCCTTCCTTCCTTCCTTCCTTCCTTCCTTCCTTCCTTTCTTTCTTTCTTTCTTTCTTTCTTTCTTCAGATTTATTTATTTTATTTTATGTATATGAGTGCACTGTAGCTGTCTTCAGACACACCAGAAGAGGGCATCAGATCCTATCACAGATGGTTGTGAGCCACCATGTGGTTGCTGAGAATTGAACTCAGGACCTCTGGAAGAGCAGTCAGTGCTCTTAACCACTGAGTCATCTCTTTCCAGCTGTCCCCTCTTTCTGAACACCTTTCTTCTTGCCCTCCACTTCCCACCCTTCTCCTCCTGATCACCTGCCATGAGTGTGGCCACTGGGACTCTAGAAAAGGCTATCTGTAGACCAAGCGCTCTGTGGGTGTTCTTTATGTGGGCACCCTTTCTTACTGAGAAAAGCACCTGAATGGCTTCATGTCACTACACATGGCACAGCCCTGGAAGGGTAGAGGCCAGGGCCATCTTTAATGCTGCATCCCTAGGGTCTGGCTCAGAGAACCTCTAACATCTTAGCTGAATCATTTAATGAAGAAAACAAATTAGTTGTCTTTTAGTTGAGACCGTGCCCATCATCAGCATACCGGGCAATGGTTGTGGAAACAGCAAGCCTATTATAGAGAAGTTTTGAAGCCAAGACCATTGTAAGCAAGGTGTGGCTGCCTACCTGTGCATCTCCTAAAGACTAGGGTAGCAGAACTCTGGGTTTTTGAAAGAACTAATAAGTGAGTGGAACCTGGATTGATGTCCCCCAGCCCCCAGCCCGTGTCTGACTGCATCTGAGTGTCAGGCCACACAGCCAGCCAGTCTCCTTAAGATGCTCTGGAACTCTCCCAAGGGGGGTTGACAGGCATAGGAGTTCCCATACAACAAATCAGACACATGTAGTATTGATGAGGACTCTCATTTTATCTTCTGTATCATGGTCTAGAGACACATGACGAGATGAGAACATCAAAAGAAAATCGGTCCTGTGGCACATCAGCTCTCACGTCCCTGACTTCCTGCCAGCTCAGGAACCTCAAGGTACTACCACCAGGTTAGACACATCTGAAGGTCAGGAGTCTAGTTAATTAGCTCTGCTCTCATCCCTGGGGTCAGATCTCCTTTGCATCTCACCTACCAGCCTGGACAGTCACAGCGACCAAAGCGGTGGATTGCTGTCCCGAGGAATCCGTCACCATCAGCTGAAATGTGTACTCTCCTTCCTGCAGCTCAGACAAGTGAAGGTATGGGGTCTGCGCTCCCTACACAACAGCAGAAATGACCACAAAATGACTATCATTAAAGACGTACAAGGAAACAGTGTACCATGACAGATGCTACTGGTTTTACTTAATGCAAAACAAGCTGGATGCAATGGCCAAGGCCTAACATGCCAGCTACTTGGTGTCCTAGCTAGATTTTTTTTTTCCAACTTGACTCATGCTAGGTTCAGCTGGGAAGAGGACACTGCAGTTGAGAAAATGTCTCTATCAGATCAGCCTGTAGGCAAGTCCGTGGGAGCATTATCGTAATTAATGACAGAGTTTAGAGAACCCAGCCCACTGTGGGTGGTGTCACCCCTAGGTAGGTGGTTCTATGTTGTATGAGAAAGCAGGCCGAGCAAGCCAGTAAGCAGTGTTCCTCTGTGGCCTCTGCTTCTGTTCCTGCCTCCAGGTTCCTGTCTTGAGTTCCTGCCCTGACTTCCCTTAGTAATGGATCACAACCTATGAGGTGAAGCAAAACTTCCTCTCCCCCACATCGCCTTCAGTCACGGTCCTTAACCCAGCAACAGAAAGTAAACAGAGGTTCTTGGGGTGCTGAAGCAAGAGGGTGGCAAATTCAAGACCTGTCGGGGATACAGAGCAAGTTCAAAGCCAATCTGTGTAACTTAGGAAGACCCTAGCTCAACAATAAAAAGATAAAAAGGAATAGGGATATTGCTCAGTGATAGAGTGCTTGCCTAGTATATGTGAGGTGCTGGGTTCAGTGCATGCAAGAATTAAAAGCAGAAAGGAGGGAGCAGCACGTGGGGCACACGCCTTTGAACCCAGCACTTGGGAGCCAGGGATAGGCTGATCTCTTTGACTTTCAGGCCAGCCTGATCCTATGTTGTGAGACCCGGTCTCAAAAGGGTTGGGGGAGAAGGAGAGTAGGAGGGAAGAAGAAAAATAAAACAATATGAACCTAAGGAAAATGTAATTTTGAGTCTGTTGTGTATCTTTATATCACTGAAGAAATGTAAATTAACCTCCAGAAGCCAATACAGCAGTGTCAAAACAGAGTCCTAGTATGGAGTCATGTGAGGAGACTTCTGAGTGCTTGTGAGAAAACGCCAAGAAACCAAGACACGAGTCTTGTGACTTCCATTCTTCAAGAAAACACAGAATTGTTCTTGGATTGTGATTTGGTTCTCAGGTGTATGAGATAGGAGTGCGTTTACTTCAGATGACTCCTTACAACTGGCTATCGTTTGTTTATACACCTCTGTAGAAAACCCATTTTTGCTATGTGCTGGCTTGCCCTTGTGATTATCCACTTTACTCATGTGACGCATTAACCCTGATCATATAAATTGTCCGATGCTCTGAATAAAGTTGGTTATTGTGTGAGACTGTAGTCCCTCTCGTTTATCAGCTCCATTCTCCCAGGTCCCACTGCCTCTAGAGCGGTAAACACAGCCGTATCTGCTATGGTGTTACAGGCATCCGTCCTTCATCAAGTAGGCCCACTTCTCAGGGTCTGCTGTTCAGAGATCACAGCAGGTGGCATGGGCTTGCTCACCAAATGCAGTTCGCAATGGCCAGCCATGAGAACAACTTAAGATGCTTACCTGTACGGGAATGCCTAACATAATGATGCTAGTTTGAAAGCCAGGTGGTGGTGGCAGGGCATGCTTTTAATCCTAGTACCCAAGAGGCAGAGAAAGGGGGATCTCTGAGTTTGAGCCCAGCCTGATTTACATAGTGAGACATGTCTCAAAAAAATTATTTTTAATACTGTAAGAAAAATCAAATTAAAATTTCAATGATGTGCTATGGTGTAGGTGTTACAGCCCATGCCTTTAATCCCAGCACTCAGGAAGCAGAGGCTATAGACAAGGATGACCTTGAACTTCTGGCTCTCCTGCCTCTGCCTTGTCTATAGCGAGCTTCAGGGCCTGAGCACACAACACAGAATCATCTCTTGATGGTGACCGGACAAGTCTCCTCAAGTATCTGGGAGGGTGTTGTTGGAGTTTCAAACCCCAATAAGCCCATATAAAAAAAAACCACACAGTCTCATTATTATAGTTATAAACTCTAAGTCTAGATGGGGCAGATCTAACACTATACTAATGTATTCTCCATCTACAAGACCCCTTGTTACTTGTGGTTTCTCCTGGCCATCACGGCTTCCTCCTCCTCTTCTTCTGTCCTCTCTCCTTCCCTTTTCATCTTCTTCTCCTCTCTATCTGGCCCCACTCTCAAACCTCTAGCCCACCTTTCCCCTCTACTGTCCAATCACAGGCTCTAGCCTTTATTAACCAGTTAAAATGGGGAGAAGATTCACAAGAGATCACCTGACTACATGATCAACTGCTTGCAGGGGGGGGGAGAAGGGGAGAATGAGGGGTTAGGGGGGCAACTTCTCTTGAGGAAACAAAATTAACATCAAAATACAAACAACATCAGGACAACCTACAACAGAAGGGTTGGTTTTTCTACATCAGTTTAATTGAAGTGAGAAATGACACCCTAATACTGGGCAGAACCATTCCATGGGCTTGGGCCCTGGACTGCAGAAAGAGAACAAAGTGAGCTGTGTGCCAGCATCATAACCTCGCCTTCCTGACTGGGTGCAATGTGATTAAGTGCCTCAAATTTCCACCACCACGATGGACTGCACCCTCAAACTGTGAAACCAAATAAACACTTCCTTTCTTAAGTTGTCTCTCTTGGCTTTTTTGTCATAGAAATGAGACAAAGTCACGCCAATAATCCACTTGAGCCATTAATTAAGTAATAAAAAGCCCAGTAACCCTGCTGTAAGGAGACAGCTTACCCACAGCGAAGGTGTCAAAGTCATTGTGTCTTTAGACACATGCACTTAACAGTTTGAACAGATTGGGCAGGAGCTGAGGTTCATGTGGTAGAGCATATGTCTAACACGCGCAAGGCCTCAGGTTTGATCCTAAGCACCCATCACATGCCTCCAAAATCACAAAGACATTCTTAAAAAAAGAAACGACTAGATGCTAGATGTAGACAAGATAGTACAGATTTCAGGAAATGGGCAAACAAAATAATAACCACTTTTCTTTTCTTTCCAACTGACCTCAAGATCTAGTTGAAACAGCAGGACGGACTGCTTTTTTGCTGATCTGTGCTAAACTGCGTGTGTGTGAGCGAGGGATGTAAATTGGGATAGATCTGTAAGCTTAGATGCTCTTCCAACACCTGCGTGGTTTGAGAAATTTATAAAACAGAATTCCTGATTTAACAACCTCCCTAAACCAAGAATAGATGAATGGATGATAAATGATAGACATACATACATACATGCATGGATGAGAGAGAGAGAGAGAGAGAGAGAGAGAGAGAGAGAGAGAGAGGAAGGAAGGAAGGAAGGAAGGAAGGAAGGAAGGAAGGAAGGAAGGAAGGAAGAAAGAAAGAAAGAAAGAAAGAAAGAAAGAAAGAAAGAAAGAAAGAAAGAAAGGAGTCTGCAGGCAGGATAGATGACTTGCCTGCATGACCATCTCTTTGCTCTCACCGCCAGGGCCTGCGAACCACTCATAGAGAACAATCTGGTGATCATCACTGCTCTGGTTCCCATTCAGAATGATGGTGTTTTGGGGCAAAGTGATGGTCTGATTTGGCCCTGCATTGGCAACGGGTGGGTAGTCCACGGCATCACGGATGACGAGGGATGCAGTGGTGGAGTTGGTAGCGCCATCCGAGTCTGTGATGGTCAACCTAAAAGAGAAAAGGAAGCTCGTACATCCAAGAGTGTGCCACGCCGGGAAGTAAGTGGTCACCTTAGCCTGCTCGGGCTAACCAGTCCCAGAAGAGGTGAAAATAGAAACTTGAAAACGAAGCGAAGGAAAGCAAGGTGGGGAGGAGAATAGTTTTCTTTGCTTCTGTTGCCATAGGTTCATCTTATCTTTGAGTCACAAAATGTTCCCACATTATGGTTTAGCCTTTATGAATTTATTAGTCTCTGAGATGCTGAGTGGGAATTGTGACCCCTCCAGGCAACCCGAAAGCTTCTGTAGACCACTCAATTTATCCTAAGGGTGTTACCAAGCACTACTCTCAAACCATGAACCAAAACCCCTAGAATCTTTCCCATCAGAACTTCAATCCAAGTTAGCAAAAAAGAAAAAGGCTTAAAGGAGCATGTGAATAGAAAAGACACTTAAGAGCCAGGTGGTGGTGGTGCACACCTTTAATTCCAGCACTTGGGAGGCAGAGGCAAGTGGATTTCTGAGTTCGAGGCCAGCCTGGTCTACAAAGTGAGTTCTAGGACAGCCAGGGCTATACAGGGAAACCCTGTCTCAAAAAAAAAAAAAAAAAAAAAAAAAAAAAAAAAAAAGAAGAAGAAGAAGAAAAAAGAAAGAAAAAAAAAAAAAAGACACTTAAATACCATATTGTCCAGAGTGCTCATTTTGAGGTCATGGACTAGGGGAAAGATTTTACTCCTTCTGCTTAGAGATACATTGTTTTTATTTTTATAGAAAGCATCAGTGTCAAGAAACAGTCAAGAGAGAAGCCCTGGGTAAACACAATAAAGGTGTAACCTACTTGCCTAAAGGTGTAGTTACCAGGAACTAGGTTCGACAATCGTAAGATTGGGGTGTCAGCTGGAAACTCCTCTCCTAGGAAGGGCCCGTCGACTTCTTCCCAGTGGTAACTCACTATTTCAGTATCATCTGTACTTTCTACAAAGATGAAGAAGACAAAATCCAAAGTGAGTTATAGGGAACGTAAGATGGGAGCTTTATAACACACTGAACATTGAAATGTTTAGTATAAACATTCACACGGATCTCAACCATATACATTGGGCATTGCAGCTGTCTCCCAGCCCCTAAATTGCCAGCACTATTTCTCTAGATTTGCACAGGTTTGAGCAGGGCTGTTCTAATGTGTTGAATATTTAATAAGCAGAGTGACGGATACTGTAGCACAGAATGTAGCCTTTTGAAATTCTGCCCCTACTCACTGTACTGGCTGGTTTTATGTCAACTTGACACAGCTGCAGTTATCACAGAGAAAGGAGCTTCAGTTGAGGAAATACCTCCATGAGATCCAACTGTAAGGCATTTTCTCAATTAGTGATCAAGGGGGAAAGGCCCTTTGTGGGTGGTACCATCTCTGGGCTGGTGGTCTTGGATTCTATAAAAAAGCAAGCTGAGCAAGCCAGGGGAAGCAACTCAGTAAGAAACATCCCTCCGTGGCCTCTGCATCAGCTCCTGCTCCCTGACCTGCTTGAGTTTCAGTCCTGACTTCCTTGGTGATGAACAGCGACATGGAAGTGTAAGCTGAATAAACCCTTTCCTCCCCAACTTGCTTCTTTATCATGATATTTGTGCAGGAATAGAAACCCTGACTAGACACTCACCTTGGTGACATGCTATGGACAGCTTCTTATCTTAGCTAAAAATTCCTTTACCATATTAATGGTTAAATGTAAATCCAGAGAAATGTAAATCTGTGTTTTGCATGAACATTCCCCACTTAAAAGAGCAAAGCAGGGTGGGACTGAGATGGCTCAGCAGTTATAGGCACGTTGAAGTCACGTTGAAGAGCTCAGTTGCTTGGACCCACAAGGTGGAAGAAGAGAACTGACTACCAAAAGTTGTCCTCCATAGTACTACCGGAAGATCCAGCCATAACTCTCCCAGGCATATACCCAGAAGATGTTCCAACTGGTAATAAGAACACATGCTCCACTATGTTCATAGCAGCCTTATTTATAATAGCCAGAAGCTGGAAAGAACCCAGATGCCCCTCAACAGAGGAATGGATACAGAAAATGTGGTACATCTACACAATGGAGTACTACTCAGCTATTAAAAACAATGAATTTATAAAATTCTTGGACAAGTGGATGTATCTAGAGGATATCATCCTGAGTGAGGTAACCCAATCACAAAAGAAGTCATTAGATATGCACTCACTGATAAGTGGATATTAGCCCAGAAACTTAGAATACCCAAGATATGATTTGCAAAACACAAGAAAATCAAGAAGAGGGAAGACCAACGTGTGGATACTTCATTCCTCCTTAGAATAGGGAACAAAACACCCATGAAAGGAGTTACAGAGACAAAGTTTGGAGCTAAGATGAAAGGATGGACTATCCAGAGACTACCCCACCCAGGGATCCATCCCATAATCAGCCACCAAATCCAGACACTATTGCATATCCCAGGAAGATTTTGCTGAAGGGACCCTGGTATAGCTGTCTCGTATGAGGCTATGCCAGTGCCTGGCAAATACAGAAGTGGATGCTCACAGTCATCTATAAGATGGAACACAGGGCCCCTAATGGAGAAGCTAGAGAAAGCACCCAAGGAGCTGAAGGGGTTTACAACCCTATAGGAGGAACAACAATATGAACTAACCAGTACCCCCAGAGCTCATGTCTCTAGCTGCATATGTAGCAGAAGATGGCCTAGTCGGCCATCACTGGGAAGAGAGGCCCCTTGGTATTGCAAACTTTATATTCCCCAATACAGGGGAACGCCAGGGCCAACAAGTAGGAGTGGGTGGGTAGGAGAGCAGGGCAGGGGCGGGGTATAGGTAACTTTCGGGATTTAAAATGTATATAAAGAAAATATCTAATAAAAAAGAAAGAAAAAAAAAAGGTGTCCTCAGAACTTTACATGTATGGCATGATGTGCACACTACACACACACACACACACACACACACACACACACAC
Organism: Mus musculus; assembly: GCF_000001635.26. Taxonomy (NCBI): domain Eukaryota; kingdom Metazoa; phylum Chordata; class Mammalia; order Rodentia; family Muridae; genus Mus; species Mus musculus. Next base: position 24,869,244 of record NC_000079.6, on the reverse strand, counting down.
ACACACATGAAAAGAGAAGAAGGCTAGGACTGTAGCTCAGTGGTACAGTGCTTAACTTCCATGCATGTGAAGCCCTGAGTTTGATCCCCAGTAGTGGAGAAAGAGGCTGTGGCTTGGCATGGTAGTTCAATGGCATTCAGGAAGCTAAGGCAGGATTATCTCCATGAGTTCAAGGCCAAACTAGGCTACAAGGTGAGACCTTATATCACAAAAAGAACAGGGCTGGGGATACAGCTAAGTGACAGAAGTGTTTGCCTAGCATCCACTGTAACAGAACTTTCCCCTGATTGGATAATAAAGACAACAAGAAGCCAATGGCTGGGTGAAAAGGAGGAGATTGGCCTTCCGTTCTGAGAGAGGAAGAGGGACGCAGAGGGAGGAACAGCCTTTCTTGTCTGGCAAGGTGGAAGCAAGAGGACCAGGATGTAGACTGGGAATGGTTAGATCTGGTGGCGGATTCTGCCACTGGAATATTTCCAACTTAGAATAGTTGATGAGTTTAGGACAATAGAGTCCACCCGCAGTGGTTGTGTTATCTGTTGAGTCTAAACTAAGATCATCTGGTGTATTCCATTCACCACAACTCAGGTGGGCCAGAGGGAAAGAATTTAGCTGGGGCAGAATTTGGCCAGGCTTTGGAGCGGGAAGACTGGGCAAGGACCAAGCTCCAGGGGAGAGGTAACTGCAGCTGGCCTCTGGGATCAAGAGAGGGAATTCGGAGCTCTAGAGAGAAAGAGCTGACACTTGTGGGAGAGGTGTTGGCTAGGAAAAACACACGGTCTCGATCTCAGGCTATGTACTGGGCTGGGAACAGACAGAGACCACTGGTGCCTAGCCGCCCACAGCGTGGATTGTTTTTTTATAATTACATGCTACATCTACAAAGGCGTGGTGGGTTCAGTCTCCATATCACAAAACAAACAAACAAATAATAAAAGAGAGCAACAATGTGCCATGTAGACCCATAGATCTAGAAGGAAGCTGGCTTTTCATCAAATTCATTTAGGGAAAAAATTTATGTGCTTATTTATTATGATCAACTAATAATCCTGTATGATTTTTGTAACTAAGCTAGTCAGAATCAAAAGATTTTTTTTAAAACTGTGAGGCCTTTTCTCATACAAGCATCTCCTTTGTCAGCCAGGCATGGGGATACAGGTGCCTAGAATCCCAGAACTTGGGAAAGGGTCAAAAGGTCATCAGGAGGTGAAGGTCAACCTTCAATACATAGCAAGTGTGGTAAGAGCCTGAGCTGTATGAGAAAGCAAGCAAGCAAATAAACGAGCAACTGTACTGTATGTTCACACTGGAGAAGGGGGAGGATGTAGACATGACACCGAATAGATTCGAGCAGTCACATTGCTGTCGCGTCCACATCCGCAGACTAGTAGACAGAACAACCCTCGGGAGCAACCGGTATGACCACACCTTTTACCTCTCAGCCGGCCGTGGGGTTAACCTTGTAACTGGATGAATGTAAAAACAGTTGCAGAGCACTCTACACTGTTAAACCAAGCCAAACACTGGATTCTCATTTGTCTGGACACCCAAAGTTACACCATCCTTATCCTCCACTTAAAGAATAAACTCTGACTAAATTAGTAAAGTGAAATGCTACTGACTATCACTGAAGCCAACCTCATTCGGACTGAAAGGCTCTGTCCAATTGCTAATCTTACAACTGCTACACGATTCACAAAAGAATCCTTAGTAATTATTTGAATTACAAATCAAATATCTGACCTTAATGAATGCTGTATTTGTTTGTTTGTAGTTTGTTTTAGACAATGTTTCATGTATCCCAGGCTGGCCTGGAACTCCCTAAGTCACTAAAGATGACCTTGAATTCCTGACCCTCCTGCCTTTGGCACCCAAATGCTAGGGTGACAGGAAGGTTACAGGCATGCTACCACTCTCAACTGGGAGCTGAGGAGCCTAGGACAGGAAGCTAAAAGAACCCCCAGTTTATCATGGTGTCACTGTAAGCCTTCTTGGCCCTAACACAAAGCACTCAATCTGACAGTATAAACAAACAGAAACCACCGAACATGGAGGATACGCACGGCTGCCATCGATCAGGGCTGAGGTCAAAGGCACACTGAGCTCTTGTGTCTGGGGAGAAACAACAGCTACAGGTGGCTGGTTGACTCTTGCAGCTGTGAGACAAAAAAAAGACAGCAACTTAGCCTACACCGGACACACCAGTCAGACACACACAAAGGCACCCTCTTTCTAAATGCTAATTCTAAACATCTTGTAGAGGTCTTCACACACATACCCGCTGCTCCTCTCCTCCCACACACACCTCCCTGGGCCTCAACTGTGGGAAACTCCCCAAACTGTCAAACCCCTCCTGTGGATTTTGAGCTTGTCTGTCAGTCTACAATTCTATAGGTAAAGTCAGACTCAAGGAGTAAGTCATACAATGTGTACTGTGGTTACAGAAAAGCAAGGCTAGATTGCAGGGCTTTATGATAGGAGTAGTGATCTGAATAGCTTTGACCCCCAGAGACTCATGTGTTTCAATGCTGGGCCATAGGGAGTGGCACTCTTAGGAGGTGTGGCCTTGTTGGAGGAAGTATATCACTGTGTAGGCAGGCTTTGAGATATCCTATGTTCAAGCTCTGCCCAGTGTGGAATAAGAGCCTCCTCTGGCTGCCTGCAGAACACAGTCTCTCCCTGACGCCTGCAGATCAAGATGTAGAACTCTCGCCTCCTCCCTCACCATGTCTGCCTACAAGCTGCCATGCTTCTCACCATGATGATAACGAACTAAACCTCTGAAACTGCAATTTTCAGATTAAATCACCAATGAAGAGTCCCTTGGTTATGGTGTCTCTTCACAACAATGGAAACCCCAACTAAGACATGAGCGTAGCCTCCAATTCACTATGCATAACCTTTTAAAGTCCTGATCCCCCTGTCTGGGCCTCCCAAGTGCTAGAATCACAGGGTGAATACAAGTGTATTCAGTGCTGGGCAAGAACTCTGCTAACTGAGCTACATTCTCAGACCATGAATAGCATCTTAAATCTTTGATTGAAGGTACTTCCATCATCACCAGACTTCAGCTGTATTATGTAGACTATGGAAAAGCTTCGGCCCACCAGAGAGATGGGTAGGAGGTGGAGCTTCTGCTAACATGCTGATGTAAGCTAATGGCTCGGCTGAGCTGGTGGGTAAGTGGAAACCGGGAGCCAGGACATAGATAGAGCAGAGTGTACCCACCGGGACTGAAGGTCACCTGCTCTAATCAATCCACACAAATACACTGAATTATGACCCAGGGATGGGCTTGCTAATCAGCCCATGACATACATGTGCCCCTGATTCTTTAGGTGCACAGATGAATGCATTTTTGAAATAGCCATACTCCTATATGAAAGCTAAATCATGAGGCAAGAAAGTGGACAGAGTAAGTGTTAGACAGGGAGGGCCAAGGTACAGTTTGTTATCATTCAAGAAGAGCAAGCAGCTTCCTGGTATACTTGAGTGGCCATGTCAAGAGAATACTAGAGCTAAAAAAAAAAAAAAAAAAAGCAAAAGGAAACAAAAAGACCAAACCTAATCCTTGTACATTTTCTCTACAATGGTGCCTGTGGTTGTTTAACGAGAACAGCTTCCAAAGGCTCGTATATTTGAATGCTTCGTCACCAGAGAGTGGGGCTGTTGAGAAGGATTAGGAAGTGTGGCCTTGCTGGAGGAAGCCACTGTGTCACTGGGGGGTAGGCACTGAGGTTTCAAATGCCTACACCTGGCCCACCTCTCTTCCCTCTCCCCACCTGCCACCTTGCCTGCCTGCCTACCTGCTGCCTGTGGGTCAGGATGCAGAGCTTTCAGCCATTCCTCCAGCACCACACCGTGCCTGCCTGCCTGCCTGCCTGCCCGCTGCTGCCATGCTCCCTGCCACAGTGATAATGACCTAAGCCTCTGAATCGGAAAGCGAGCCCTTAATTAACTGCTTTCCTTTATAAGAGTTGCCTTATAAGAGTTGGTCACGGTGTCTCTTCACGACTACACAAGTCTAACTTGTATAAATAAAAAATAAAAGCGTTTGTATTAAAACACTGTCTGGTCCAAACTCCAAAAGGCAGTCCAAATATCCAGAAATGAGCTCAACCTTAACTATAAGATTTCTGGTGGTTAGGTAGAAGCCAGCATTCCTCAGGAACTTGGGAAGCCAGTTCCCCTCTACCAAAAGGCACCTTTACCTCTGGCCAAAGGGACATATGGTTTCTTGTGGTCCCTACCAGCATATCAAAGCCCATGCTGGCTTCTAGGCTCCCTCAGTATCTACTACAGTAAAGTCTTTCCCCTTCACCATTCCATGGGTCAGTCATGTCATCAATCTATACCTCCATGTCATCCAGGTGCCAGAACTTGAGACTAGCACAGCCAAGATGCCATTCTCCCAACAGACTCACCTGGCATAACCGTGACATTGACATAGCCTTCTCCAAATGCATTCTCACTAGAAACAGCCACTCTGAAGGCATAGAGTCCCACAGATAACTGCAAGATGGAAACAGATACACAAGTGAGCATCTGAAGACAGGGGCATCTGCCTCCGAGAAAAGCCTACAATGCCCCCAAAGACTTGGGAGAAAGCTTCATTTTAGTCTGTCTAGGACTGCTACACATTTGAGAGCTGCACTCTAAGATACTAAGTTACCTACAGAGGCCTTTTGCTTAGTAACAGATGTCACAGACTTCAAATCAGCCAAGGACAGCAGCCCTCAGATGGGCATGTATGGAATCATGCTGGACTTGGGTTTTTGTGGAGTGGGGGTGAGTCAGTGCTGCAAGTGAGCCCAGGGCCTCACATATGCTCAGCAGGGACTCTACACTGACCAGCAACAGGGTCTCGAGTCAGAGATTTCTAACACGTGTTACTGGCAGGGGTCTGGGTACCACACTTGGAGAAATAGCTCAGTCACGCAGCAATGACGTGAGCTGGTAAGTCACTGGGATTGGTACAGCCTTGAACAGGAAGACAGTCACCTCATAAGAAGCCAGACCCCGAGCTTCCTTTTGGAGCCAAGGAAGTGGTATGTGTCTTCTTGTGTGGAGCAGTATTTGACAATCTAAGCACCTTGTGAACTAAAACGGAACATACCTCGTGGACACCTGAGATATCTTTAACACTGTAAAGACTGAAAGAATTAGACCCAGGCTTTGAACCTACCACACATTATGGCCCCGACCTCCAGCCTCTTTCTTCAGCGCTGTTATTTCAAGCAATTCGAATGAAGGAAGGCTACTGAATGCCTCCTCATTTAATCATCCATCTGCCTGATTGAGTTTTATTTAATTATAAATTTCTGACTTTTGTTTTTGAAATGGGAAATCTCATTATGTCAGCGAGGCTGACCTTGAACTTCTAGGACGAAGCAATCTTTTTGCCTCACTTTTAAGTAGATAACACTGCAGGCACATGCCATCCATCATGCCGGGCTCCTTTATCCACTCTTAATCCTAAAACGGAATTCTGCATTCAACAGCCAAGACTTTGCTCACTGGAGTCTGAGCTGTGCAACCTGCCTTGTTACTTACTTGAGAGAGGTGAAGAGTCGGCTTGTTTTCTTGTTTGATTTTACCTTGGAAGTCTACTGGGTGGCTCATTAAACTCCATTCATAGGAGTAAGTTGTATCTGAGGGAAAACACGAATGCTTATCAGATCTGAGAGGTCACCTTATAACCCTAAGGAGATGAATGCTTTAAACCAACAGCATCAACTGCCTTAGAAACACAGAGCTCTGCTTCCAAGGCTCGTCCCAGAGAGGAATCTCCGGTCTCTGTGTCTTTGCAAATGAAGAGAAACAAACAAACACAAAAACAAACTGATAATGAAAGTACACAAATGATAGAAAATGGGGACTAAAAATTAAACCTCCCCAACTTTACTATTAGCATTTGAAAACCTTCCTTCTGGGCTCTTGCCAACACCTGATTATCCATATAATTCCTTCTTGTTGTTGTTTTGAGACAGGCTCTCACTGTGAGCTCTGGCTGGCCTGGAGCTCACTATATAGTAGACTGAAGTGTCTTCAACCTCACTAGGTCCGAATGCCTCTGCTTCCATAGTGCTGAGATCAAGGGTGCGTAGAGCCACACCCAGCTCTACACACACTTAAACTGTGTAATTCACTGTATCTTTTCTCCTTTTGATGAAAAGCAGAAGCTGGGCGGTGGTGGCGCACGCCTGTAATCCCAGCACTTGGGAGGCAGAGACAGGCGGATGTGTGAGTTCGAGGCCAGCCTGGTCTACAAAGTGAGTTCCAGGACAGTCAGGGCTACACAGAGAAAGCCTGTCTCGAAAAACCAAAAGAAAAAAAGAAAAGCAAATAGGTTTCAGCGCACTTGATTTTTATAGGGGGTTTGTCTAAAATGTCACCTAAGCATCTCTTGAACTAAAGTTGTCTGAAGCCTTTTGATAGCCGGGTAGTGGCTCAGAGAATGCCTGAGCTCTACCAGTCTCGGAGTCACATAAGAACACCAGACTCTCACCTGCAGGGGGCGCTGGTTCAACAGAGGCCTTCAGTTCTGCTTCTCTGTCCGGTAAGGTTAGTACTAGGTTATCTCCAGCAGACACAGCAAGCGCCTTTACTAAAAAAGTTCAATAGAACAGTGCATGCCATTACCCAATACAGTATTTACCCTGTCTCTATAGATATACCCGTTCTTAGAATGATCACTCCTCATATAATTTTACCTAAGGCACCCCACCTTGGGCCAGTATGCTCTGTTATGCTACAAGATAGGCTTTGCAAGTTTAAAACTTCCTACAGGAGTTGGCACCAGGAAGAAAATAACCATCCAGAACGAGCCGGTGTGTTGGGTGACAGTTTTACCAGTAGGTGAAGGACTACTGTTTTCTCTGTTGCAACCAGCTTTTTTCCTGACTCCCTGGTGAGCGGTCCTTCCTTACAGAAAGGTCAAGAGTGCTCATCAGTGTCTCAGTGTCATCAGCCACGCTGCTTGGATCCGGGAGCTCCTTGTAAGTGGCTGCTAATGGCCTTGCTCTTGGAGCTTTTCCAACAGGAAATCCAGGCAAGCTCAGTATGAGAAGGAAATTTAACTCCAGCAGCAGCAGGGACATTAACTCTCACCAAAAGCTGTCACCTGCTAATGCAGCAGAGCTCATTCACTGTACAACCTGAACGGCATCCATATCGTCCTACTATGGCTTCGGAGGTTTGCCTCAATTGGGCATTAGTTTCATTCATAATTTGGTTCAGAAAAACACTATGTGAATTGAGTTTTCTGTGACTCTGGCCCCTCCTGTCCCCATCCAAGCTTATCAAGATCTGTGCCATTCTCAAAGATACCCCAATATTCTGATATCACCATTAGCAGTCAGGGATCCCAAACCCAGGGCAGTTTCTCTTCTCTACACAGCTTCTCTTTCACCACAATCCTCTTCTCACTGAAGTTCAGGAGCAAAGTCAATAAATTGGAGGTTAGGGAGCACCAGGGAATCAAAACCGAGTCGGACCACTTCTCGGTGCATCTCCGATACCAGTCAGGTTTCAAATGTGGCTGAAGCTTTATGGCAGGCAGGGAGTGACGGTGGTATTACTATTATTTGATACAGAATCTTGTACAGTCCAGGCTGGTTTCTTATTCCGTATGTAGTCAGGGATGATCTTGAACTCCTGGTCCTCCTGCCTCCATTTCCCGAGTGCTGGATGACAGACTTGCACCTTCACGCCCACCTACACCCTTTGAAATGAGCTGTAGCTATAGCCACCCTCATATTCAAGTTGGTGTGGAAGCATTAACCCCCACTGGCCTTCTGGACTTAGTCTGGTTTTTATCTAATTTTCTTGCTGTAACAAAATGCCTGGCAGAAGCAACTTGAGGAAGGAAGGGTTTATTTTGCTCGCAGTGTGGGCAGGTCCAGTCCATCTGAGGCAGCAGGGGCGGGAGGCGGCTGACCACGCCCTGTCTACAGCCAGGAGGCAGAGAGAGGTGAATGCTGGTGCTCGCGGTTCCTTTTTGATGCCTTCCGGTCCCTGGCTCATGGAGTGGTGCTGCTCAAAGTTAAGGTCTTCCCACTCCATCGAACCTAATCTGGGGTGGGATGGGAACGGGGGCAGCCCTGGCTGTTCTTCGTTCTTCTTGGTTCTTCATGAGGCAGCCGAGGGAGCATCGACAGGAGTAAGACTTGATCTTACAGATATTTAGGGTTGCTTTATAACACCTACCTTAAGTCTAAGTCACTTTGTGTCAGTAGCAGACCTGCCTGAGTTCCACTGAGGCCGGAAGCTGCAGTCTCTGGTATTCAGCACCTACCTCATCATAAAACACCAGGGGATTTAAGTAAAGTAGCCTTTGTTCTACCTCCACAGGAACTGCTCAGCTCTAACTCCCTGCCTGCTACACATTGAAACGTGATTTCATCCTTTATTTCTATGTTCTCTCTAAAAAGTTTCCTATGAAAATTCTTTAAGAAAAGGAGGATTGGGGAATTAAGTAAAGGATTAATTGCTAGAGTCTTTCCCCTCTGGTCTGGATGCCTCTTGCTTGTCAGGCTAGGGGGAAGTTTGGAGCAATAAACTTCTATTGAACCAAGAGAAGAGAGTCACACTCGTAGAAGGAAATATTTTTACACAAGCAAATATGGATTAAACTTACATAAATCCATATACGGATTCATGCATACACATTCATAAATCTCCATTCAAACCAGTTGGGTCCAGCTTACATGCTATCTCATAATTACATACACATCTATACAAACACACACATTCATACTTATATGTATATATCGAGCAAAAGACCAAGCACCAGTGCAAAAAGAACTCACTCATTCTGGATGAAAAATGAGCTCCAATCTTTATTGCATGGGGAAAGAAAAGGCTTCTACGCTTTTATTGCTAAATGAATTAAACCCAAGTCTGTAAGAAGAAAGCTTTGTTCCCTTTAGTAAGACTAAACCTGCCTTGTTTTTAAGAAAAGAACTGTTCTGTCCCATGGTAAGGAGAAGCCTTCCTGCTCCTTCTGCTCTCTCTACAGCTTCTTCTTTTTTCTTCTTTCCCTCTGCATTATATATTGCTCTTAATATTTTAAGTTGCCTTTCTTCCAATTTTCCAATTGTGATCTTTCCAAGTGCCTGACCATCCAGCCAATCCATTGGCTACAGCCCATGAGTCAGTGAATAATTGTACATCTGGCCACTTCTTCTTGCAAACAAACTGTAATACCATGTGTACTGCCCGAAGTTCTGCCCACTGTGAAGATTTCCCTTCACCTGTGTCTTTCAAGGTTGTCCCAGAAAGGGGTTGTAATGCTGCAGCTGTCCACTTCTGGGTGGTGCCTGCATAACGTGCAGAGCCATCAGTAAACCAGGCTCTAGTCTTCTCCTCTTCGGTCAGTCGATCATAGGGAACACCCCATGAGGCTATATTTTTAAGTTATTCCACTCTGCATTCTCCTCCTAATTGTGCTCTCTCCTCCTGCTCTGATGTAACAATGCCCTCACTCCCAATGCCTTGCTCCCAATGCTATGTTCCCAAATGCTATCTCTTCAATATTATAACGTCCAATGTAGTCTTTCTTAGTCTTTTTGTACCTTTTCTAGGAGCACAGATCACATGATTTTTCCAAGCACCACTTTTTTACAAAAGTTCACTAGAAGTTTAAACATAAATTCAAATCATAAATTGAGTAGGAAGTTTAAAATGAGAAGGTTTATATGCATATCCATTATGAGTAATTATCTGGCTAAACATTCATCATCTGCCACCAGCACTACAAGTTCATGGAGAATTAAAAACCATAACTTTTGTGACTAAGTTATTAGTGAAGTTTTGTATAGATAAACCTAGTCAATATTTTATCTTCTGTCCTTGCACCTAGAGTAAGTCCACAATTCCCTTTGTATGACCTTTAGTTTATTGTTTTACAACTTCTTGGCATGTGCTCTAAGTCACAGATGCCTTCATGCTATCTCAGAAGCAATTAACTGGTGACATTTGAAGACTGGCACAGTTCTCAATGTACTTTTGACATCAGAAAGGACTTAAAAGCAGTCCTATTATAAAAGAGCTCAATAATTACTAACATAATTTTAGGAATTCTTATAGAATCATAATTAAGAATTAAGAAATCATCTATTTGTCTATATAGCATCACTCAAGACAGTACATTTTTGTTGTTCTGCAGAAATCTGCTCAAAATCTGCTAATACTTAGTGAATGTTATACATTTTTAATAATAACAGGCAAAGAATATTAATAGCAGGAAACTTTCTTAAAATCACATCTCCTCTGCCTTGTTTGAAGAAGCAAATCCATCATTAACTGTATAGTCCATGGTGGGACCATCTCAAGAAGATCACTTGCTAGTTTTTAGCTTTTCCTTAACGGCTCCTGGCACTAATCTAGGCAACCCTTCCTATTCTAGACTCCTATCTTGCCCTCTCTACTCACAAAACCAGCTCTAGCCAACCAATCTCCTGGTTCTTCCAAAATGTTGTGAATCTTGACCTCTCTTCCACACATGATGCAAGAGATCACTCATGGTGCTGAGATGCAGAAACAACAGTCTCTCAGTGCTTTCCCATGGAGAGAAGCATTAGAAACTAGAGAACACTGCAGGCCCTTCTGACCTGTCATGTTTCTTCTGCTTCCAGCATCAGGACAGGCTTTCTACAGTTCCCTTATCTCCACATTGAGATCACCTCAAATAGAAATACAGCTGCCCTGTGTTCTTGCTAGAAGTTCATTAACCAGAAATATATACAACACTCCGTCCCGTTAGAGCATGCGCTGCTCCCACTATAGAACAGGCTAGACCCATGTGAGCTGGTTAACCCTAACCTGCCAGTCCCTCCTCCAGAAAGGCTTCCTGGCACTCCTGGGAGGTCAGGCGATCTTCCTCTGCTGCCGGAGCATCCTCTCACGCCACTTCCCACTGAGTATCAGCCTCATCTTTCCACCTGTCAGTCTCCTCTCATGCTCTGCAGAGCCACAGAGGGACAAGGCCGAGTGCAATTCATCTTTTCCCTTTGGTTATATAGCACTGTGACTGTTATGCCTCAAGGCTGGGGCCGAAGGGAGGACTAAAACCTTAAACATTGTCGCTGCTAGATTCTTTACGTGTCTTCTAATTACAGTTTTCAGAAGTTACCTGTCCTGGAAGCAGTAGGTGACAAGGGCCACGGAGGAGGGGTTAGCCCAGTGAGGACTGTACTGGTAGGAAAAGTTGGGGTGCTGTGTTTTCTGCTCCGTGGCGTGACTGTAAAGTTGGAGTTTTTTTCCGTCGTGGCTGGGCTAGACTCCAGGCTGGCAGGGGAAGGATTATGGGAAGGCATTGGAACCTGTGGGATGAATTAACAAGGGTATATTGTTATGGAAAAAAATGAAGACTAGGAAGGCTTAGCAATGGATTGTTTGTGCCCACCGTCTCCAAATCCGTGCACTTAAAAGGGGGAGGTAGAGACAGGTAGAGGTCAGGTCATCAGGGTGACAACACTCAAGAACAGTACCAATGCCTTCCTTACAAGAAGACAGAGCTGGGAGGTGGTACAGGATCCTATAATTAGTGTCCTCAACGGGTACTCTTAGGTAGATAACCTAGGAAGAGGAAGCTCTGTGTTCTTTCCAAACTGCCTGCTTAGAGAAGGAAGCACAACAAAAGAATGCTGTTCTGTTTCCGGTGAGGCTCTGACAGACATTCCTCCTCTGGCATCGGCCTGAGGTAGTGCCCTTTAGGAGACACCTCCTTGGGTTCCTCTAGCCTGAAAGAGTCTGGCAGAGCTTAGCCCTGTGCTCCTTCCCTTGCCTACCCCGGCACATCTCAAGCACACCCACCTCTTTTCCAGAGCTATTGCTCGGTTGTTCTTGGAGCTGTAAAGTCTCTTCTCCTTCCAGTCCCTCCTCTGTAGGTAATGGGCTCGCAGAGGAAGGCCACACACTGCTTATTGAAGAGTGCCCGGGTGTAGGGGACCAAGTCGACTCATTCAGGGCCTGCAGCTGCTCCTGGTCCAGTGGGTGGGGCGTGGGATCCTGCAGCTTCTCCATGGAAGCAGCTGAGTTGTCTCCTGTAGCTGTAGCATTGAAACCTCCCTCGTTGCTGGGCAGCAGGCTCCAGTCGGGGTACTCTGCGCTACCTCTAGGGTCTTGCTGGTTGGAGGGCTGCAGGAGGCCCCGCTCCAGGTCTTTGTATTCATCTGAGTACTCAGTGGTCTCCTCTGGTCCCCCGTCTTTGCCAAGAAAGGGCAAGTCCTTCCTGAGGTCCTCAAGGGAGTCTCCCCAAGCTCCTGAGGGGGAGCCCCTGCTCAGCATCATGTCTCCATAGTCCAGCAGCTGCCCGGGCCTCTGGACAGGTCTGCGCACGAAAGTGAGGTAAGACCGGATGGGGCCTGTGGTCCTGGGCTCGCAATTCTCCGAGCGCATGCATTTCACCAGATAGCAGCTGCCCTCAAACCACCAGGCCAGGTCACAGGTGAGCAAGTCACAGCAAGCGGCCGTGCAGTCTCCCACGGAGAAGGTTTGAGACACCCGCATGATTCTGATGGTTTCCGGGTTAGGTGAAATGATGGCATCGGAGTAAGTCCTGCCCTCAGAGCACTGCTGAGAACTGCCTCCTGAGGACCAGAGTGGTACATGATTCAATTGGTAAGCAGACCAAGGAACTACTCAGAGCTCAAAAGAAGAAACAACAAACGACCCATAAAGACGTCGGGAAAATATCCAAGCGGCATCGTACACTTGGGAAATAACCCCAGCACTTTGGAAGTAGAGGCAGGAGGACCAGGAGTTCAAGGTCATCCCTGGGAGCTTGGGAGCCAACATGGGTGGGCTACATGGCACCTGGTCTCAAGAAATCAAATCAAACCCAACTTCAAATGCAGACTCTCGATTGAAAGGTATATGATATATATGCACATATATGCATGCACACACATGACATGAAAGTAGAAAGGAGACTACAGGAAGAGGGAAGTTTTGAAAGGAGGGGGAGAAAGTGGCTAATGGCAGAGCAGGGTGACAGACCACCATGCTTTCTCTCATATGCAGAATGTAATATCACACACACACACACACACACACGTATTCCAAGGAAGCCACTCCAGAAAACCGGAGCCTCCTCCATCCCTGGCTATTCAGCCAACCATCAACACTCCCTACAGAAGGGTTCACTGCTATGCTCCCATCCAGACAGTCACCTGTCTCTCCAGCCATTCATCCATTGTTCACTCACTCACCTTCCACCCACCCTCTATTCTTCCTCTTACCTCTCCATCCCCCTATTCTTCTTTCTATCCACGTATGTTTTTTCAACCATTCATGTGCCTTTTTACCTATACATTCTATCTCTTTGTATAATTCCATTCTTCTCTACTTGTGTCTCCTTTTTATGTAACTTACAACAAGCCTTGTGTAAAAACTAGTTGTAGAAGTAACAGAAAAGTACTGTATCTTTGTTTTGTTGATGTTTTTAATAGATTTTTTAAAAAAATCTCACAGGCTGATAATAGATCATCTGAAAGGAAAATGTCTAAGGAGAGAAAATACTTGTCCTCAGTACAAATGTCTAATCAAACGTTTGTTTGTTTGGTTTCTGAGATGGGTCTCACTGTGTAGTCCTAGCTAACCTGGAATTCACAGGGATCCATCTGCCTCTGTTTCCCAAGTGCTGGGATTAAAGGTGTGCACCACTAAGCCTTGTTTTACATTCCACTTGGTTTTACTCAGATTCTCAATAATAAACTATTCATCTTTCTACAGAGTCACTGCAATGGGCACTGGCATGCACTGCATGGAGTGTGGCCTGTTCTTTTCTGTGACAAAACAGACACAGACCTCAACAGCACGAGAGTTCCTTCCTAGTAAGGGATGGTCATTCACAGCTGTTTTAATAACTGTGGCTTTAGTCACAGACAGTTTCTAACAGGAAACATGTGAAAATAGCTGCATGGTGCATAGGAACCACCTTTGTGTTGCATGTACACAGATCACTGTAATAGATTTTTTAGTAGCACAGTAGCGTGATCATTTTTAGTGTCTCATTAGCGGGGTAGGTAGGTTAGCAGTATCATGACACGGGGCCAGAGCCAGAAAGTTTGCTCAGTGGGTAAAGATGCATGCTTCCACGACTGATGGCCTGAATCTATATGGTAGGAGAAGAGAACTGATTCTCATGAGCTGATCTACACACACACACACAATGAGTAAATGCAACATAATGCCAAATATCAGCTCTGTGGAAAGACTACTTCATCCAATGTAAGAGAAATTAGATCTGACACACGTGTTCCTTTTCCAATTAAAAAAAAAAAGCAACACGTGAAGCTGATGTCTCAAACACGAATCACGTGAATAGTTTTGATCTGTCATTTTTCTGAGAAGAGCTAGGTCCAGCACATAAGGGAAACAAAACCACACCCCTTAGGAAGATCAAGAGAGAATGGGGGAACAGAGGTAAGGAACCCTAACCTCTCCAAACATTTGCATTTTTATGACACCTCTCCTTGATGTATATGAAGACCAAGCCAGAAGTTTCTTCCTGGCCCAGATGGTCAGACGTGCTTTCGTTCCCTTGAAGACATGTGTCCTGGTCATGCAGCAAGTGAGTCAGAGCAGAACCATGTTTAATGTCTGGCCCTGGCCACCATAAACCACGGGAGCCAACATTGACAAGTCTCCCAGAAAATTCGATGGTTTGCTAATGACTTCCTACCTGCCATGGCTGCCAGCAGCAGCAATGAAGACAGTACTCCTGGTGGGGACACCATTCTGCCTCACACAGAATGCGGCTTCCAGGGCAGTGGACTTAAAACACTCCCTTTGATGGTTGATGAGCCAGCCAGGTGTAGCCTTCTAGAACTTCAAAGAAAACAAAACAGGGACGAAAGAAGAAGAAAGGATTAGGTAAATGTGGATTGAAATACATCATTCCTGTCCTGTATTCATGTTAATAGGAAAGCTGCTCTGTTCACAGAATAGAGTCATATCCCAAGCAGCCAACTCTCCAGAGAGGTTTGTTGTTGTTGTTTTATTGCTTTTTTTTAAAGATTTATTTATTTATTATATGTAAGTACACTGTACTGTCTTCAGATACTCCAGAAGAGGGCGTCAGATCTCATTACGAGTGGTTGTGAGCCATCATGTGGTTGCTGGGAATTGAACTCAGGACCTTTGGAAGAGCAGTCAGTGCTCTTAACTGCTGAGTCATCTCTCCAGCCCTTATTGCTTTTTAAAAAGATTTATTTATTTTATATGAGTACACCATTGCTCTCTTCAGACACACCAGAAGAGAGCATCAGATCCCATTATAGATGGTTCTGAGCCACCATGTGGTTGCTGGGAATTGAACCTCTTGGAGGAGCAGTTGGTGCTCTTAACCACTGAGCCATCATCTCTCCAGCCTGAGAACTTTGTTAAAATAGCCAGAACAGTTAGTTCCTAAGAAGACAAAACAAGCCGAGCACGGTGGAACATGCCTTTAATCTCAGAACTCAGAAGGCAGAGACAGGTAGATCTCTGTGAATTTGAGGGCAGCCTGTGAATAGTCCCAAAAGAGGCAGAGCTAAATAATGCCTCAAAAACAAAACAAAAAGCAAAAGGTTTTATGTCAGTTCACCCTACAGACTGGAAATAAGGGCCAATCAATTGAGAAAAGCAAGGCTCTATATTACAGTGCCTTATGGCAAAAGAGTCAACCACTGTCAATTGAGTTTAGCAGACTCAAAGGTGGAAGAGAGGAAAGGCTGTTTAGTGGATAAAGGAGAGGTTTCGGGTGTGTTGGGAGAGGAGGCTCCTACTATGGGAGACAGTCCTGGGTAGCGTGAGTGGAACATCCAGTGGTTAGTATGGGGAACTCTACTGCATAGTTTAATGCCAACTTGACACAAAGTCATCTGAGGAGAGAACCTCAATTAAGAAACTGCCTCTGTAAGATAGAACTGTAGGCAAGCTCTGTGGGGCACTTTCTTTAATTAGTAACTGATGTGGGAGGACCCAACCTATTGTGGGTGGGCCATTCCAGGACTGGTGGTCTTGTGTTCTATAAAAAAGCAGGCTAAGCAAGCCATGGGGAGCAAGCCAGTAAGCAGCGCCCCGCCGTGGTCTCTGCATCGGCTGTTGCCTCCGAGTTTCTGCCCTGTTTGAGTTCCTGTTCTGACTTCCTTTTGAAGATGAACAATGATATGGAAGTGTAAAACACATAATCCCTTTTCTCTCCAACTGGATTTTAGGTCATGGTGTTTCATGGCAGCAATAAAAACCCTAACTGAGGCAAGAGTGTGTTTGCTTTGTCTGGCTAGTCCCAAGCTAGGAAAGGGGGTTAGAAATTAGGAAAGCTATCAATTAATAAAGTCCTGCCTTCTTGGAGCTAAGTGCTGGAGAAGGTATTATTTAGCCTCATGGAGTACTAGAGATGGCAGTCCAGCTTCCCAGAAGTCTCTTGGCAGGCTGGCTTCCTGGACTGTATTATAGATAAAGGGTTGGGTTCCTGGGCAGTTTCTATTTGTGGGTCAGAGTTCTGCTTTTGTATACGGTCCAGCTACTCCCATTTGTACCTTCAGTATCTCGGAGCCCATGTGCCTGTTCTTTCATTTCCAACACGTGACTATGTGATTTACCAGCTCCAATACCAGGGTTTCTTAGACTTACAGATGGCCAAGTGGTAGAGGAGCTATGTTGTTGTTGCTCTTTGTTTATGGGTTTCAAAGTGTCTGGGTTTGCATAAAATCATGGAAGGCATAGAGTGAATTAATAGCTGTTTTACTGAACTTTCAAATCCATTAAAACCCAAACCTTCTGGCCATTCTGTGATTGAGTTTTTAAAGAGGCAAACACAATCTGGATCCTGATATCATCCATGTAATCACTACTATATTCTCCCTTACAGAATGAAATCTTATCCCAGTGTTCAGGAGGCCAGAGCAGGTTGATCAAAAGTTCAAGACCAGCTTGGGCTACATAAAACTCTGCTTCCAAAGAGACCAAACTTCCTTATGGCTGGAGAGGTGGCTCAGGCGATCAGCAGGACCTGCTGATGGGAAGACGGAAGGTGAGGGCTAAGGGCAAACTCCAGGGGAGTCAGCAAACACAAGAACAGTTGTATTACTCAGAGTGGGAGACAGTTCAGGAGAAATGTGGTAGAGTGGCTATGCAGGACACTGTGGGCAGCCACATCAACCCAAGACTTCCTCTGAGGCCTGGGCCAAAGGACAGAGAAATTCAGTTCTGTGTCAGATTAGGCAGCATTTGGGAAGCAGAGGGAATTGGATCCTTGTGAATTCCAGGGCAACGTGGTCTACACAGCAAGTTTCAGGATAGCCAGAGCTACATAATGGAGAGACTATGTCTCAAAACAAACAAACAAACAAACACAGTGCAAAGTCCTTTGTGAAGGACAGACATACCCAGTCATACACAGACACAGATTCACAAAACAGCCTTCAGTCTGGCACAAATCCATCCAGACAGACAGAAGTCAGAAGACACAGGGAGCCCTAAAGTAGAGAATTCAATGGTTCTCTTAGTTAAATGACACCAAGGGTAAGTTCTTTACTATTGGTGACTTGGAGTTTATTATTCATGCCTTTAGTTCATGCAGACATAAATCCTACAACCTTAAAGAACTGAACTATGCAGCCACCAGAAACAGCTTGCACACAAATTCTTCCCCAGAGCTTCCAGATAAGAATGTAAGTTGTTGGGCTGGAGAGATGGCTCAGCGGATAAGAGCATTGACTGCTCTTCCAAAGGTCCTGAGTTCAAATCCACACGGGGGCTCACAACCACCCATAATGAGATTCTGACACCCTCTTCTGGTGTCTGAAGACAGCTAAGTGCACTTATTAAAAAAAAAAAAAAAAGAACGTAAGTTGTAAGTTGTTAAGTAATTGGTCCAGGCTGAAACATTCCCCCGCTGAAGGAAGAACGATTCCTCAGGCCCATGAAACTTACAAGGTCATAACGCTCCCTCTCCCTTGGTTATGAAAAGTTACAGGTTAAGAAGACTCTTTAAGGGCAGGAGAGATGGCTCAGCAGTTAAGAACACTGACTGCTCTTCCAGAGGTCCTGAGTTCAATTCTCAGTACTGACGGCTCACAACCGTCTGTAATGGGATCAAATGCCCTCTTCTGGTGTGTCTGAAGACAGCTACAGAACCCATAAACATAAAATAAATAAATTTTTTTTTAAAAAAAGAAGAAGACTTTTAAGTAGTGTAGCTGCCTGCAACTGCCTCAGGAAACTCCAGTGTTGGAGTTTTGTGAATGGTCAGCCATGCTGGGTGGGCTTCTTTCGTGGTGATGGAGTTGCTCCTGTAAGTAATGACAATGAACTCATTGGTCCATTCAGCTAAATAGAACTGCATTTTTGGAGTACTGTTGCCCTCTCTATTTTCCCAGGAAAAGCCACATGGCACATCCCAATAGAAACTTGATCTGAGTCTTGATTCGAGTCCCTCATAAATTCTAGCAAATGTATGATACTTTAAGTCACCATTTTTGTAATAATTTATGCTATGGCAACATCAAACTAATACAGCAGGCATGTGGGGTAGACTGCCTGACATTGTAAAATATTACGAGGTCTCATAGACAACACTGAAGGCTAAGAAAGGGTAGTGAGTCCTATTTCTTGGGACTGGAAAAACACAGAGTTATAAACTTCAAGATCAAAAACAAATAGGAGGATTGCAAAGATATGTTTATTACCAGAACTTTGTTTTGGGAACTCGTAAAGAACTAATTTAGAAGTATCTCCACATTGATTGTGGCATAGGCATATATATAAGCATTTTTATGGGATGTAGAAATAGCTTAGGAGTTAAGAGTTGCTTGCAGCTGTGAAGAGGTGTCATGACCAAGGTAACTCTAATAAAATAAATGATTTAACTGTAGGCTTGCTTACAGTGTCAGAGGGTTGTCCTACTATTATGGTAGAAGCTTAGTGGCACTCACGGTGCTGGAGCAGTAGCTGAGAGCTACATCCTGATCCACAGGCAAGAGAGATGTAGGGCCTTGTGTGGGCTTTTGAAAGCCTATACCCAGTGACACACTTCCTCCAGCAAGGTGAACACCTACTCCAACAAGGCCACACCTTCTGATCCTGATAATCCTTAAAAAGTGCCATTCCCTGATGACTAAGTGTTCAAATATATGAAATTATGGGGACCATTCTTATTCAAACAACCATATATATGTATGTGTGTGTGAACGCGCACACATGTGTGTGTTCTTATAGTTTCCCTTTTCCAACTCATATTTTTTATTTTTTTCCGTAAAAATATTCAAATATTAACCAAGAGAACTAATTGCAATCTATTTTAATTAAAAAGTAGCTTCTTTGTAAGCTTTAGTTTTGAGGTTTTTTTCAAGTAAACTGATAGTAAATTAAAAATTTTTAATTTAAAAACTAAAAAACCTAGGGGGGTTGTGATCAGGATGTAAAGTGAATAAAAAATAAATATTTTTAAAAAATTAAAAGCCTAACCAGCACAGGGTCTATCTGTATATGGGCATGTGCGTGTGTGTGTAGTACACATGGAGACCAGAAGAAGGCATTGGGTCCTCTGGAGCTGGAGTTACAAGCAAGAAGAGTCTTCGGCAAGAGAGGCAAGTATGCCTAACTGCTGAGCCATTGCTCCAGCCACTCTGTCAACCTGTAAGCTTTCTCATTAGTAGAACAGGTTGAACTGGTAACAGAAGATGACATCAGTGGGATTATACAGTGGCAAAGGCAGCAGCTGCCACACCAGCAGCAGTAGGAGCAGTGGCGAGGCAGCAGCTAGAGTGTTCCAGGCAGCTGCTGGAGGCAGAAGAGCATAGGTTAAAAACTATTGGCCCGGTCTCTGGACGAGTCCCAGGGAGCTGCCAAGTAATGGGTGAAAATCTGTGATATTTTATTCCCAAGAACTATAACTATGTCTGCTGTCCAAAGGTCCTGTCTAGGCCCAAGAGCTGTCACAGTAGACACCCTAAGACCTGCAGGTCCCAACCCCCAAGGCTTTCCCAGATATTGTAACATAAGCAGGCACAGCCTGCTACTAGAAGGTAGGGAGTACAGCCAAGTGCTAGGGCTACAGGTAGAATAGCCCCATCATAGCCTCCACCTCCAAGTGCTCAGAGACCTAAGTCTCTGGCTTCTAAAGTCAGATACAGCAGGGCTCCTGCTCTTAGGGCTTGGATGTGGAAGCCTCTGGGTCAGCACTGGGCATCTGAAAGTCCGTTACTACTGACGTCTGAACAGCTATACTCGTATTGTACCTACTAAGCCATATTGATGGTCCTGGTGGTAGTGTTTTTTGTTGCTTTTGGGTTTGTGGATTTTTGGGGAGTGGGGGCAAGGTATCATGCAGCCCAGATTAATTTCAAATTTACTATATAGCCCGGGATGACTTTAAATTCCAGAGCCTCCTGCCTCTCCCTCTTCTGAGTGCTGGAATTGCAAACATGGATCAGTCACGCTCAGCTCAGTTTTATTACTCAACTACACTTTAACAAAGCTGATGAAGAAAATGCAATACAAGGGGCAGAAACTTCCCAGAATTGATAGAAACTGGTAGGAAATAAAAATCCCCCAGTTCTGAGCAGGTGCTAGAGTGTGAATTTGGATCTTTTCAAAATGCATTTGGAGCTTAAACTCATTTGATGAGCTATAATGAGGGCAGAGCTGTAATGGATAGGATTTGTATTATGTGGTGTTTTGAGGTAGGATCGATGTGGTTTTGGCTAGCTTGTAAAGTAGATTTTTAATGGAAATAGAACAGTAACATACCAGTTACTTTATGCCTTTATATTTTATATTTGTGAGAAAGCAAATTTTTCAGAGTACTAACTGTAATTAACTGAGTGTTAAATTGGCATGCTTTTAGATCATATCTGTTATATTTACTGTTTTTATAAAGCTGTTACAAGAAAAGATGCATGGATTTTCTGATGTTTCTAGTGAAACTTAACTTTATTCATCAAAAAAAGTTTTGGCCACGTTAAAATCTACTTTTAGTGGCATATTTTTAAAAAAAAAAAAAAGAATTTTTTTCCTGAACATTTTTATCTCAAAAATAACTTTTACTGGACTGGAGAGGTGGCTTGGCTCGATGGCTAAGAGCACTTGCTGCTTTCCCAGAGAACTCAAGTTTGGTTCCCAGTACTACCACAAGGCAGCTCACAACCATCTCCAACTCCAACTCCAAAGGATCCAGCACTCTCTTCTGGTGTCTGTGGGTACCCGGACACATGTACCATACACGCAGCTATATAAATAGTTTTTTTAACTTTTTAAAAAATGTAACTTGTAATTACTTAAGTTTTGTGGGTTTTTCTTTTTTTGTTTGTTTTTTTGTTTTTTTTTTTGAGACAGGATCTCAAATAAACCAAACTGTCCTCTGACTTGATAGATTGTCCTCTGACTTGATAGATTAGCCAAAGACGATCATCTTGCCTGAATCCAGGAATTAAGCTGGGTGTAGTGATACACACACCTTTGATCCCAGCACTCAGGAGGCAGAGGCAGGAGGATCTCTTGAGTTTGAGGCCAGCCTGCTCCACATAGTAAGTTCCTTGACAGCTAGGGATATACAGAGAAACTATGGTTGGTTGGTTGGTTGGTTGGTTGGTTGGTTTGTTTGTTTGTTTGTTTCCGAGACAGGGTTTCTCTGTGTAGCCCTGGCTGTCCTGGCACTCACTCTGTAGACCAGGCTGGCCTCGAACTCAGAAATCCACCTGCCTCTGCCTCCCAAGTGCTGGGATTAAAGGCGTGTGCCACCAACGCCCAGCGAAACCATGTTTTTTTTTTTTTTTTTTTTTTTGGTTTTTTTGAGACCGGGTTTCTCTGTGTAGCCTTGGCTGTCCTGGAACTCACTTTGTAGACCAGGCTGGCCTCGAACTCAGAGATCCACCTGCCTCTGCCTCCCAAGTGCTAGGATTAAAGGAGTGCACCACCACGCCCGGCCGAAACCATGGTTTTTTAAGAAGCATTTGTGTAATAGTATCTTATTTTAATTATTTTCTAAATGGGCCTCTAAGTTTGGATCCTAGCACCTAGGTCAGGAAGCTTACAAATGCCTAGAACCCTAGCTCTAAGAGTTCAAACTCCATGTGTGGCATACAGGCACACTCGCACACAAATCAAAACCAAAACCAAAAGCAACAGCATCCCTCTGTATTTCCAAAGCTGGCCTCCAACACTAGGGTTTGAGCAATCCTTCACAGCTCAGCACGTGCAAATTCTATTTTTATTTTAATTCCTATAGAAATTCCACTGAGTAGGCCTTACTATTTTCTCTATTTTACAGATGAGAACAATGGGGCTTAGAGGTTATAGTTTCCTTAATATGAGGGGAGGTCGCCTCTAACAGCTGAACCACAACCCTAAGCAGACCATCTTTTCCCATCAGGCTATTTGTCACCCAACACTGTACATGCGCGCGCGCGCGCGCGGACACACACACACACACACACTCCAACCCCTGCCCCAAACAGACATCCTTATTTCCACAAATTGGTTTTAAAAGGAAAGGCTGTCTGTTGGGGGTGAGGGGCACTTAAGTCAAGAACAAACCTTAAACATACTTCTTACTTTATAACTCACCAAAGCTCTCCTTCAGCTCTCTAAACCGTGAGGATGAGAGCTCAGTGACCGTTACCTTTCTGAAAGGACACGCATCCCTGCCTCGGCATTTTACCCAGCAGCGGTGTGCTGTCTGTTCCTGTTACCGGAGGTTCTAAAAATTCCTGCTGCAGGCTTTTGTTTGTTTGTCTTGTTTCTTGTTTTATCTCCTGTTCAGTTTGCAGAGAATTCAGCTTTCTCAGTGAGTTCTAAGTTTGGAACTGAACTGAAATCTCTACTTTGCCCCATCTGCATTAGAAGTAACTAAAATCATGAGCATGAAATAAAAATGTACATGTGACACAACTTCAGTCTCTCTGAGGAACTTTCCCAGGCGCCGTGCATTTCAGGAATAAATTAATACACACATCCACCTTGAACATTTTTGTGGTTTTTAGGAAATGTGATCTACACTTTTTTCCATTATTAACACAAATGCCACTCAACTTTTCTGCTCAAGCACTAGGAAAAATATCAACATCTAACTCACAAACGAAAATGTTCAGTAAAGCCAGCAATAAAGATGAGCGTGAATATGCTCCGGCTTGCTTGCTCCCTTCAGACAATTATGAAAACAAATGGTGTTGAGAACGATGACTAGCGATTGCAGCTTTGTGATCCTGATAAATCTGTGCCATTCCTTGGAGAGAATTCAAAGAGCAGGAAGAAAAGCCTTTATACAGCGCTAAGCTTCTGGTGACGGTAAAGAGAGGAGATGAATGCATTTGGTAAGTGGTAGCGAGGTCCACGACAACAGCACTAAACGAAATTTAAAGGTAATTCTTCAGTCTAAAGCATGCAATTTGCGAGGTTGGAAAGATCCCCAAATCTCCCGCCTCCACGAAACAGGGAAACCATCAAATCATGCAACTATCTAGGATTGCTTTTCCTAGGTGTCCAGAAGAAGCCTTAGAAGTCCCCCTCTTGGCTTTTTTTTTTTTTTTTTTTTTTTTTTTTTTTTTCTGACACCACCTACCTGCTTGCTGTCGTCGTTGCTGACAGTTGGCCAGCTGGGCTGGGAGATGGGATTCTGCACCTGAGGTGGCTGCTGAAGCTAAACACTGCAAGCTCACTGGAGCTTCGTTCAACACCCCATCACCCAGTCTCATAAACACACTCATATCCTGCATCCCTAGGCAGAGGTAAGGAGGAATCCCAACTACACCCTAGCTAGAAATCCGGGGACCTGGAGTCCAGATTAAAAGCCTCTGACTAAGATACGAAATGCATTTAGCAAATGCCAGTTCTGAATGAACTTTAAAGAAACCGATTCTTAGGTTTAAGGTTAGCTGCCCAAGTCTCCCTGACTCCACCCTGCTGAGAACCCATCGATCCAAACAGGAACGCAGGCAGCTGAGTGCGGCTCTTACCTCCATCCCCAGCGATCTCCAGGCTCCGCGGTACTCCAGACTGGCCAGCCGCTGATGTCCAGTTGAGACACCTGCGAGGCACACCTGCAGGCGACACCTGCCCACCCCTGCGGCTGCACAGACAGACGCTGCGAGCCCGCGCTGGTGATTCAGCGCCTTTCTGCCTCCCGGGTTACCAGGGCGACGCATACGCACGCGCACACACGCCCCTAGGGATGGCCTGCGCCGCAGCCCGCACTGCCCCGCTAAGCAGAGGGGCCTCCGTTGCTTCCCTGCTCTGGTCCCTCGCCCACCCCTTTCCTGCCATGGTTCTGAACTGTTGAGGGGATAGACAGGTCGTCTAGAAAAATGCTCCACCCGGGGAAGCAAGCACTGCTTGGCTCAGACTACTCCAAGTCAAGTCACCTGGCCATTCAAGTCTTGTTTCCAGCCAAGCCTTTTTGCAAGACCCCCAACCCCATAACTAATCTGCTTGGTTTCAAGTGCTGCTTTCAAATCAAGGATGGTAAACTGGGCCTAGGTCGTCACAGAGCAACTCTACTTTGCAGGTTAAATGGGTGCCAAGTGCATTTCAACATTTGTGTCTTGTAGTGAGAATCTTGAGTCAGAGGAAATTCTAAGTCAGTGGAACACTGTTCCTTGTATTTTTAGTTTTGTAATAAGGACAAGAAAGTGTCTAGGAACTGGCATTAAGGGGCAGAAAGGACGGGCAGAGTATTCTTTATACATCCACGGTGGCTTAATGACTGAGTCGCACACCAGTATAAGCCTGCACTGTCATCTTTGTGGAGAAACATCAGACAGGTTACAAATGTTACTAAATGTCTCCTGTTAGAAAATGGAGATGACCCAAGAACAGAAGTCCACCCTAGGACTCATGAGGCTGAAGCAAGAGCTTCACGATTTCAAACAATAACACTCTTTCAAACAATAAATTAAAAAGCCAGATACAGTTACCAGGCCAGCCCAGGCTACTTAATGAGGCTTTTCTCTTAAGGGGAGGGGCAGTGAGATGGCTCAGCCAGTAGTAGAGGGACTTACTTTACCAAGGCTGATGACTTGAGTTAGATCTACCAGAAGACCCACATAAAATTGGAAATGACTCCACAAACTGCCCTCTGGCCTCCTCATGTGTACTTACAAACACCATACATGTAAAAGCATCATATAGGATGAACACGTTAACTAATGGAGATAAAGAGCCACTAAGGAGGTAAAGAGAATAAGCTATAAAACGGAGAAGGCCCGGGCCTTTAATCCCAGTCCTACAGTTGTAGAGGCAGCTACATCTCAAAGCCAACATGGTTTACAGAGGGAGTTCCAGGACAGCCAAGGCTACAGAGAAACCATGTTTCAAAAAAACCAAAATAGAAGACTGAGAATAAAAATAAGCATGGACTAAAAAGGGGGAAAAATCATTAATTCAGTCACTAAATGGGCTCAGAGGGCAAACACCAAACCTCACTGTAGGAAGACATTTCCTTCTCTCATGGTACATATTAATGATAGCTAGAGAAAAGATGCAGGCAGTGAAGAGATACAGAAGGCATGAGTCACAAGATGAGAATAGTTAAATCAGTGTACAACTCTCCCAGCCCTCATATAGGAGCAAAAGACAGTCATCAGAGGTCCGAATGGAGATAAACAACTACACATCCCTACAGACTAGAAAATGTGAACTTACCTTCAACTTTCCCCCTCCAAAACAACCAAACTGCTTACCACGAGAAAGAAAATCAGCTTACCTCTCCTCTGTCCGTCATCAGTGTGATGAACAAAATGCCAGTCTCCTTCAGACTGATGTGAAACTACCTCTCTGGTACTCAGTGGACCCTAGCCCCTTTTTTATCAGACAGGGTTAAAGAGAAATGATTCAAGCGTTTGTAGATTTTTTCCCCCCTGACTGTTCACTTCTATGTTATCTGAGAAATTTTGCACAATAACAACATGGTACTATTTTTGGAGGAATAAAGTTCAAGGTTAAAATACACTGCACACTCCACATGGATGGCAAAAACTGCTATGAGGCAGGGTCACTAAATCTTCAGCCTCATGATATAGTTCAATGGCAGACTATTTGCTATCAATTTAAGCGTAGCAATTCACCAAAGGTAGAGATATTGTTTTCTGTTCAGAAAAAAAAAAAAACAAGAAAACCCCTCAAGATATTACAAATTGGGCTGGAGAGATGGCTCAGTGCTTAAGAGCACTGGCTGCTCTTCTGGAGGTCCTGAGTTCAATTCTCAGCAACGTTACATAGTAGCTCATAACCATCTATAATGGGATCCAATGCCCTCTTCTGGTGTGTCTGAAGACAGCTAGAGTGTACTCATATACACTAAATAAATAAATCTTTAAAAAAAAAGGTATTACAAAATACTAGGTTCTTACATCTTTCAGTTTGCCCATTAAAGACTATAGTGGCTTATGTTCCCTTTCTCCTTTTTGTATTTTCGAGACAGGGTTTCTCTGTGTAGCTATGGCTGTCCTGGAACTCACTTTGTAGACCAGGCTGGCCTCGAACTCAAAAAATCTGCCTGCCTCTGCCTCCCAAGTGCTGGGATTAAAGACGTGCACCACCACGCCCGGCTTCTCCTAACTTATATTTTGTCCTAAGTGTTAAACAAGGAAAGTATTTTATGTAGACACATAAACGAAATTGTACTTTCATGTTTTTATACTGATGGCCTAATAGTTTATTTCATATTGTGGTATTAACCCATTTCAATGTTTCTGCAATGTGACATACTGTGGTCTTTTAAACTTAATTCTACCAAAGGAGTGAGTACCATCCTCCTTTACCACACTGCTCCTTCAAGCCTTAATGTTTAAAATTATGATTAAAATAGTTCCTGTCCTTTCCTTTGTCAGTAGGAAAGGCATACCACCCTATTATAAGTTCAAACTGTTTTTAGGTGTTTAGTTTGGGGTTAACAGGTAAAAATGTCACTTCATTCTAAATTTCCTTATTTTGTCAGTCCTGGCTAGCCTTACATTAATGACAATCCTCCTGCCCCAGCCTCCAAAATGTCAGGAATTTAATATAACAAAACACATTTGGTGATTCCCACTGAAAAGTAACATGCAGGGCTGCTTTCCCAATGGCAGTAGAGCAACAAATCCCACCATGAAGAAAAAAGTCGTAGTCAGTCTACAAATAAAACACTTTATTTACTGTACATTTTTTCTTTACAGAACATTTACAAAAAAAAAAGTATTCTTTATTCACTCTGTGAAGTATTTCCATTTTACCAGTAACAAAACTCAGTTACTTTTCTTCTGAATTTTCTTCTTAGAAAAAAAAAAATAATTCTCACGTTGCTAAGCTGGGTTTAATCATTGCCAAGATGAACTTTGTCAGTTCCCAGCAAATAACTACCACTAATCAGAACAGTAACTGGGAGTCAGTGGAACTGTGACTGACTCATCAGTCACTATATACTATCAGCTGACAAAATTAAGTCTGATATACAACAGCTGTCATCTACTTTACTACGGTTGGTCACGGCTTTTTCACTTACATTTCTGAACTTACAGAATATAAGACAATGCAGTCTCAAGAGTTCAATGGCTTACTTTTTCTCTTAATAAAATGATTTAAAATATATTGGTGCCTAATTCAAACAATAGTTAGCCCTGAGATACGCCCATTACTTGAAATCCTGATGGCAACAATGACTTTGTCACAAGCGGAGAGGTTATGTCCTTTAAACCAAAGCCCACACATTCTGACATAAGCATGCTTTGATTTATTACAAACACCAGTTCTTAATTCTGAGGACACAAGATACAAAGTAAAACGTTAGCTGCTTTTGCTGTAGTAATCATCCAGTTTATTAATTCTTCTGTATTAGACCCAGATGTCCTGAAAGGTTGAGACCTACACAAATTCAGAACTAGTGCTAACAAACGTGTAAAGCTGCAAGTGGGAAGCTTTTCACAATACTACATTCAAGGTGCACAAGAGCCCCCAGTGATCACTCGGAAATCTACCACAGTCCAGTTTTTCCAACCCAACAAGGTCTAAACTTTGAGGAATAAGGTGCCCCTCTTCTGCTCTGAAAAATATTCGATCAAAACGATGCTTATAAGCAGCAGGGATCCTGAGGTTGTTATTTGCTTTCGTATCCCATGTATACTGGCAATGTTTAGGTTTGCCTAAAAATTCCCAGGCATCAAAAACGTTGTCAGGTAAACCACCACATTTGATAACCTGGCAAGAGAAAGAATATTATGAAAGGTTTATATACTTACTCCCTGCCCCCAATTTAAAAGGTGTCTGATATTATCATTTGTAAGTACAGCTTTTGTTGTTGTTTTTCAAGACAGGGTTTCTGTGTATCTGAGCTGTGCTGGAATTCACTCTGTAACTCAGAGATCTGCCTGTCTCCGCCTCCCAAGTGCTGAGATTAAGGCATGGGCCACCACACCCAGCAAGAAAGTATTTTAAAAAGTTGATTTCAACTCAGAAGAGAATTAGATCTTCTTATACACAGGGATGCTACAAATACCCTCAACTTTTAAAATTAGAATTCTTATAATTATTATCTTATTTTAATACTTGTTTATCTAACATATAAGAGGATTTCTCCTAATAGCTTTTGTGCATATTTTAAACAAAAGCTACAACAGTGTTTTCTAACTTGTATTTCAAGTCCATAAGACTTTGGATAAAATGAATCAAAATTAATTTCCATAGCAATACTCTCCCCACAAACATTGAATCAATTCTGTTACTTACTTCTTGATCTCTTAAATTTGTATCTCCTGCAAATATAACCGTGGTTGAATCTGGAGCCTCTTGCATTTTTCCAAGAACAGTTTTTAATTGTCTTATTCGTTCCGCAGAATGTTCTCTGGTGCTCTCCAAATGGGATGTCATAAGGCAAAATTCATTTCCACCCAAACTCACCTAAAACAGAGAAATTACAGTTGAACTGGCCACTGACCACTAATGCTGATAACAGGCTCCAACGCAGATTAATTAACTGGAATGTATTTACTCAACTGAAACCAGTCAGTACTGTTCCTAAATGAAGAGCAGAAGGTGCAACCCACCCCATGATAACTATTTAGACCAAGAACTATCCACAGAATAGCTCTTCTGGGCCCCTTCTCCAGTAGCTCCAGGCCATCAATGGCTCACACCTCTCTAGGATCCAATTCCAAGGTAAACAGATGGCTAGAAAAGGTCCCAAACGAGTAAAAGGACAGCTACTTCCCCATTTCATGAAGCCACGAGTTATTTGCAAACTCAGATAACTCTATTTATTGCTCCAACAATATCCAGGCACAGATACAAGGAAATAATCACTTAACTGAATGAAGTCATTTATCATTTGCAATGAAGATACTAGTATACAGAATGTGCTGCAATGCCTACAGAATCATCTTAATTTGTTCAAACCTATAATCTGGATCCCGCCTACTGCTTAACCTCCAGTCAACACTCCACTACCTCTCCACACTCAGGATGGTGGTTAACACTGTCAAACTTTATAGAATCTAGAATCACCTAGAAGGCAAATCTCTGGGAATATCTAGGGAAATTTGAGATTAGCTTACTTAAGGTGGAAGACCCACCTTAAAATGTTAATGGGCACCAGTGGGAGATGAGGTCCCAAACTAAAAAAAAGGTGGGGGGCGAAGCAAGCTTAACAGCAGAAGTCATCACTTTGCTTTCTGACTGTGGACACAATGTGACTAGCTGCTCCTGCCTTACCCTACAACTATGTGTCAAAATAAACTCTACTTAAGACTGCCTTTGTCAGATACTTTGTCACACTATTAGGAAAATAACTGTTTCTCACACCACCCTGAACATAAGCTCATCCACAGCACAGGTTTACCCTTGCTACAACTTGCAAAGGTTTGTCCTGGGTGCTTCCTTTTCCATGGGGTGGATTCCTGTGCTGAATAAAGGAGACAGGAGAAAGCAAGCTGATTCCTCTAATTCCTGAGTTGGAGGGCAGCCTGGTCTACAGAAGCCCGATAGGATCACACCTCCACTGCCATGCCTTCCCTCAACGGTGAGCTAAAGTACTAGTGTGTTCCTTAGAGCTATCTATGTATGTGCTGTGTTATTTTTCTCACTGATATAACAAATGACTTGACAAATGTTCTCCATAGCCAACTGTTGTCACATACTTAAGAAAACATCTAATCAATTAAGAATTCAACTTTGCATTTTTATTTTGCATTTTTGCATATTTATTTTATATTTTAAAGTCTGCATCTAAAATTCTGAGACCCAAGTTTTCTGGAACTATTTAAAATCTGCATGTGAAGGGCCAGTGAGACGGTTCAGTGGGTAACCACTTGCTTCATAAGCCTGATGGTCTGAAACCAATACACACAACTACAGTGGGAATGAAATCTGACTCCAGACCCCAGACACACACAAATAGGGTTTAGAAAATGTCCCAGTGACACGGCGCAGCAGGTAAGAGCCTCTGCCAAGTAAACCGAGTTTGATCCCTAGAACCTGGATCCCTAGAACCTGTGGTGGAAGGAGTGAACTGAGTCATAGAAGTCCTGACTAACTGATACAGACAGACAGACAGACACAAACACACAAATAAAAATGCCTTTATAAATTTATCTGTGGGCTGGTGAGATGGCTCAGTGGGTAAGAGCACCCGACTGCTCTTCCGAAGGTCCAGAGTTCAAATCCCAGCAACCACATGGTGGCTCACAACCATCCATAACAAGATCTGACTCCCTCTTCTGGTGTGTCTGAAGACAGCTACAGTGTACTTACAACATATAATAAATAAATCTTTAAAATAAATAAATAAATAAATAAATTTATCTGCGCACGCCTTTAATCCCAGCACTCGGGAGGCAGAGGCAGGCGGATTTCTGAGTTCAAGGCCAGCCTGGTCTACAAAGTGAGTTCCAGGACAGCCAGGGCTATACAGAGAAACTCTGTCTCGAAAAACCAAAAAAAAAAAAAAAAAAAAAAAACAAAAAAACTGTAAAGGCAATACCTTCAAAAACCAAACAAACAAAAGACGCCCCAAACTTAAACTTACATTTACGCATAGCAGGTTTCTCATCATTTTGGTATTTGGAAAAGGAATAATCTCCTGACTTTTAAATTTCACTCTTCCTTTCTTCAATAGTATAGCTGTGAAATATCCTTCTTCATTACCTTCAAACATTTGTGGAAAAAAGTATAGGGAAGGAAGTCAATTGACAAAATTGATGGACTGGGTGTTAACTGTATCTTCTACTTCACAAACGACATAATTGTAATAGTTGTGCTTAATTTAAATCTGAGAGAAAAGAGCCTTTCAATTGAACAAAAAGGGGAAATGTTGTAGATTGCCCTGGTACTGTTTATATTTTGATGTTAATTCCACTTTCTCAAGAAGGGCTGCTACAAGCCGGGCGTGGTGGTACACACGCCTTTAATCTCAGCACTCGGGAGGCAGAGGCAGGCGGATTTCTGAGTTCGAGGCCAGCCTGGTCTACAAAGTGAGTGCCAGGACAGCCAGGGCTACACAGAGAAACCCTGTCTCGAGAAAAAGAGAAAAAAAAAAAAAAAAAAGAAGGGCTGGTACAGCCAGGAATGGATCTCATTCTCAGGTAAGTTCATGTAAACCTATCCCCATTTTAACTAGTCAAATAAAGGTTAGAACCCGTGATTGGCCAGTGGAAGGGAAAAGCGGGGCTGGAGGTTTTAGAGAGGCAGAAGAGATGGAGGAGACAAGGAGATAGAGAGAGCAAGACGGAGGAAGAGGAGGTGGAAGGAAGATGGAGCAAAACCACATGGCCTGGAGGAGCCGCAAGTAGCAAGGGATCTCAAAGCTGAGCCCTAGTGTGGTGCTAGGCGTGCAGCTCATAAACATTTTAACTGAATTGTGTGTTCTTTGCACGGATTTATTGGGGTTGGATATTTACCACAACAGAGCACCTTCATTTTACCACAAGCTCCCTCACTATAACAAGGAGCAAATCATTTAAATGGGAGCAAATCTTAAGCCTCTACTTTGAAGTAGGTCAACCAAGTGCTATGTTTCTGTCCCTTATCAGAGTTTAACAAGAGATACAAGTGATGTTTAAGTAAGAACAAATGGTGGATAAGGGCATGCCTCCATATTCAATTTCAGCAAATATACAAATCTAAAATTTTAGAACTTTGTTTTCCTAAAAAGAAATACCCGTTTCAATTATTTTTCCATTTATTGACATTAAGCTGTAAAATAGCTATTAATCTTTTAAGTATCTGGTGTCTTGCTGAGTTTCCTTAAACCCATCTGTGCCCTTTGTAATAGCCTCTCATTTTTTTTTTCTTTATTGATCCATTTTTCAAAGAAAAAGGTAGTTTAGGTAGCAAGAAGAGCATTACCTGTAATAATTGTGTAACTGGCTGCTCTCTTCTTTAGGTAGGCACAGTATGGGGGGATAACTTCCTGTAGAAATACCACATCTGGACTATACCTAATTAAAAAGAGCAATTTACCAAGAGCAGCAAAGCATTCATTTTCAGATACATAGAGAAAATTCCACAATATATACACATAAAACAACTGTTACCTGGACCCCTAGTACTCAGTGCTCACACTGACCTTTATCTAGATATGATTTACTACACCGTGCCATAATGACCAACAGGCTGGGTGTGTAGGTCAGTGACAACACTTGCCTAACAAGGCCAAATTCAACCCCAGCATCCCCCCTACACATCACCCACACACAATATACCACATTGAGCGTTTGCAATCGTTATATATACACCAAGAGATGTATTCAATGCTATGATATCTCTTCAGGTTCTCTTAAAAAGCTGTCCAGTGACAACAGCTCTAGAGAACGTGAGTGCTTTAGTCACAAAGCTCTCCTGAGGCCAAAAACAAAACTTTTAGGAAATTTTCACTTCATAACAATACTTATAAACAAAACTATGTATGTAAAGCTTACAATTCTAGAAAGAATCTCACATAAACCGGTGTTCCAATTCACCAAGACCCTCCCAGATCAACACCTCAGCTCTTAAATATTTACTCAGAAGCTGACCTTAAAGTCAAATTTTCAAGTACACAACTGTTGCGCTGTAGAACCATTAAAACACTTATCAAAGTCCCTACCATGGAAAAGAGAATGCTTACAAAGCTAGGCAGGAACACACCCCTCGAGCCCTCTCGGGCAGATTGCATCCATCTAATCCATCAATATTCCAGGTAATGAAAGAAATAGTGCTGCTATCTTCTAGAGGAGTTCCAGATGGACTGGCTTCTAAAATGGTTGTATCATTTGCATCCTCGTTGGTTAGATCAACACTGGTAAGATCAAAATAAAGGATTAAAAAAAAATTATGAATTGCTTGCTGTAGTTGGGGGTTATGGAGGCAAGAACCCTCACATTTAACACTGGAAGCTGTGGCATACTTGTACTCTCAACACTGGGAGGCCAAGACCAGTAGATACTTGAGGCCTGTTTTACCTTAAATGGTGAGTGCATGGTCCCAGTGAGAGACAGTCTGAAAAAAATCAAGGAGAACTATGCCTGGGGAATCCAAATCGGACCTCTGGCTTCCAAATGTAGAGACTGTTTGAATTTTGTTGTACATGTTTGTCCTCAATTTGAAGATATAAACAAATCACTTCTAATCAGAAAATCCACCTTCTAAATTGTCTACGAAACTCAAAATAATTTTTGGTCCCAACACTTCAGATAACAGATACTTATCCTATATTTTTCTTTGAAGACTCCTAAGACTCTATAGAAAAGGAAAAGTTGGGCTGGAGAGAGCTTGGTGCATCAAGGTGCTTGCTTCCAAGCCTAATGGCCTGAGTTCTATCTCAGAACCCACATGGTAAAAAAGAGCTGCACACTGTCCTGTCTCGCTGTTCTCCTAGAGTTGCTCCTTGTTTCACAATGCGATCCTCCTGCACAATAACCATACAACTACCGCATGACCACAAATAATGGCTTTCTTTGACGTATTCAGCCTCGGGCATCTTGTTAACTTTTGAGTCTTACAATTACTGACTTTCAAAACAGAAAAGCAGTAAAAACAGAACCCCTAACCAACTATGTACCCGAAATTTACAAATACTAGTATTTTCTTGTTTAATTAACAATTATTTACCTTAGTCTATTTCCAAACCACTTACTTCTATTCTTCTCGAAAGGCTTGCTTGCATACATACCATACAACCTGAACCGTCAGCTCCATTACCATCAATATACATATATATATATATATATATATATATATATATATATATATATGTGTGTGTGTGTGTGTGTGTATAAACATATATATATTTTTTAGTCTTCCTCATGAGGCATTTTTGAAGAGTACAGGCTACTTGTTTTATACAATCATTGTTTTATACAATAATTCAGTTAATCTTGATGTTTTCTTACAAGTCTAGGTATGAACTTTGGGACAGGAATGACAGCATTACCAATGCATGGTTAAGGTGTTAACCAAATATCCCCACTGAAAAGTACTGATTTTTCCCATTCTCCTTAGTATTTTGTGGGTTTTAACTATGGAAGCATCTTGTTTATGACTCAACTTTCATCCTGGTTTTACTGCCCGTACTTAACTGAAACATTTCTTTAATAGTTCTCAAGAGATTTTTCTAATTCCTCAAGCCTTAGAAATTTAGCAGTTTAAATTCCCCTACAACAGTAACTAGTCGGGTTGGAGAGATAAGAGTACCAACTGCTCTTCCAGAGGACCTGAGTTCAATTCCCAGCAACCATATGGTGACTCACAACCATCTGTAATAGGATCGGATTCCCTCTTCTGGTGTGTCTGAAGATAGAGACAGTGTACTCATGTACATAAAATAAGTAATTTTTTTTTTTTTAAAAGTTACTTGTCCCACAAACAGCAGATACTTACTTAAATATGGGTTCGTATTTTATTGTGCAGACTACAACCTGTTCTGAAATACCCAAGTATTCCTTGTCACCAATTTTACATTAATCCTATGTTCTCCTGGAACGTTTCCAACATTCTCTGGCTACTCCCTTACTTCCCAGCACTGTAGATTATTCTAAATCCATCTCCTAGCTCACTTACTCCTGCCTAGAATCAGTCATCCTGTTCTTTCTAGTGAAGATTTGAAGCCAAGGTCTTGATGCAAGATAGTTTAGTACCAATTCTAAAGCAAAATATGAAATGTAAACACCCTCTTTGAAACAAGGTCTCGAAATGTATACCTGCAAGGCTCAAACTTACAAGCTTATAAAGTAGGAACTTTAGCAAGTATATATCCAGACTGCCTGCCCTAGGACTCAATACTTTGGCTAAGCTGGCCTCAAACCTTTGGCAATCCTGCCTCAGCTTCCCAAGTAACATAAGCTACCACATCTGGCTAAAAATCATCTGTATGTATAAAAGTATTTTTAAAGAGAACCAAAAACTATGTTTAATGCCAAGTTCCTTTTGGAACTTCACCCATCTCAGAAAGCTTTCTTTTCTAACATTCAATATTATACTTTTTCTGCAGCCTTACCAAAGAGAAAAGGCTAAGCAATTTCAGAACATTATCTGATCTTAGGCCCTTCATTTTTAACTAAAAACATTTGAGACAGAAGAGATCACTTTAGGAGTACTTGGTCTTTCAGAGGACTTGGGTTCAAGTCCTAGAACTGCAGCATGCATAGCTCATAACTAACCCCAGTTTCAAGGGTTCTTATGCCCTCTTCTGGGGCTGGGCAGTGGGCACACGCCTTTAATCCCAGCACTTGGGAGGCAGAGGCAGACGGATTTCTGAGTTCAAGGCCAGCCTGGTCTACAGAGTGAGTTCCAGGACAAGCCAGGGCTATATAAAGAAACCCTGCCTCCAACCAGACCAGAGTTGTTGTCTAACCTACACACAAGTAACTGGAGGAGGTGGGGAGGGGGTACTGGATAGGTGGACTCCACTCTTTATTTATTTATAACCTCTGGAGTGTGCAGACCCAACATTTTCTAAACAACTTCCCACGTAATTTTCAGCACAGCTGTTTTATGATGATTGCCCGTCTCTTCTGACACAGACAACTCCCATGTAAGACACTCTGGAAAGAACAGTGGCCAATTCGTGTACAAGGCCCAGTACGGCACCTTAGTTTTATTCTGCAAACTGTAGAACAACAACAATGAAAATCGGAGGCAGGGCATTGAGACAACAGGAACAGCATACACTAAAAACAAATATTAA
Organism: Mus musculus; assembly: GCF_000001635.26. NCBI lineage: Eukaryota > Metazoa > Chordata > Mammalia > Rodentia > Muridae > Mus > Mus musculus. Next base: position 24,833,129 of record NC_000079.6, on the reverse strand, counting down.
ACCTGGCTGGTATGGTTTTTAGTTCCCACAGGCTGAGGCAAGATTGCTAGGAGCTCAATGCCGGCCTGAACTACACACAAACTTGTGCCAAACTAATCAAACTTGAAACAAACCTGTCTCAAAAGAAAAACTATCGTTCTTTGGCAAGAGGAGAGCAGATAAACTATGCAGAAACAAGGAGACTTACAGGTTACCATTCTTCAGGAGAAAATCTCTACCTCTGTTTTTTTTCTAATCTTCAGTTTACATATCACCAATATTTCAGGTCAGTAAGTGTATTTCAGTAGCCAGGGTTTCACAAACCTTTAATCCCAGTACTGGGCCAATGGAAGGCAAGCCTTGACCACAAAGGAGTTCCAAGTCAGCCTGGACATATATGGCTCAAATAAAAAGTTCGGGTAGGGAGTGCTGGAATCAGATGCAATGCTAGCAAAAGGGAGGCTGGAAGAGAGCTGGAGGTCAGGATTATTGCAAGCCTCTGTCTCGAAAAAGAACAAATAACGGTAACATTAAACAAAAATTCCATCCCAGTGTGGTGGTGGGCACTCTAAATCCAGCCCATTCGATTCTGAGGCAGGTAGATCTGTGTTTGAGGCCAACCTAGTCTACACACCAAGCTCAGGCCAGCCAGGGATAAAGGGTGAGGTTCTGCCTCAAAATACATAAAATAATCTTCAGGTTTAAGAAATAAGATAAAATAAAATAAAATAAATCACGTTGGAAGCCAGTTCTAGTATGTGCCTTCAACGTGCCAGCACTGAGAGGGCAGAAGCAAGCTGATCTGAGTTCGAGGCCAGCTTGGTTCAAATAACGACGAGTTCCAGGCCAGCCAAGCGCTACACAGTGAGACTCGTCCCAAAACAACAAAGACAAGTCCCGCTGGGAAGTGACCCTGCATCCTCGGAAGCATTCCCTGAGATTTCCAGCTCTGGGGCGCCGGCCGCCCTTTTCCAGGTCCCGGTCCTCGGACGCCCAAGCCCAGCAGGCGGTCCCTCCCCGCCCTCGGCGAGCAGCCCGCGACCCCCGTCGCTTACTAGGCCTCGGACTTGAAGGACGTGGGAGGCTGGCGCGGCCACCCTTGGTCGTTCTCTGGCAGCTCGAAGTAGGCGCTCAGGGCTTTCTGAAAAGCAAAGGCACAAGGCTGCAGGGCGCGCCCCGCCTCCCGGGGGAGAGCGGCGGAAGCGAGAGACGCGAACTGACCTGCGTCTGCCAGTCGTTCTCCCGCAGGACGCTGGGGACCATCGTGGGGTCGCATCCCCCCACCAACGCAAAGCCCAGGCACTGAAGCCGCCGCCTCTTCACCCGGTCCTCCTCCGCCTGTGCTGCTTCGGGCGCCGACGCCGCCCGCCCTGCCGGCCCTGCGGGCTCCGCCGCATCGGAACTGCTGCCAGACGCCATCGCCGCAGGGTCCCCTCAAAACACCCGCTCTTCACGCTGCTTCCCGCGCGACTGATCGCGAACGCCGGAACCTGCGCAGGCGCGCAGCGTGCAAGCGCGTCCGCGTCAACCTTCCGGCAAGAAGACCGCCCTCTCTGGTCCCCGTCCGCGGCCAGCGAGGCGCAGATGGGGAGGGGGAGGGGGAGGGGAGGGGAAGGAGGGGCCGAGGAGGCCTGAAGGTTGCGCGTGCGCGCTGGGGCGCTAAAGAGTGAAGGTAACCCGTGATCATCTAGGACCAGGGCGACCGGGGCGCGCGATCCTTTCTCCCGAGCACGACGCGACAGCGGCCGGGCTTGCAGACTTGACCTTCCACACCCTTGTCCTCTCACAAACGTCTCTTCCAGAGTTCATTCTCGCAGAGCCCAGACTCTTGCTTTGCGTCCACGATGAGCAGCATGACCCAGAACCTACGAGAAGTAATGAAGGTTATGTTCAAAGTTCCCGGTTTTGATAGAGTTTTGGAAAAGGTATATTTATTGTAGGCGAAGTATCTGGTGAAGGGGACGAACCTAGTAAAACACCTTAGTGGCCTCGCAAACGCAGGGGAAGTGCGTGGCGTGGATTCTCATCGAAACGTAAATAAGCATGTTTGGTTTTTTGTTTTTTGTTTTTTTTTTAACCAGCAAACTGTTGGAGTGTGTGGAGAAAAAATGTCAGCGTACCATTTAAGGGACGCTGGAGCCTGCAGGGCTAGTATATAGGAATTGTTTCTTAAGAGTCAAGGAGGTTTGAGGTACGGAAGTGAATGCGAGAACCACCTGTACGTGTGTTGTATTTCTTGCTTTTGAGACTAGGTCTTTGTAACTAGGTCTATGTAACTATGTAACGTTTGTTGGCTGAGAACCCTTGTAGTCCAGGCTGGCCTGGGAGTCTACAGAGTTAACCAGGACCAGTGCCTGCACCCTGCCATTCCACATGAACTAACGTAGACTACTGTTTTCCAGACTTTATAGACATTGTGTTCTATAGGAAGCAATCCTTAATAAATATCCGTAGCAGAAGTCCAGTGCGTGGTATTGTCAGAGTAGAAAGACACTTAACCTTAGAACTTGCTGCAGACTTTTTAATAAATGTTTTAATGCACGCATGTCTATTTTTCTGATTAAGAAAAAATACTTGGAAATTTAAAAAGAATTTGGGCATGAAATATAAATTTTGGTCAACAACAGGCATTTGAAATCTTTTTCCTGAACACGCCCCCTCTTAGAATTTTTTAACTATGTTCATAAAGTGTCAAAAAAATAGGAAATAACCCTTAGGTAAATATATTTAATGTTTTCCAATAGGAAATATTTCAAAACTAAGGACAGCATTTGACAGTGACTTTTAGAAAGATAATATTACCTAAAAAGAATTTTAATGATTTAAGAGGAAATTTTAATTCTTTAAAAACAACCAAAAACAACTTTATGAGGACTGGGATGTAGTTAATCCAAGCTTGCAGGTGGGAGCCCGTCATTGACAGGGTTGCAGGTGGGCACCTGTCGTTGACAGGGTTCCATAGCCACTTCTCCGTAAGCTTTCCTCACCCTCCTGGGTATTAGAATATTTTGTAACGTATTTATTTGGTTTTATTTATTTATTTATTTTCTATTATTTATTTAAGTTCTATCCAGAACTTGACATGTAGACCAGGTCATCCTGGATCTCACAGAGATTGATCAGCCTCTGCTACTTGAGTATTGGGATGAATAGTATGTGCCACAGCATCTGACTGTTTTTTTGTGAGGTAATTTTGACATTGGTTTGATTGCCTTTGAGTAACTAATTAAAATTCTCATACCTACGTTCAGCTTGGTACCTGCCTGTAATTCCAGGCTAAGGGAGGCTGATGCAGGCTAGCTTGTAAGCTAGTTACATAAACAAATCCCTCAAAAAAAAAAAAAAGTGATTTTTTTTTTAAAACACTTAATAGTTGAAAATTAGCATAAATCTCACATTTGTAGTATGGCTAGCCACACTGCACAAGTTTATTATTTATAGGTAGCAGCTAGTGGCTGTTAAACTACATGGGGTCGATAATATAATAATAGTTATTGTGTGATTGATAACTTATGACAGACAGATAAGAGGTTGTTTTGGTTTTTTTTTTCTTTTTTTTTCTTTTTTTTTTTATTACGTATTTTCTTCAATTACATTTCCAATGCTATCCCAAAAGTCCCCCCCCCACACACACACAAGAGGTTGTTTTATGTGGGATGAGAAGCTAAGACTAAAGTATATATTTTTGTATAATGGCATGTATATGTGTATGTGTGGGTTTTGTGATTTCCTTTTTTTTTTTTTTTTTTTTTGTTTTGTTTTTCGAGACAGGGTTTCTCTGTATAGCCCTGGCTGTCCTGGAACTCACTCTGTAGACCAGGCTGGCCTCGAACTCAGAAATCCTCCTGCCTCTGCCTCCCGAGTGCTGGGATTAAAGGCATGCGCCACCACCGCCCGGCTGTTTTGTTTTTTGAGACAGGATCCTGACTGGTCTGAAACTTGTATTGACTTTCCATGCCTCTGTCTCCCGAGTGCTGGTATTACTCATGTGGTGTATTCTGTCACCAATGATTCATAAAAGATTGCTATACTTGCTAATTCTGCAAGGACTTCAACATCCTGGTCGAGTCTCATTTTCATAAGACAATACAAAACACCTAACTCTTCACTTTCCAATTTTTTGTGCTCATGTGGCTCGGCTGGTAGAATGCTTGCCTGGCACGCACAAACCCCTGGTTTCCATCTCTAGCATCACAGAAAAGCAGATGTGGTAACACGCACCTGTAATGTAACCAGCAACATTCAGGGAAGGAGACAGATCAGAAGTTCAAAATCATCCTCAAGTTCATACCTAGTTCAAGGCCAACCTGAATTATATAAGAGACATTGTCTCAAAAGAAAAAGAAAAAAGAAATTATGTCTGCATGATACATGTTTTCCTACAGTGTAACTTTCCCTGGGGAGAAATGAACTAACATCTGTTCACCCCAGGTAGGGTAGCAACAGTAAGCCTGCTAACACAGTGACCTCGTGAGTGTTTTAGAGTACACAGCACTCGGAGGCAGCTGCATCACTGAAAAGCCCACCCCTCCACGAGTGGGAACTCAGTATTGCTGCATCTCTGAAGCGCCCTACTTGCAGAGGCAGGCCAGCTAGCAGGAAACTGTCGTCCCTCCATGCTTGCAAATTTGGTTTGCTTCCAAAAGGGAATCTTTCAAATTGTCTTATTGGCAATTTGAATTATTATTGGGCAGCCTTGGAAATCCAGTCACGAGGGCACACAGTTTGCACCTCATGTTAGGAGAACTCAGGCACACTACCACATCCTGGTGAGTGAACCTGAGCTTTAGAATGCATTCAAGCCAGAGCCTGCAAAAGAGCTTCCAGCCAGCTGCAGGACAGAACTCCGAGGCCCTGCTTTCTTTTTAGAAAGATTGTTCCATTTTGTAGATACACTATACTTTATTCAAATGCCCTCTTTATAGGAACACTTGAATATAAAGAATACTGGAATACACTTAAGTGCTTGTTTATAACTTTCAAGGTTCTGCAAGGAAGGCAGGAGACCTCGTAAGGGCCAGCAGTGCCTCCCTAGATTCCTGCCACAGGCTTGGGTATTTATTTTCACCAGCCTTCTCTGGCTGCCTCCTTTGGAGTCCTATCCAAAGACACATTTACAGTAATTCATAGATTCTAGTTGGCCTTTTCAATTCTAGAATTGAGCACTACTTATATAAAGCTGCACATTTTTTGAGAATTTTTTTTGTATGTTGATTATTCTTTGAGAACTTCAAATGGAATGTATTTGAATGGACTCACTCCGTAGTCCTCTCAGATGCACTCGCTGCTGCCTCCCAGTGTGATGTCCTCCTTTTGCTTTTTGTTTTATTTTGTTTTGGATCGGTTTTATCAATTCAGAGTTTTTCTGTGTAACAGCCCCTAGTATCCTGGAACTCACTTTGTAGATCAGGCCTGCCACAAACTCACAGAGATCTGCCTGCCCCCGACTCCCGCATGTTAGGATTAAAGGCTTCTGCTACCGGGCCTGGCTGCCTTTTTGGTCTTCTTTTGAAACTTTAGTCTTGGCTGCACTGGAGCTCCCTGAGGAGATCAGGCTGTAGGCTGACTTTGAACTCCGAGATCCTTCCGTCTCTGGCTCCCAAGTGCTGAAATGAAAGACATGCAGCACCACACCCTCCTTTTTTCTTCTTCTTCTTCTTTTTAAAATAACCCAGTAAGTCCAGTTTGTGCTGTCGTGAGTGTGGGGCATGGGGCCATGTGCTAGAGTGTAGCTGGAGGGTGCCCTCCCTCAGAAGTGGTCACCTCTCAGCAACTCTTCAGCTGGGGTGGAGACTCGTGAGCCACTTCCCTTTGGGCTGCAATGCTGACCACTTTGATTCTGTGAAGCCCTTATTCTGGTACCCACCTTGATTCTGTGAAGCCCTTATTTTGGTACCCACCGCTGCTGAGTTCATGAAGGCACTGACTCTGTCTTGTGAGGAAGACACTTGTACTTTAGAGACTATTTTTTAACCACAGTTTTAATGGAATAAGAGACAGAGATGTTCCGGCATCTAGCGAGTAGAGACTAGAAGTGGTGCTCACTAACCTACAGTGCCCACTTTACACCCCAGTGTCCCCATCATGAAGAATTACCCAGTCCACACGGCAGCAGGACTGAGGTGGAGGAATCTTGGTTTAGGCTGTTCTGTTAATTAAATACTTTGCTTTGAGTCCAAACTGGTTACATTGCTAACCTGTCTTTTCTAAATATATCCTGTGTCCTTATACCCTGGACTTAGAATTCCTTGTTCATCTTGAGGCATCTCATATGTTGGCACATGAGAGAATGTAGCTCTCCCCTGAATCTCTGGCTAATGATTATTATCTAAGGACTTGGGGCTGTTACACAGTGGTAAAGTATGCACATGAGGCCCTGGGTTCAATTCCATTATTAACAAATAACTGATTCTTTATATTATCTTTCATCAGCTGGTATGTCATCCCTGGAACATCTTAGTATTTTATGAATGAAGGTTGACTCTCTAGTTGTTTAAATCTGACACTAGAGACTTTTTAAGGCAAGCAATACTTTATTTAAGTTTCCAAAGTTGTTATTTTGCAAGGGTTTGTGTGTATGAATGTGTAGTTGTGAGTGCAGGTGCCCATGGAGGCCGCAAAAGGTATTGGATCCCCGGGAGCTGGAGTTACAGACAATTGTGAGGCTTCTGACATGGGTATTGGGAACTGAACTCTTAACTTTGGGAAGAACAATGCACATTCTTACCAGCTGAGCCATCTCTCCAGCCCTGTACTTGAAATGTTTGAGATAGGGTGTCACTCCCGAATCCTGGCTCTGAACTTACTTGCTCCGTAGCTGAGGATGACCTTGAATTCTTGATCAGCCTGCCTCCACCTCCAGATGCCAGGAATCACCGTGCCTAGCGCGTCTGAAGTCAGTGAATCCAGCGTTGATGTGATTAGGCAGATCACTGGGAAAGTAAAGGAAGAAAGAGGGCTGTGCTTGTCACTTAAACAAGGCTATTTGTGATAGCATTTGAGGTTAGATAGGGAGGGGTCAGGAATAGTGTAACACTGTGAGTCCTTTATATTTAACCCATATGAGTATATAAGGTGCTGGCTGGTAAGAGACGACACACTGAAGGCCACATAGAAAGAAACAGGAGATTGTGTGTGCGTGTGCAAAACGTAGAGTTTTTTTTCTTTTGAGACATAGGTCTTACTGCATAGCCCAGGCTGGCTGTGAACTCACAATTCCACCTGCCACTGCCCCTTGAGATTAATAATATTCACAACACAGCCCTGCCGAAATGATGTTTTTAATAAACTGAAGAGTCCAGTGTGTCAGAGGTGGCTTAGTTCATGCCAACCTCCTGAAGTCATTCACCTCCTGGCATCATGGGAATGGAACAGACTTGGCTTCAAGCCGAGGCAGGAAATTTGTTACAAGCCCAGCCAGCCCAGCCTGGGCTATATAGTGAAAACCTGTCTCTAAATAAATACAAAACCAAGCAAACGCACTACGAGACACTGAGTTAAAGTGAGCTAAGCTCTCTAGAGGAAAACCAGTCACTTGCTTTGCTTTTGTCATCTTAGCCAGAGCAACGTTCCAGACTCAAGGAGAACTTGTTTGTTTCTCAAGACACTTTGTCTATGTAGCCCTGGCTTTCATGGAACTCACTGGGTAGACCAGGCTCTCCTGGAACTCTGCCTGCCTGCCTCTGCTTCCCAAGTGTTGGAATTAAAGAGGAAAGGGAACCTCCAAGGACTAAACTAAAGTTTAAAGAGCTGGTATGATTTAGAAAGATAAAGCCAACCTGCAGTTGTCCTCTGTGTCAGCAGGCGCTCAGGCACACGCATACAAGCAAATGAGTAGATGTACCTTTTAAAGAACAAACCTCCAGGAACTTTTGGTGTCCACATGGCTCTCATGTTTCTGGACCTGGCTGGCTTTTTCCTGTCTTCACTAACTGGCCTTTATAAGAATTTCAGGTATCATTTTCCTGTAAGCCTTTCCTAATCCCTCATAAGAACAGGGCTTTGAAAGTGAGGTACGTACATTAAAACAAGAAAATAAAGGCTTCCTTTATTTTAAAAGTATCTACTTCAACAAACCTGTATCAGACTAGTCGTGGTGGCGCACACCTACGGTCTCAACAATCAGGAGGCTGAAGAAGATGATCTAGACTTTGAAGGCAGCCTGAGCTGCACACGCAGTAAGACCACCTCTAAAGGAAAAGGGAGCAGGCAGGCAGAGAGGCAGACTTCCATCATGCTGTCAACAGTCACCTTGCGCTGCTACTTCATATGCCTGACTTCGGACTGAGCTCTGCAAAAGCAGGCATTAAATGTCCCTCATGTGGCTGGGACTGGTGTCACATCTGGAAGGGAGACAAGAAGATCAGGAGCTGAAGGTCATCCCAGCACTGATGACATGAGACTTAATCTCCAAACAAAAAGGAAACTCATTCCTTTTGCCCTGCCAATCCTTGACTTAAAGACTCATGTTGAGTGTAGCTCACTGATAGAATACCTGGCCAGCATACATAGTAAGGCCCTGGCCTACATTCGGGACCTCCCTGCTGTGTAGCATTGGTTTGTGAGAATATCCCGTGGCTGGACTCTTTATTGTAATACAGACAGGCAACGCTGACATTTTCCTGTTTATTTACCTGTGGCATAAAACACAGCATTGTTTGAGGTGGCTCGTTTCATTTCCGTTTTTTCCTTTTCATGGTCTTTGTAGTATGAAGTACATTTAGAAGCTACATAGTCTCTGATTTTTAAGCCAATGATTGGAATCGGGAATAATAGAGTGTGCCTATAATCCCAACACAGGGTGGAGGCTGGGGTGTGTGGGGAGGGGTTTCTCAGAGTCAGCCTGGACTGTAGGAGACCCTGTCTCAAAAATTAAAATATTGACAATAGGAGGTGTTTGTATATGCTTGACCCAGGGAGTGGCACTATTAGGAGGTGTGGTCTTGTTGGAATAGGTGTGTCACTGTGAGTGTGGGCCTGAGACCTTCATCCTAGTTGCCAGGAAGTCAGTCTTTCACTAGCAGCCTTCAGATGAAGGTGTAGCTCTGCCTGCACCATGCCTGCCTAGATGCTGCCAGGCTCCCACCTTGACAATGGACTGAACCTCTGAACCTGTAAGCCAGCCCCAATTAAATGTTGTCCTTTCTAAGACTTGCCTTGGTCATGGTGTCTGTCTACAGCAGGAAAACCCTAAGACAGGAGGTACACATGAAGGTGACAAGCCTCGAGCAATGTCCCAGTTCTATCACACATGAGGTGACCCTGAAGTGAACCACTGAGTAGATCAGCAAAATGGAAGTTATCTACGTAGCATTTGATAATTATACATCACATAGTTGACATTTTTGTCAAGCTACATGTGCTACGGAGGCCCCATAAGTTTGATACTAGAGGTGAAAATTTCCTGCAGTCCAGTGAATACATAGTTGAAGAAATAAGAGAAGAAAACTGCAGAAAAAGAACCCCTAAGTCGGGAGGCAGAGGCAGGTGGATTTCTGAGTTCGAGGCCAGCCTGGTCTACAAAGTGAGTTCCAGGACAGCCAGGGCTATACAGAGAAACCCTGTCTTGAAAAAAACAAAAACAAAACAAACAAACAAAAAACAACCAAACCCCTGAGGAAATTCACAGTAAAGCAATAGAAGAGTTTACAGCTCTCAGCAGGTCCTTAAAAAGAGAAAATGAGGGTGCTGAGGAATTGTAGCTCAGTTGGTGCAATGCCTGGCATGCACAGAACCCAGGGTTTAGTCCCCAGTACTGTGTATGCCGGGCAACTGGGCATGGTGGGCACATCTGTCATCCCAGCACTTAGAAGGTAGAGGCAAGATCAGAAAGAAGTTAGAGGTCATTACAAATTTTGTCTGGGAAAACCAAAAAAGTGTTCTCAATAGTGAAAGATTTTGATAGAGGAATGTTCACCGTGTGTGACCTGCTTGCAAGCACGTGTGATATGGGGAAAGGAAGAGGGAGGGAACAGCCTGTTCGTGGGAGCACGTACGTGCAGTTCCTGGAGCAGGCGATGGTGGAGGGAAACACGCTGTGCCTGCCACCATAGACAGACCTCTGAAAGAGCTTCCGAAGGAACACTGCTTCCGACCTGGTGTCTCCTGGGTGATGCTCTCCATTGTACGTTAGAAATCGGAGAGGACCTGCAAGCAGTGATCTGACTTGGCTGAATTCTATGATTTCACTTCTATTTTCTGTTTAAATGGGATTCTGATTTAAGCTTACTAATACTTGATGAATGATGAAACGTGTCCCCAGCCAGTTTAAGCTGTTTTGAAACTATTCAATGATTCATGTAGAAAATTACCCTGCTTATATAAAAACTGGAAAACACCCAACCTAAATCTTTTTATAGGCGTTTAGAAGATGACAGATTCTGGAGGTCGGTTAATAGAAAGGTCCAAAGAGCCAGGCCTGGTGATGCAGGCCTGTGATGCTATCATTCGGGAGGCTGAGGCAAGAGGACAGTACGTTTAAAGCTAACTAGGACTACAAGGCTCTGTCTCAACACAAATCAAATAAATATTCAAGAAGTCATTAGGAGGGGCTAGAGGGATGGCTTAGCTGTTGAGAGCACTTGTCACTCTTGCAAAGGACCTGGGTTCAGTTCCCATTTCCACGTAGTGGCTCCCAACCATCCATAACCCAGTTGCAGGGGATTTTCTGACTAAGTGGGCACGAAACATACTCATGATGTACACACACACACACACACACACACACAGACATTCAATTACAAAAACAGTAACTATTTATTTTTATGTTTTGTGTTGTGTGTTTTCTTATGGAGGCGCCACTGGAGACCAGAAGACTCTTCTGAAACTGGCGTTGCAGGAGGTTGTGCGCTGCTGTGTGGGTGCTAGGAATGAAACTTGGGGCCTCTGCAAGACTATCAAGTTTCTTTTTCTTTTTTTTAAAGATTTATTTATTTAATATATATAAGTACACTGTAGCTGTCTTTAGACACTCCAGAAGAGGGAGTCAGATCTTGTTACAGATGGTTGTGAGCCGCCATGTGGTTGCTGGGATTTGAACTCGGGACCTCCGGAAGAGCAGTTGGTGTTCTTAACCACTGAGACATCTCTCCAGCCTGAGTATCAAGTTTCTTAACTGCTGAATCACTTTTCTGCCCACTGATCTGAACTCTGCAAAGTGAGGAGTAACAAAAAACAAAAACAAAAACAAAAACAAAAAAAAAAACTTTTTTTTTCTCTCTCTCTCTCTAAAAACCATTGGTGTCCCTGGCATCCGGCATCCGGCATCCAGCCTCCAGCTGCATGCTAGGCCCAGAACCCAAAACCAGCACTCCAGCTCTCCTCAGGCAGGAATCTGAGGGTGTACACTACTGTCACACGTTATTCTGAAAGTTGGACTCTGTCAGAGGTTGAGCTAGAAAATAAGCTGTTCTAATCCAAAAGAATAAGTAAATAAAAATAAAAGCGATTTACACAAATGCTAATTTCTACCATTAACCAACAAGTTAAATGGACTTCTCTGCCCACCTTTTTAGGCAGATTATTTTTCTACAAATGACTTTATAAAGACAATATGTCAGAGCTGGACACACTTACAGGCAAAACACACACACACACACAACACACACACATGCACGCACTTTTATTTAAAGACAAATGGGCTGGAGAGACAGCTCTGTGGTTCAAACCATACCACGCTTGCTGAAGACCTGACTTTGGTTCCTAGCACCCAGGTTAGGTAGTTGGCTTACAATTGTTTGTAACTCCATCTCCAGACAATCTTACACCTTGTTCTGTGCTCAGAACCTACATGCCATGTGCATATACTTACAGACCCACACATAGAAGTGTAATTTAAAATAAAATACATACTTTTTTAAAAAAAGGATTTTTTTTTTTATGAGTACATTGTAGCTCAGACACACCAGAAGAGGGCATCAGATCCCATTACCGATGGTTGTGAGCCACCATGTGGTTGCTGGGAGTTGAACTCAGGACCTTTGGAAGAGCAGTCAGTGCTCTTAACTGCTAAGCCATCTCTCCAGCACCTAAAATACATACTTTAAAGAGATCATGGTTGTAGCGCACCCCCCCCCCCACCCAAGCCTTGACTCAGCAAGTCCTCCTCCCTTGCGCCCATGCTAGAATCACATGTGTTCCTCTGTACCAAGCTTCCAGCTTCGAGATCACTCTTGCCCTGCTGTTTGTATCTGAGCTGTTCTAATACCACAGAATTAATGTTGTGTTCGTTTCCTTTCCCATTGAATACTTAGGTGACGCTTGTCTCGGCTGCTCCTGAGAAACTAATCTGTGAGATGAAGGTGGAAGAGCAGCATACTAATAAACTGGGCACGCTCCATGGAGGCTTGACAGCAACCTTAGTGGACAGCATCTCGACCATGGCTCTAATGTGCACAGAAAGAGGAGCACCCGGAGTCAGTGTGGACATGAACATAACGTATGTATCCAGAGGCCATCCCGGATAATTTCTTAAAAACAAACAAACCAACAAACAAAAAAAACAAACCCCAGTATTCATTTCAGATAACTTATACTATATTGTTTAGGGAATAATGACAAGAGTCTACATTTTGGGGACAGGTGTCCCTTTTTGTCGACTACCTTCAATCCACAGTTGTTTAAACTCAAGATTTTTTTTTTTTAATTTTTTACTTTTTGGTTTTTTGAGACAGGGTTTCTCTGGGTAGCCCTGGCTGTCCTGGAACTCACTCTGTAGACCAGGCTGGCCTGGAACTCAGAAATTTGCCTGCCTCTGCCTCCCAAGTGCTGGGATTAAAGGCATGCGTCACTACGCCCAGCCTTAAACTCACAATTTATAACTTTGATATAGTCCTTAAAAGTATCACTTGTAAGTACATTCCTTTGATTTCAGGAGAAACAGGCAAATCTCTGGGTTCAAGGACATCCTTGTCCAAAAAGTGAGTTCCAGGATAGCCAAAGCTACACAGAGAAATCCTGTCTCCAGAAACAAAACCAAAAGGTATCACTTGAGCCAGGTATGGTCAGACAGACCTTTGGACCCTGCACTTGGGAGGCAGAGGCAAGTGGAACTCTGAAGTCCATTCAGGCCGATTGGTTTCAAAACAAAAAAACAACAACACTGAAAACAAAGGTATTAGCAAGATGTGCTGCTATAACCCCAACCAACACTTGGTAGAGACAGGAGGATCAGAGGAGTTCAAAGCCAGCCTCTGCTATATGAAACTCCTTGTTCCCCACTCCTATCCTCCGCCACCCCCCAAGAAAAGCATGAATGACATTTGGAGGAAACTTATTGGCCATTTTCTGTATATCACCAAAATCTTGCAACAAGGTGAGCACAGGTACCAGGAAGGCATCCTGACTCTCTCCTATGACTGCTTATAATGACACAGCAGTGTGTGCTCTAGACCCCGGCCTGTCACTATTGGAAAATGTCTGTAGAAGCCACTTCTCCAAAATGGAAAATTTGAGTTCCATGGCTAGGCATGGTGGCTCATATCTGTAATCCCAGCCCTTGGGAAGCTGAAGCAAGAGAATCTTTAGTCCACGCTTAGCCTAGGCTACAAAGCAAGACCCAGTTTCCAAAGACAAACACAAGAAACTAGCACCTTGTCAGTTTCTCTTAAACCCGGGGAATAAGCGGAGTTCAGTAAGCAAATCACAGGACAAAATGTGGAAGACAAGATGGACAGAAAAGAGACTGCGCTGAGCCATATCCAGTGGGCGTTATTTTACCTTGTGTGGTAAACAAGCCCAACTGGTGATAGTTTTACATGAAGGCTCTTATAAATGGGCAGAAGTGGTGGAGAGATAGCTCAGTGGTTAAGATCTTAGTGGTTCTTGTAGAGGACCTGAATTTGGTTCCCAATACCCACATCAAATAGACTGCCAGTAACTCCAGTCCAGAGAGACCTGACACCTCTGGCCTCCTTGGACACTCATATGCACATATCCACATGGGGTACACGCATAACGAAAATAAGATGGGGCTGGAGAGATGGGTTGGTGGACAAGCATCAGAAACAACTTGTGGGGCTAGAGAGCTGATTGAGTGGGTAAGTGCGCTTGCTGCCAAACCTGCTGACATGCGATTGAACCCTGGAACTCACGTAGTAGGAGGAAAAAAAATCCCCACAACTCACATAATGGAAGGAGAAAACTGACATTGTCAAGTTTCCTGCTGACCTTCACTCAAACACCATGATGTGCACGAGCACACACACAAAATAAATGCAAATGTAATAATTAAGAAGCCCTACAATTGCTTGTGAAGTGAATCTTGACTTGCATGTTGACCTGAACATTTATGGGTTTGGTGTATCTAGACGGGTGTATCTACACCATCCTCATGCATACAGGGCAGCTGTATACGCTCTTTATTTCTGATGGCTAAAAACTTCATTCTCACTTCACCTTCTTGTAGTTTCTTCTATGAGTATGTATCAGAGTACATGTGTGTATACCAACCACATACATCCAGGGACCAGAGGCTGGAAGAATCGACAGATCCCCCGGAATTGGAGTTGCAGAGGGTTGTGGGCTGCCATTGTGGGTGCTGGGAATTGAACATGGGTCTTCTAGAGCAGCCAGTCCTCTTAGCTTCTGGGACATCTCTCCAGTCCACTCCTTGTAGTTCTTCTGTCATTTTGGAGTTGAATAAAGTATGCTGATAAGCTATAGACATCCAGATACTTCCCTTAGGAAGCTAAGCAGATTAAATGAAAGCTAGAGGTAAGTGTTCAGTGGTTTCAAATATGAAATAGGAAACTTTTTAAAAAGGCATGGAAATCCCATTTTTATGTGAAAAGAAACCCATGGATAAATGAAGGATGGGTCAGGTAGAGCCCCATGCAGCCCAGCCGTTTGAATCTGGTACCAAAATTATTTGTAGGTTGCTACACAGGAAAGCTGGTAGGACTGTCACAATCTTTCAACAGTTCCTTACCACTAACTATACTTAAACCTGTTTTCTCTCAAGGTACATGTCACCTGCTAAGATAGGAGAAGAAATAGTGATCACAGCACACATTCTGAAGCAAGGAAAGACACTTGCATTTGCCTCAGTGGATCTGACCAACAAGACCACAGGAAAATTAATAGCACAAGGCAGACACACAAAACACCTGGGGAACTGAGAACAGCGGGAAGACCCGAAGAAGCCCAACAATGCCAAGTATGGTTTGTGAACAACTTTCTGAAATAAATTATCAAAACCAGAAGTAGCTAAGGAAGTATTTTCTTTGGAGGGGGGAAAAAAAACCCTAAGAAACCAAAATGAAACTAATATGAAAGTTAGGGAGGGGGTTGTTTCTTCTGAAACAGAAGTCTGACTGTTCAGGAATTATGTAGACCAGGCTGGCCTGGAACTCAGAGAGCTGCCTTCCTCTGTCTGTCTCTGAGTGCTGGAACTAAAGGCATGCACCACAACACATGTATAGGTGGGTGTATCTTTTTCTTTTGAAGCATCTTGTTTAGGTGACGTGCCTGATGATTGGATGAAGTAGTTCTCGGCTCAGAGTTTTGAGTTTTGGTTTTTGAGCCTGGCTTTATAGCACCAGGATGGCCTTGAGCTCAGTCTTCTGCCCCAGCCTCCTGAGTGTTGGGATTATAGGGAGGAACCACCTTTGTGCCTGGCTAGTTTGCTTTGGGTTGTATAGGTTTGGGGTTTTGTTTTGTTTTGTTTTTTGATTTATTCAAATTCCACACCATGCACCCCAGTCCTGTTCATCTCCCCATCCCCTCTTCACCCTTGCAGTCTCCCAACCAAAATAAAACACACATATACACAAACCAACAAAGCATAGAAAACATTGTGTGGAAGCTGCCGTATGTCAGTGTGTCCCACAATACATTCCTTCCTCTGTCCACACATCGCCTGCAAATGTTCATTGCAATGAGTCATTGAGATCTCTGGCTTCTGTGACACCATCAATATTAGATCCTCGTCTGGACTCCCCCCATATATCCTGTTGTTGCCATGCCATGGAGATGCTGCAGCTTTGGATCAACAAGACTGGCGCTTTCACACCTCCCAACCATTTGAAGATGATACAGCTTTTTGGGTGGGTCAATTCAGAGTCCTGGATCTAGGCCTAGATGGTAGCTGAGCTGGTCGGCTCTCCCTTACCCACCCACCAGGGCAAACTCTATAGTACTGCTCTGGCTAGGCCACCCAAATGGTGCCGTCTACAGGAGGCAGTCAGCTCTCCCACTCTCATGTAATATGGGCCTGTTCACCTTCACTCATGCCTCCAGAGCCAGCTCCACTGTGCTGCCCAGACAAGAGGTGGGGCCCACTAGCCCAAATGCTGCAGACTGTGAGGGGCTGGGCCAGCTCTCTGGCTCTCACACCCTGAGGGCCGGCCTACCAGAGCCTCTGTCATCAGGACCAGCTCCATTATGTTGCCCAGGTGAGGTGCTGGGCCTGCTCTCCCAGTGCTAAGGCCAGTGATAGGGTAGGGCTAGGTCTCCTGCTCTCATGACCTCAGGGCACTCACCCACCCCACCTCACTACTGATGAATGGTGGGGGCCAGCTCTCCAGTGCTCTCCCTGTCAGGGGAAGCTTACCCTCCCACCCCACCCCCACACCAGGGCCAGCTCTACAGCTAGCAGGGAGCAGGGCCAGCTCACTACTCTCATAACCCTAGGACCAGGTCTGTGGACTGCTGCAGGTAGTGCCAGTGACAATATAGCAGATGAGTGGGTAGAGCAGCTCTTCCTCACTTTTGCCCCCAGGGGTGGCTCTCCTGTCCTCCATCCCCCCCCCCCCCCACTCCCAACCAGTGTCAGGTTTGCTGCGCTGTACAGGCAAGGTGAAGGGTCCATTCTCCAGTATTGCAGCTGGTTAGAGGCAGGGATAGCTCATGACCCTCTGGGCAGCTTTCCCAACTGCCTGAGGTGGTGAGGGTGGGGAGTTCAGTGTTTATATAACAGGGTAAAGCAAAGAAGCTAGAAGAACCACTGTAAGGTTACTGTGAAACCAAAGTTTGGTATTCAAGGAGCAGCATAAACTGCTAGATGTCAGTCACTACTACAGGCTGGCTAGGATATAAACCTCAGAAACGCCTTGCAGGTGTAAAGGACATTACGTTTCCAGGATATTTTTTGGAGGGGCCACTTCTTCAGATAGCTGCCTTCTTCACATAGGGAAAGGCCTCCCTGAGACTCCACCTCCAAAAACCATTACCTAGGGGCCCAAGAGTTTAGGAGACAAAGGCATCCCAACATAGAAATAAGCAATCCTTAGTGACATTTTAGGTCTTTCTCAGCTCTAAAATAGTGCCATTATTTTCCACTTCTTTTGAGACAAGATTATCAAACTTCCAAATGGATAAACCACAGCCATACTAGGAAATTTAAAAGCCTGGGACAGATGGTACAAAATTTTGAAGCAAAGCCCCTGACCCTAGAAATATCATTCTCTGCTGATTTAGTAGGTCTGGACCTGACATCTTTTGTATAGAAGGAACATTTATCATGAGCCCCTACTGAAAAGTTAGAAGGCGGGCGTGGTGGCACACGCTTTTAATCCCAGCATTCAGGAGGCAGACAGGTGGATTTCTGAGTTCAAGGCCAGCCTGGTCTACAAAGTTTGAGTTCCAGGACAGCCAGGGCTATACAGAGAAACCCTATCTCAAAAAAACAAATAAAAAAGTTAGCATATTAGTGCATTTCTCAAAATCTAAAGAGTTGGGACTCTTACTTTCTTTGCAGTGAACATCAAAACTAGAGTGGAAAGACAGAAAGCAGCTTTCGGTAGACTGAAACACCCTAAGTAAAAAGCTGTCTGAGGTAGCAGATCTATACTCTTCAGTTGGGGACAAACAGGAAACCTAGATCTTGAGCTCTACTCCTTCCAACAAAAGGACCTGTATACTCCTTGCAGGAGCTGCTTCCAGTACTGAAGGACTGGATACAGGCAAGTTTGGATTTATCTGTGATAGTGCTTCAGAAAGTCTTATGGCCACATCATGAGACATGGGACAAGGCTCACAGAATGCTGAGAAACATTTGAGGGGTAATTTGGAAAATCTGCTTTGCAACCAAGACTGGCTGGGGCTAGAGACAATGTAACAAGAGCATCAGGGGCTCTTCCAGCCCCCTACAGCTCAACAGGTAACCAGCCCCAGGGGTCACCTCCTCTGGCCTCCAGAGGCATTGTATGCATGGGATACAGATACACATGGGGTGCAACAGCTAGACACACACAGGCTGAAACATTTTTCAAGCGGTTGGCTTGGCTTGGCACTAAGATTCATTCTAATTCAAGGGAGAAAAGGAGGGAACAGCATTTTTATACTGTTTGTCATCAGTCACTAACAGTGAGTTCATAGGGCAGAAACCAAAGTTAGTTTTAAGATGGCATTTGCTTTTGGATAGTAACCTGAAGGGTACAAAGTCAATCTAAGCTTGGACAAACTCCAAATTTCTTGAGCTAATTAGCAGAACTAGAACATGGATGGTATAATGGATGGTATATTGTTTTTGTTTTGTTTTTTTTTGAGACAGGGTTTCTCTGTGTAGTCCTGGCTGTCCTGGAACTCACTCTGTAGACCAGGCTGGCCTGGAACTCAGAAATCTGCCTGCCTCTGCCTCCCGAGTGCTGGGATTAAAGGTGTGCGCCACCACTGCCTGGTTGTATTGTTACTTTTAAGTTTGGTAATGGTACTCTAAGGTATCTTAAACACCCCACCCACCACAAAATCCCGTACTGTAACATAAACCTAAGCACCAAAAGACAAAAATAAATGATGTGTGCAATAAATACCAAATGGCTCATTAAATATGTAAAATATATATAGAAAAAAAATGTGGCAAAATCTTATTGTTATACCAGAACATCTACACTGTTCTTGACAATGTTCCTAAATTACTGACATAAAATGGGTGCTGAATTGCCTAATATGTTGAACACAGTAAAATGGTTTTTAAAAAGCCACTGGCCTCTGGATCCAGACTGATGACTTAAATCCTCTATTTATACGATCTTGGGCAAATCTCTCCAAATGTATATCTACTTCTACTCCAAACTTTGACAGAATGATAGCTGCAACACAAACCTTCAAAATGTTCTATCAAATTCTTCTGATAAAACAACCTTAAGTGACCAGACATGGGATTAAAAAAAAAAAAAAAAAAAAACCTTATCACTGCTATTTTTATACATCCATCTGAGTAGCCGGGAAGCTTTCACCTATTTTATTTAGGTTTCTTTCCCTTTTTTTTTTTTTTTCAAATTCCAACCAGAAGCTAAATACAAATGGAAACCAGTAAGCACTAGTTTTACTCCAAAAGAGTAGAATCATTCCGATTTACTCCAATAAAAGTATGCAACCCTTAAGCAAAGCTTTTCTTCATTTAAAAGAAAAAAACAAAAACAAAAAACAAAAACAAAAAAAGTAAAAGCTATACAGTAGTCTTTCCTTATGTTCATTGCACAAACAAGTTCTGCTTTCAGAACTCTTCACTCTGCAGTTATTTTTACAATGTAATATTCCCCACTTTCGTTTTCTATCCCAAACACTCAACTTCTTTAGGATGGTGTAGAAACCAGTATTTCTGCAAAATTCACTGGATTTTTATTTGTAATTAAAATTTCTAACACCAAAAAACAAAACAAAAACCAAAAGTCCTCTACTTATGATGGTTTTTGCAGCTATGAATGTTTCTCGGTTTTGTAGCTGCGTTGGCCACACCAGACTCCAGATCTGCTTTAATGTGTATAAATGCATCTGCACACAGCAGAGTACTCTATAACAGCAACTCGGGGAAAGAGATCTGGGAAAAAATACGTGTACTAATGAGTACCAAGAAAACAAACATGGCCCAGTGCACACGAGGCAGAAATGCCTCAATGAGATGCTTTTTTTCATTAAGATTTCTTTCCCGTGGTTGTAATTTCTTTTTGTAACAACCACCTGGTCATTATAAGGAATCTGACAGTGCTCTGGAACAACGGTGATCATAGCAAAGCTATTAAGGTTTTAAGTGTCACTTATACCTGCTACATTCACCCTCACCCTCAATACTGATGACAGATGTCAGAGGCAAACACCAGCACAAACATGAAGACCACAACACTGAGCATCACCTGTGCTTTCAGATACAGTAAGCATTTCAGTGTACAATAGTCCTTCCTTCACATTTTAGTAAGATGCCGATGCAGTGCAGCAATGTGCAATGCACCTTCTTTCACACAGTCCGTGCAGAAGACATCTAATTTTTTTTAAAGTTCTGTGATACAAATGATTAAAATAAATCCAGGATGAACAAGTTTCAAAATGCATAGTGTTCTGTGCATGAGTCCATTTTCTTTAAACTCTGAAAGAAAAGTGGTAAGAAAACAAGAAAAGAAAATAGCTGCTGCATTCTCTGGTCTTCTCCATTTTGCTGGTCAATGCTCTTATTTACTCTGGCATGTAAGGACGGAGGTGATCCTCTATGGTGCCAACTGCCCAGTGGGTGAGCTGTTCCTGTGGCAGGTAGAGGCAGATGCTGCATAACTTGAAGATGGTGGCTTTGTTTTTTGGAGTCTAGAGAGAAACACATTTTTAATAATTTTAATAGTTTTAAACTGTCAGTAATTTAAGACTTACGGCTATAAGACTGTAATAAGGCAAGAGATATGTAGTTCATTACCTATGCAGGATATGAGAAAGAGTAGTTTGAAATAAATGCTGATAATTTATGCATAAATTTGTGCATATTTAAGATTAAAATACTACACCTGGGAAGTCAACAGAACTGTCCTGTGCCCCAACCTCCAGCCCAGAAACAAGCTCCCCCAACAGGTCCTCTCTAGTGGGAAATAAAGATCTGGGCTTCCTGTCTGCTCCTAGACAGGGAGTACAGAGATCTGGCTTCTAATATGGACAAACAACCATCTTATTTTCCCCCAGTTTTTTGAGACAGGGTTTCTCTGTATAGCCCTGGCTACCCTGGAACTCACTCTGTATATCAGGCTGGCCTTAAACTCAGAGATCTGCCTGCTGGGATTAAAGGCATACACTACCACTGCCTGACTTCAAACAACCACCTTTGTAATTTTTTAAGATTTATTTATTTTTTTGTAATGTGAGTACATTGTAGCTGTCTTCAGACACACCAGAAGAGGGCGTCAGATCACATTGTAGATGGTTATGAGCCACCATGTGGTTGCTGGGAATTGAACTCAGGACCTTTGGAAGAGCAGTCAGTGCTCAAAACCGCTAAGCCATCTCTCTAGCCCAACAACCAACTTTTAAACTTGATTTATTCCCAAGTTTACTTATAGCTGCTATCTATCTTTCCACTCTATTCTTGATGGTCACTGAAACCCAGATGCAGAAATCAGAGTCCTACACCTTTTAAGAGCTTTGAGAAAGACACTTGTTAATTTAGTCTTTTCTATACAGTAGAGTCTGAGAGATTGAAGGGGGCTCACAATATGCTTTAGGCGTTACTGACTACATCACAGGTCTTAAATATGCTAGACCAAGTTTCAAGGAAGCTGGTGTGGGGAGCCACAACACTCAGGAGGGAGAGGCAGGCAGATCTGAGTTAGTTAAAGGACAGCCTAGTCTATGTAGGGAGAGACCCTGTGTCAAAAACAGAAAAAGACTTGGTCATTACCAAGGCTTTTAGAATGCAGTTTCTCATTTGCTGTGGACATGACCATAAAGAAAAATTCCCATGAGGTTTTTCATATGCTACTTGACTAGCAGTTAACCTGTTGGGAACATTTGTTGATAAAAGAAGAAAAAAGAAAAAAGAAAAACACTTCTGCCAGGAACTCAGCCAGCATCTCAGACACCAGAATTCTGCAATCTCAGAACTAGGAAAAAAACCTAAGAAGATAGAGAAAGGCTGTGTGGAGTGCTGAAGAGGGGTAAACTTGAGTCAGTAGTCTCTGAGGACTGTTGGCAGAACCTGGGCACGACCCACACTGACAAACACTAAGACAGCTGCAGTAATGAGGCCACCTTGTCACTGTTGAAGGATGTCACAAACGGCAGTGCCTTCTAGGCTGTGCCTTTCTTGTTCCAACTTAGGAGTTTATCGAGAGATCAGAAAGCTATTTTAAATATCCAACAAACCTACAAGGATATAGCTCAGTTGTGGTTAAAGCCTTGTTGAAAACAAAGCGAGAAGATAAACCTTGCCCTGGAGGCTGCAGCTAATATGTGTTATACACCGTAAGATATGTACCCTTCCATATCAGCTACATGTTAATATTTCTACTGAAGTTTCCCTTAATTATTAAAGCATAACCCACAATTAATTTTGAGGAAAATCAATAAAAAGTTCTCCTTGCCTGCTTTAAAAAAAAAAATGTCACAAAACCAAGTCACAGTAACTGTATTTTAATGACTTATGCAATTCACACCAAGCAGAAACACATTCTCTGGAGCCAAGATCTACTCATGTACTATCTACCCATTCTAGTGAGGCCTGTACTATAGCTTTGGAGCACACAGCTTCACATGTCTGAGTTCCTTACCTTGGTATGTCTTGCACTGGATAAGTAACAGACCTAGACAATTCTATCATTTCTCAGCCTGAAATTTTACTGTGGAAGCTGTTTTGATAAAAATCTGGATTGCAGCCGAGCACTGGTGGAGCATGCCTTTAATCCCAGCACTGGGAGGCAGAGGCAGGTGGATTTCTGAGTTCGAAGTCAGCCTGGTCTGCAGAGTGAGTTCCAGGACAGAGAAACCCTGTCTTGAAAAAAACCAAAAACCAAACCAAAACAAAAAAAACCCCAAAAAACAAAAACAAAATGGATTGCTGTTTAAGTAAGAAAGAAACATCTACGCCAGGGCTAGGGAGAAAATGTAATGAGTAAAGTGATTGCTAGAGCACAAATGAGGATCTGAGTGGCATGCATAATTCTGGATTCCCTAGGGTTTGGCCACTGCCTGAGGAACCAGACCCACATGAAGGCATACATATCTGCATACTTGCACCCCCCCCAAACACACACATCATTTATTTAAAATACATACTCTAATTAACTGAAAGTAGAGCAGGAACTGAGAGTCTATTTTTAATTGGCTCCCAGGCCACTGATTAGGAACTAAGAAACACCTGGGAACTTCTCTGGAAGCACTTAAGACAGGTTTCTTAACTTCACAAGAGTCCCAAATTAGTCCTAAAAATTTTTTTCTTACCTGCAAATGCTGTCTGTCAATGAAGAGAAACACTGACTGGTTAGGATTGTTGACAACAATTCCTGTCTTGTCCTTGCGGCTCAGTACATGCAGAAACTGTTTCTCATAGTCACCGTGATGAAATTCAAATTTGGCCTAATTGCAAAATACAAACATTTTATATAGCTACAATTACATCGCACTGCCCAACCATTATCTACTGCTCCCACATGCATGTTTGTGCTGACCAATATGGAGCCAAGAAACAAACAGTACTTAAGATTTAATTAAAATTATGTACAGTATAAAGCTCAATTCATCTCAGTTCTTGCCAAGCATAGTAGCACATGGCTGTTATTCCAGCAATCAGGAACCTTGACTCAAAATAAAAACAAATTTAAAATAAAAACAAAAACCACCAAAGCCACACACATAAAAAGTCTTCGGTTAACACTAGTCACATTTCAAATGCCCAAATCACATCCCGCTTGCTTTCTTGAAACACAGGACATTTTCTTCATACAGAAGAAAGTTCTACTAATAGTACTCCACCGTAAAACTTTGTGATCTATAATACTTAAAATTAAACAGGAAATGAAAACCTAATGAACCCAACAAAATAAAAATGCAAAGGCCTCAGTGTACAAAGTAGTCCCACGTGTACAAATGGCCTTCTGAAAATACAGATAAACCCTTTGGAAAAATTGTTATGGAAGGCAAAACTCATATATTAAGCAAATCAACTTCATCCTTGCACACATCTAAGAGCAGCAGAAGGGAGCAGATGCTAGGCAAAAAGACCAAGCCTGGGGCTGGAAGGATGGCTCTGACTACTCCTCCAGAGGTCCTGAGTTCAATTCCCAGCAACCACATGGTGGCTCACAACCATCTGTAATGGGATCTGATGCCTTCCTCTGGCACAAAGATGTACATGCAGATAGAACACTCACATTAAAAAAAAAAAAAGACAAATAATAGATATTAACAAATCCTTTAACATCTTTTCAGATAACTCAGAACTGTAAATTCTGAATTCTATTTGCTTTGAACAATTTCTACTACCAATAGTAGGCAATATTAAGCTGTAAAATCATGAGTGTCTGCTATTTATGTTTTACTAGTGCCTTGTAAACCCTGGGCTCTTGAACTACATACACTACTCATCGCTCCCTTACTCTCCAGTGGCTCCACAGATGAGCTCAGGCTATACACATGCCAGTGCTTCACTAAGACATGACCCTAACTCCCAATAGCTTTTAATTTAAACCTAGCTTTCAGGGCCAGAGTTTGGCCCTTTAATCCCCTCACTTCAGGAGGCAGAAGCAGGTAGATTTCTGAGAGTTCCAAGCAAGGCAATGCTACATAAGACCCTGTCTCAAACAAATCCAAAAATTCACCAGGAAAAAAAAACCCCTAAATCCTCAAAACTCAAACCCCATACACATTACTCTTCTATTGCAAACAGCAAATAATCAAATTGACAGTAGTCTGAGATTCACCATATAGTTCTAGAGCATTTTAATTATATCCTACTGAATTTCTTCTTGGGGAAGGAATGTTCTACCAAATAAAACAATTTGCATAAGGAAGATATAAAGGAATTCTCTGAAGTTACAAAATACTCTAATATGAATAGGGCAGTAACATGAATGACAAAAGGAAAAGAGCAAACATGTTTAGTAGCCTCTCCAGTCAGTACCTCACTGTACAAGGACACACTCAGTCATTACTCCCCACCAAATATCACTATAGATGGACTCACATTGAGAAGTTTCAAATATTTTGGTTTTTAAAATAGTCTGGGTTAAAATGTGTCATTCCTTTTTACATTTACCTATACATCTATATAGAAGTTCTCTCAATTCCTACTTTGTTTTTTTCAAAATAGGGTTTTTCTGTGTAGCCCTGGCTATCCTGGAACTCACTTTGTAGACCAGGCTGTCCTTGAAGTCAAGAGATCCTCCTGCCTATGCCTGTCAAGTGCTGGAATTAAAGGCATATGCCACCATACTGGCCTCAGTTCCTACTTTTTTTAAAAATGGGAAAAAGTGGGTCAGGTCACTGTGAAGGTCAGCAGGTTCATGGCCTCATTAGAACAGAGTGAACTAATTACATTATCTTCAACATCCAGACTAAAAGTATGTGAGAAAAATAAAACCCTATTAGCACTAAACAAATATGGACTCCTCACCCCTCATATCCTTTCCAAAAGAATCCAGTGTGTAACACTATTAAACTTGGATCTTAAACTTGGCTATTAAACTTCTATAAGCAATCTAGAGATTATGCACAGTATACGTAAGTTTGTATGCAAATGCTACGCTGTTTTACACAAACAGCATATGCAGAGGTGTTGGAGCCAATCCCTATAAGATATGTAACATAGGAATGCCAGTTTTAAATTACTTAAGGAATGAAATTAGTGCCATATTCCTAGCTTGACTGCAGGTAAACTATAAAATTAGCAATGTTACTGCATGTAGATTATAATCAATCCAGAAAGTTCTAGAATTAGCTCAAGGAACTTTCTGTCGCAGTCAGTCTCCAGATGAGCCTTTTCTCTTGTTTACTTTACCTTACTTTCCTTTTATTAAGTTACTGTTTTGCATATGGCTGTTTTGCCTGCCTGCATGTGTCCATGTACTATGTCTATGTCTGGTGTCCTTGGAGGCCAGGCAATGCCATTGGATTCCCTGGAACTGAAGGGTTAGAGGGTTGTGAGACACCACGTGTATGCTAGAAATTCATTCCAGTCCAATGGAAGAGCAGTCAAGTACTCTCAACCTCTGAGCCAGCTCTCTAGCCCTTGCTTTTAAAGCAGGGTTTCTTTTGCCTTACAGTTTGTCTGGATTCCTCTTAACTGAATGACCGTAGGCCTACTCCTCTGTTTTTTAACTGCCTCATTTCTTTTACACACCTACTCATTTCATCACTAGTGTACTTAGGTGAAATGTATATATAAAATATCTAGGAGAAAGATTAATACAATGGCTTTTAGTAAAAATGGCTTTTTTTACACCTGATTTCAAATAAAAGTAGCACTTGAGAAAAGACTTCTAATTATTTCAAATAACACCCCAGAGGAAAAGATTATACATTTAAACCCTGTCTCAAAAAAAAACAAAAACCAAAAAAACAAAAAAAAAAAAACAAAAAAACAAACAAACAAACAAAAAAAACAGATATTAGCTACCGAGGGGAAAAGATTTTCTTTTCTTTTCTAAAGGGTTTCTCTGTGTAGCCCTGGCTGTCCTGGAACTCACTCTATAGAGGCTGGCCTCGAACTCAGAAATCTGCCTGCCACTGCCTCCCAAGTGTGGATTTTCTTTTCTATTTTTTGTTGTTGTTGTTAGGAACTTCTCTCATGTCCACCTAGTTTAACAGTCTTATTACCATGGGACAAGAGATACATAACCAACTTAATGGCCTGTATCACACACAACATCAACAGAAAGATGAAATCCTACTAACAGGTAAGAAAATTTCTGAATGACAATTTTCATCTTCCTAATAATATAAGCTACTCAACATTTAGTTCCATATACCTAATTAAAATAGGCTCAAACATATTATTATTATTGGTTGTGAGCCTAGCCTTTAATGGTTGAGCCATCACTGTTTTTCTAATTCTAAAATCTGAGTATACACTGTAGAAAACTATAGCTACAAGTCAGCAAAGAGGACTAGAGTTGGGGCTCTGTGACTGAGTGACTGCCTCTGATACAGGAGGCCTGGGTTCCATGTTCAGCTAAGTAAACCAGGCATGGAGCCAGCAGGATCAGGAGGTTCAAGGTCACCAGGGGTACAAAGGCAATTCTAGGTCAATCTAGACAACATGAGACTTTGTCAAAGAAAAAAAGTCTAAAAGATTTTAATAAAGTTCATTTAAAACCAGAGACACTAAGAGATTCTAGAATTCTAATGTTTTTTTCTAATATAATATTTAAAAAGACAGAAAAGATTTATGAACTATTAGAAGCGTATTCCCAAAGACTCCAACTTAAGTCCTATTATAGGTATTGTCACCAAAGTGCTCGCTACTTTATTTAAAACAAACCTGAACAGGCCTAAAAGGTTCGTCAGATTCCTTCCACCTAGAAAACAGGAGACAAACGATTTTCTCAATATCATTCCGAGGCCAAAGAATGAAATCCATCTCCTGAGTACAGCCGATTACATCCTAGAAAACGAGAGCAAAGACTTTTCTTTTAAAAGTTAAAGAAGCAAAGTACAAAAGGTACAAAAACATGGCTCA
This sequence comes from Mus musculus, assembly GCF_000001635.26. Classification (NCBI taxonomy): domain Eukaryota; kingdom Metazoa; phylum Chordata; class Mammalia; order Rodentia; family Muridae; genus Mus; species Mus musculus. The sequence continues at coordinate 24,805,786 of NC_000079.6, read as the reverse complement.
ACTAGAGTCGTGCATTAGCGCTTCGTACCTTCAGGGTAACAGACTGCACACAACCTAATTCCAGCCGTAGTACTAACTTTTACACTGTAGAGTCCAGTCACTTAGCCAATATTTCTCACGCAGAAACATTCCTCAGTATGTGCCTAAACTCTAGCTAGGGAGCTAACGTTATTAGTGAATATGCCTTTATTTTCATCTTTCAAAACCAAATGTAATCTGGCTAAAACGTCTCCAAACGTATACAAACCAAGTTTATTACACAGCATAGTTTCATGTGTTGCTGGCTACTTTTCTCCACTTATCTTCCAAACATCACATAACATTATCTGTTCCTTAAGGCCAATGAACTTCTTCCAGACTAGTATAGTTAGCTCCATGTTTCCACTGCTTCAACTAATTTTGGAGTATACACCAAATTAACTTCAATGTAATACAGTTTTGAAGGTTAGCAGTAATATATTTTCTTTAGATTTTCTTATTACAATGGGGCATGATATTCTCCCCTCAAAAAGAGACCAATCATAGTAATCACATACATCATTGTCATTCCATCTAAGTCAAGTGACCAAGGCTATTATTAGAAATCAATCTTTTAAAAAAGCACTTAAAGGTACTTACAAACTGTTTTATTTATAATACTAAGTACCTAACAGGGAGTGATGGGTGCTTCTACATGCTTTATCCGTGTCTTTTACTTTGTCTTGAGACAAAAACATTACACATCTGCAGCCTTGAAGCATAAGGCTAGCTAACTCAGGATTTTCAGGAGGAAAATGCACACTTTAATTCACACCAACTCATTTCCTCAGTGCAGCCTCCCAGGCTTACCCTTCTCATAGACTGGTACCGAGGGGCGTGGAGCTGCACCACATCCTTCTGTAGAAGCTCTAGCGAACTTTCCAAGGAATAGCTGGAATCTCGCACACCTTTCAGAATATTTTCTTCGTAATTATTTGTCATGACTGGTATAACCTCAGACACTTCAAAAAGTGCTGACTTTTTCTTCTAAAAGAAAAAATTCAGTGATACACTGTTGATATAACTTGATTTAACTGGTTCTACAGGCAATAAAAATCTCACGAGTTTAAAACATGCAAATATTCAAACAAATTAACAATTTTATTCTTGAAATGGAGTCAAGTTCAATGATAGTCAATATTTCTGGATATTATCTGACTACAATTACCAATGTTTAATAAAAGGTAAAAAACAAATTGTGTCTCCAAGTTATTTAAGTGTTCATGACCAATCTAACTCTATACTACAAAGCATAACACTATAGAATGCATCTTATGGAAAAATCTATCTAGTGTCATCACTTAGAGCTTGTATTCCGAGAACCTACATCACAACACTAATCCATCTTAACAATTTTGCCATCATGTTAAAAAACAAGCACACACACAAAAAACAGAAAATGTGAAAATAACATCTTCAAAATACTCCAATATAAAAACTTCTCTGGAACCACTTTGCCATGAGCTTACTCTAACAGGGACCACTCTGCCATGAGCTTACTCTAACAGGGACCACTCTGCCATGAGCTTACTCTAACAGGTGAAGGTTCTCAAGTACAAACCTTAAGATTGGGGCAACAAGCATGGAAAGTTACAAAAAGTACTAAACAGATTGCATGCTAAGATTACATTTCTCATTAGAGGCAGACCACTTTCAGTGCAAAAGTCAAAGTTTGCACTTCTTTTATTCATAACCCAATCTTATGTCAAACAGCCCTACTGACAAATGTCCATCTTGAATTGCAAAACAATACTGCTTTCATTGAATTCTGTTTGCCTTTCACTCAAATTCATCTAATATTTAACTATGGAACTAGATCATAAACACACACCCAACATCCTCTTGATTTTTAACGTTAAAAAAATAGCAATTCTAAACAAAAATTTACCATTTCAGTTTTTAGCTGCTTCTGAAGTTTAAATGTATTCCTTCATTAACTATATCTTAAGAAATGTCACCTACATGGAGACATCCTATGTAACTTTACTAAAGTTCCCTTTTGTTCTACATAAAAGTTTCAGTTATACAGTCCAATGTCAACTAAAAGTGTATTCTACTAAGCCCTTAGAATTATTTCAGTCAATATGATGAGCCCTCCATTTTCTCTAAGGTCTCTATTCACAGACTAACCCCAGCAGTAAAAAGCAGTAGTCTTACTCCAAACACTCTTAAACCTAATATTTATAAAACACTGAAGTATCAAATAATACACACTTACAAACCCACTTGTACTAATTCACAGTAAGAACTTTAAATTACCTTCTCCTTGAACACAAAGGCAATGTACATCTTGAAGTCAAACTGGTCAGCTAGAGATTCTTTTTTCTTTCTAAGCTGAGCACGTAGTCTGTTCAGAGCTTGTTTCTTCCGGGAGTTTGGGTCCCCCATTTTGAAATACAGGTGGTACTAAAGCCTTTGGAAATTGTCACTAAACTATGGGCACTTTTTCTTAAGACTCAAGTACAACAGAAACAAGTCATTTTTTTTCCTGCTAATATGATTGAATAGCTAAATCACAACTGTAACCCCCAAACTGCACCTTCTAACAATATTAGCAGACTGTCATACCACAGGGTCAAGAAACAAAAGTTGCTGTCCAGTCATGTTTGGACAATAATGTTTGGGGGTTAGATGGGGAAGGTGAAGGGGAAGGAAAGAAAGAGGAGAAAAAAACTTGGAACTAACTTTCTGGAAAACACATGTGGCTAAACTGCCAAAATAAAAGCCATTGAGGGGAAAATGAAAAACCGATCATCAGGATTTAGGTGCGCAGTAAAACACAGCTGACACCGGTCCAATCCTTGAAACCCATTCGCATAGTCCCTTTTCAGAAAAGGGATTAAGAAATTGAGAAAAGGGAGGGAAAATTGTGATGTTGCTTCCCAAATACAGGGAAAAAAAAAATACCCCCCCCAAAACAAAAAACCCAAAAACTGAAAACCACCAAAACAGGGTAGGTGAATGAAACTGAAATCCCCAGTTGGATTTTACCCAGCCAGATCCATGGCTGTAGTACCTGATTAATTCTTAGTTATTTCAGATTTCACTACTGCTATGAACTGTCAGTGCTTTGCTATTGATTACACTTGGTGGTGAGCAAAGAGAAAAGTGCAAAATCAGCAGAGAAAGAAGGGGAGAGGTACAGGGTTTCCCTGCAATCAACTACAGTGTATACCGGGGGTGGACAGCTGTTGCCCAAAGGAGTCATGAGAAAAAACAGCGGAGTCATTACCAACTTCCCCATCACCCACGTTTTCACCCTCAGGCGGCTGCGAACGCTGCTGCCAAGGAGAACCATGATGGCAGAGGGAAAGGGGGGTCTATTAAACGGTATTAATAGTTATTCCGGCTCTGTGATTAGCCCTGATTAATGCCCGGGATCCAAGCACCCTTAGCCCTGCGGTGGGTTCTACATTCCCCGGGGAGCCCTCCGTATAAATTTGACCCCGTTCAAGTTCGGGATGGTAGGGAGTTCGATTATCTTCGTGTGAGCATGGCTGAGGCTAAGGTGGCGGGTTCTCCCACGTCCCAGGCCGGGCCCGGGGATCACCTGCCTTCGACCCCCAGGTCCCACCCACAACCCCTGGCCTTCAGCGGCAGCGACTCACTCGCACCACGGGAGACACTGGATCACTCGGGTTCTCACTCATTTCAATGTGGAAACAATTCCCGCCCGGGTAGAGGAGGCGGGAAGAGAGTTAAGTAGGAAGGATCAGTTGGGAGGAGGGGAAAAGAAGAGAATAATCGTGTTAATAATAATTACTTCTTAAAAGGAAGCCCACCCTCCCACCCCAAAAAAAAGCAAGGAATGAAGTTCCCGGGTTCTAGATTCGCTTTTCCCGTTCAACAGCCCATGTTTCCCGAGTGGGGGCGGCTGGGTGGTTTCCCAAGGGGACAGAGAGGCCGGGATCTAGGCGGCAGGGCGGGGTCCCCGCGGAGAGGAGAGCGGGACTCGCAGGCCGACCGTCGGTGGGCCGTCTAGCCGCAGCCTGCGGGCGGAGCGGCGGCTGCGGAGGAGGAGGCGGCGGCGGCGGCGGGGGCGCTGCTCGTGGCGCGGGCGGGAGCCATGTCAAGAGAACACGACGGGCCGACGGAGCCCCTCCATGCCCGCTGCGCTGCGCTCTGTGGCCGGGCCACGCGCGCTGCTGCCGCCACTCAGCCCCCACCTGGGCCCCATAGTCGGGCTCGGCGCCCCGGGCGGCGACGGAGGGAAGGACGCGGCGCGGGGTTGGTAGGGGGAGGGGGGAGACGGCGAGGAAGAGGAAAGCGCGCGGGAGGGAAGAGGGAAGGAGGGGAGCCCTGCGCTACGGCCTGTCCGCGGAGTGAGCCCGGCAAAGTTGTCTCGGTTCGAGCGTCGGCTCCCGAGGCCTGCTTCGCCCAACAGTCCGGTTCAGGAAGATAGTCCAAGAGAGAGCCCCGACGGATGGGGGGAGAGAGCCGCAACGGAGGAGGAGGTCGAGCGTCCGCGGGGCCACAGCCTCGGTTCCCCCACCCCCCGCACCGGAGTGGCTTCAGAAGCAGCGGCTGCCGCTGGAACCTCCCGGGTCCGGGGCTGAGTCGCGTTTGAGGAAAAGAAACAAGAACAAACAACTTAAAATGGCAGCGACGGCTGCTGCGTCACCCGCCCCTCCGCGGCACCGCCCCGAGCGCTCTACGCCTGCGCGCGCCCCGGACGCTACCATCTGTGGCAAAAACTGAAGGGGGAGGCGGGAAAAGAAGCGTGAAGGTTTTCACAGTTATGGAGACAGAAAAACCGAAAAGCTAGTAATGTGTGACATATAAAAGTCGGTATAAATAGTGAGTAGCTTTGAAATTAGGCTTTCAGTAAGATACTTCTTTTCCTAGGGGTGTTTGAGAACACACATTTCCCCTATTTATCAATATGGAAAGTCCTAAGGCGTGGCAAGGGTCTCCCGCCACTCCCTCCGCCCCTCTGTCCCTCCGTCAGGCTGTCCAGGTCTCCCCCGCCCCGTCCTTTTACGTCATAAGAGCACGCCCCCTACGCCCTCCATGACGAAGCGGAGAGAGTAGCTCCACCCTGGGCTATGCTGGGGAGCGGTAGTTGGACTTAGGGGGTGGGGTAGGGTGGGGGTCCTGTTAAAGCAGCGGTTCTCAACCTGTGGGTCGCACCCCATACGGGAGAATCCAATGATCCTTTTATAGAGGTTGCCTAAGACCATCGGAAAACATTAACATTCATAACAGCAGCAACATTACAGTTAAGAAGTAGCAACAGAAATTTACGGTTGGGAGTCAGCACAATATGAGGAACAGTACTGAAGGATCTTAGCAATGGGGAGGTTGAGAATCACTGCTCCAGAGATGCTCAAAAGCCAAAGCCGGGGAAGTGGGCGGAAAAATGGGTGTTGGAAGGGCCAGAGTGAGGAAGAAACCCGGAAGACTGAAGGGTGGTTAGGGTCATTTTATTATTCCCTAGAAGTCGGCCAGTTGGCAACAACGGAGAAATCATTTCGAGTTAGCGGAATGAAGCTTGCTTGCACCCCAACGAGTATAGCCTCAGTCCATGCGCCTCTATCCTCACCCCTCTTCCTGCACCACCAAGGCGAACGGACCTCGGGCTTTAAGCGACAGAAGCCCTTGTATGCGTTGTTGCTAGGATCGGAAGAGGCAGCCGAACTCTACGTGTGATTCCTCCACCACAGTGAACAGGGATCCCCGAGAACCTCAGACCTACGTCCCATCTTCTCCTGACTCTCTATCCTCAACGGTAAATGGGACACTGGAACGTTTACTGCTGAATCACGCCGTCCTTGACCCCAAAGAGCGCTCATTCGGTTTGTGAGACTCTGGTGTGATAAAAACGAAGTTACATAATTAATCAGCGAAGGTTGATACTCCACATGAACAAAGCCTGGGTGCTGCATTCCTGACTACTCGGTCGAAACTTTTAAAAGTCCAGTCTCCTAAATAGCTGCTTTTCACTTCGTGAAATCAAAATCTATTAGCTGCAATCACCCTTTATCCATAAGCCAAAGAAAATAAATAAAATCCTATTTTTATGTTTGCCTGCATGCATACTTGTGCCCAGACACCAGAAGAAGGTATCGGATCCCCTAGAACTGGAGTTCAAGATGTACTAGGGCCCATTCTTCAATGTAAGTTCTCCAGAACCAAGGTTGGCATTCCTGATCGTTCCAAATTAGTTCCAACATGAGTCAGCCATAGTGGCTGTAATCCGAGCACTCAGGAGGCTGAAGCAGGTTTGTTGTGACTTCGAAGTCATTCTCCTTCAAGGCCAACCTGGAATACCACAGAAACCCTGTCTCCCCTCCACCACCACCTCCACAAAATAAATATAAATAAAACCAGTGTGGTGACACAGGTTTGTAATTCCAGAATTGGGGAGGCTGACACTGGGTAATCGCTGTTCAAGGTTAGCCTAGTCTATATAACATGTTCAAAGCAAGCCAGGGCTATATAGTAGGACCCTATATAAAAAAATAGAAAAAAAAAAAAAAAAAGAATGACTGGGAGAAGACTCAGTGGGTACAGGCACATGCTGCCAAACCCTACTTGAATTGATCCCAGGACCCACCAGTGTGTCATGAGCACACACACCACTACATACAATAAATATAATTTTCAATTAAGATATATATGTAATAAAACTTGTAGTACTCACTTGGTGATTTATCCCGCAATCATATGACTGAAAAGCTCACATGTGTAAAACAACATTTTAGAGTTGAAGGTATGAACAAGAATATGTGTATACATGATCATGTTCGAGGCCTTTATAGAAGTGAGCACATTTGTTATCGATAATCTAATATAGATACTGTAATGGTGTTTGGGATGTTTGAAGAGTAGCGTAAGCATCACCGTCTCACCATAAGAAGAGCCAGTACCCATTATTAGTCATTCCCCTTCCTGGCCCCAGGAAACCACCAACTTATACTGTTTAAGTTTGCCCTTTTTAGGACTTTATGTAAATGAAATACAGTATATAATGTTTTGTGATTAGTTAAGATCTATTCATAATTTACCAATACTTAGTTTCCTTTTGCTGATGAATAATATTCCATCTTAAGGCAGGCATTCTATTTTAACCTGTCCTTCAGCTGTTGAACATTGTTCCTGCCCTTTGCTGCTATAATGCTGTTATGAACACTCAAGAGTTTTGTCTACACACGGCTCTTCAATTTCTCATGGTTAGTAACCTAGGAGTAGAATTTCTGTGTCATCTACTTTCTGGCTATTTTTTTATGTCTTTATTAGAAAGAATGTCTATTCAGAGGGTTTTTTTTTTTTTCCTATTTAAAATTTGTTATTGACAAGTAGGAATACATTGCAGGTATTTTCTCCTGTATATATGTTTTTTTGGTTTGATTTTTTTTTTTTTTTTTTTTTTGGTGATACCCTTCATGGTATAAAAGTCAAATTCATTATTTTTTCTTGTGTTTGTACTTTTGGTGTCATATCTAAGATCAATGAAGAATGAATTTTTCAATCAATGATTTTTTATGCTGCTGTAGTAACTATAGGCACGGAGAGGCAGCTGGGCAATATGGTAGGTATCTGACACAGGAGGATCACATAGAACCCAAGAGTTTGAGGCACCTGAGGTTAATATAGAGTCCTAGCATCAAATCCAAAACATAATCAAGATGGAAAAATGTTAAGGAAATTTGTAGTTTTTAGTTTCAGAACTGAAGATAGCTGGTAAAGAGCTGAACAAACCCTACAATCTGTGTTATGTAGCTCAGCCAGCTGAAATGAGCCACAAAACAGAGGTAAGGTGCCTTAAAAGGGCTTGGGGGTGGGGGTTGGGAGGCTGCTCTGGCTCAGTTTTCTCTGAAACTTGGAAAGGCAGTAAAACACAGTGAGCAAAGGAAATTAAAAAAAAAAAAATCTCTGACCGTAATGTTCTCCAGGGAAATTAAAATGCTGTGAATTCATTTTTTTTCCCTGGGGAAGTTGGAAAGATGGCTCAGTAAGTAAGTGCTGATGTACAACCACAATGACCTGAGTTCAAATCCCCAGCACGTGGGCATGGCTGAGAGTGCCTGTAACCCCTAGCACTGTGGTGGCCTGAAACAGGATTGCTGGGGTTGGCTGACCTACAGCCAAGCTACTGATAAACCCTGCCTCAAGGGAATGAGGCAGAGGCTGGCAGAGCAGGGCACTTGGTGTCCTCCCAGGGGCACTTGCGGCATGTGCATCCTTTCGTATGCCCCCAACACACATAATAAGTAAGGAAAGGAAGAAAGGAAGAATGAAAAAAAGAAAGAAAAGAAAGAGAAAGAAATAGGATTTGATAGGAATGGCTCAAATCACACCTCCAACACTAGATAGGTAAGGACAGGATGATCAGGAGTTTGGGGTCATCTTCAGCTACATCAGCTATGGAAAAACACACACTTATGTTAGAAACTACCTATTTTGAGTTAGGCTGCTCCACACAACAGGATTGGTAGAGCCATGATGGTGGCACCTTGGTTAAAAATAGCTGTTTAATTTCTTCTGGGTTATTTATTTAAATTTTTTTAGCTAAGAAGGCACATGTTATTTAAATATCCTGGGTTTGGTGGCCAGTGCATTTAATATACTGGCCACGGTGCTCACAATCATCTTGAACTCCAGTTCTAGGGGATCCGATACCTTCTTCTGGTGTCTGGGCACAAGCATGCACGCAGGCAAACATAAAATAGGATTTTATTTATTTATTTTTAAGTAACAGGGTCTCACTATGTAGCCCAGGCAGCCTCCCTACTGTTGGGAGTAGAAGAGTTCATGGTCACATCATCAGAGTTTTGATTTATACTCCCAGATACACTAAAACGTCTTTGGTGGAAAGGCAGATAGCATAAAAGGGTGTTATGCTTTCTTTTTTAGAAAGGGCCCTGGGACCCCTGGGTTCAAGTATCCTCCTACTTCAGGTTCCCAAGTGCTGCCAATACAGATACACCACCACATCTAGATTCCAGTTACATTTGCAATAAAGAAACGTAGATTCTGGGCCAGCCTTTTTTACAGAATCAAGACCAGCCGGGGCAGTGGTGGCGCACGCCTTTAATCCCAGCACTTGGGAGGCAGAGGCAGGCAGATTTCTGAGTCTGGTCTACAGAGTGAGTTCCAGGACAGCCAGGGCTACACAGAGAAACCCTGTCTCGAAAGAAAAACAAAACAAAACAATCAAGATTAATGTAAAAGACCACTCACTCATAGGCTCCCCTCTGACCCTAATAGAAAGGCAGCATTAGATGGCCCAGTCTCCTGCTTTTCTCCTGCTTTTCTACCAAATTAGGAAAGAGTTATTCAGCTGGGCAGTGGTGGCGGACGCCTTTGATCCCAGCACTTGGGAGGCAAAGGGAGACAGATTTCTGAGTTCAAGGCCAGCCTGGTCTACAAAGTGAGTTCCAGGACAGCCAGGGCTATACAGAGAAACCCTGTCTCGAAAAACAAAAACAAACAAACAAACAAGAGTTATTCAAGCATGTGCTTCTATCAAGTACACATAAGGCAGTAAGAATGCCAACCGCTGGCGTGGTAGCTCACTGTAACTCTAGGCCTTGGGAGAGCAGCCTAAAGACAAAGACAGAAAATAAAAGGGGTGGGGGAGGGAAAAGCCAACAAAGTGTTTACTAGCTTGTTAACTTTAACACATAGATTGCATACACTTGCTCTCCTGTTACAGAGTCTGGGTTTCATAACACTCTTGTTCCATTTCGTATTTATGATCAGCAACGATACCACATTGTTCAGGAACTCACAAATACATTTTCCCTTCATTTTTATCTGAGGTTGATCAGACACAGGTCTTCTTTATGCTTAACAGTTATGAGAGTGCAATAAAAATCTACTCAAAACATGTCTATGCACCACACTAACTTGTTCGTAGACAGGAAAGTTTAAACACAAAAGCAGCAGTGACAGCCAGGGGCCTTGGCTCCAAATTTCAACCTAAGATTTTTTCCATCTGTGATGGAATAATGGCCCAATGGAATCACAGGAGCAAGCACACTGACACACAATAGTGTCCCCTGTATCTTATAACCACACGGCTAACAAACAGAAGGTAATAAAAAAGAATTATGTGATCTTTGAGGCCTTCGCTGGCCTTTTGAGGGAGAACATAGATTTATTCTCAATTCAGTTTCATGCTATTTTCTCCATCTCAAATGGTAGAAATTGGTGTTTATAGTACTTAAGGAATAAATAGTTGAATTGATTTATTGACTTGGAGACAGGGTCTCTACATTTAGTTTCAAAGATCTTTCTTGATTCCAAATATTACTCCCTTGACTCAAAATGCTGCGGGCTGGAGAGATGGCTCATCGGTTAAGAGCACTGACTGCTCTTCCAGAGGTCCTGAGTTCAATTCCCAGCAATCACATGGTGGCTCACAACCATCTGTAATGGGATCCAATGTCCCCTTCTGGTGTGTCTGAAGAAAGCAACAGAATACCCACATACATGAAGCAAATAAATCTTAAAAAAAAAACAAAAACAAAAACAAAAAACTGCTGCTACAAGCCCTGCCATGGGCTTTCATGCCTAGAACTCCAGCATTCAATAAGTTGAGACCAGAGAATTACCTCAAGTTTGAGGCCAGCCTAGACTATAAATTCTAAGCCAGCGTGGACTATAACATGAGACTTTATTTTAAACTTATTTTTCAGACAATGCTATTACAAGGAAACATATAATACATATAGGGCCATACATGTAGCTAAGTTGCCTAGCATGCATGAAGTCTTGGGTTGGATCTCCAATACTGAATAAAACCAGTACTGGCACATTTGTAATCCCAGAAGTTGGGAGCTAGAGGCAGGAGGATCATGACTTCTGGGTTATCCTTGGCTATATATCAAGTTCAAGGCCATCCTAGCCACATGGGACCCAAAAAGATTAATGCCACACTAGGAAGTAAAGGCATCTATATAGTTACCACCTGGCTCAAGAAGCCAGAACCTAGAAAACAATCTTTTGTACCCCAATAGATAAAGATTTCAGCAGTTTTAAAGTTAGCCCCTTCCCAATTTTTGGCCACCACTCCTCTGATCAGGTAGTGGGGGCCCTAGTCTCTACCCTGGATATTGACTCAATAGAAAGCTTAATCCATAGATACAATTCTGCCAACTTTTAGGCCGGGCCTTTAGAAACTGGTAATTTTCTGTCTCCTAAGATGTATAGTTTTGGAATCTAACCCCAGGATGAAGGCTGTTCATATACCCACTTGGAATGTACATGTCTCAGTGTTCTGTCCAACACCTGTAAGTCCTAGGCAAATGCCAAGCATATGTGAGCAGCCTTCTTAAGAGCTCAGCCTCCAGCGCCACATAGCCCAACTTGGCCTTTGAGTAGCTCCAGCTGATGCTATGGAGGGAGATAAGAGCTGAGCTGTCCCCTTCACAGTCTTCCCAAATCACAATTTTGTTTTTTAATATAAATGGCTGGAGCCAGGATGAGTGGCTCCCACTCCTGCAAATCCAGAGCTTGGGAGGCTGAGGCGGGGAGATTGCCGTACATCCAAGGCAACCCTGATATAAGTAGTGAGTGCCAGGCCTATGGCAGAGCCTGTGGCAGAGAAGGAAGAAGAGATGGAGGAGGAGGAAAGAAAATGAAAACTAAGTGCTAGGCATAGTGATGTCTGTATGCAGTACTGGCATTTTGGAGGTGGGCATAGGTTCAAGGTCATCTTCAGCTACTTCTCTATGGCCATCAAATTAGAGGCCAGCCTGGGTTATATGAGACCTATCTCAATACTACTACTATGTTGTTGTTAATTACTAAAAAGAGAACGAGGAGCCTGAAAAGATGAGTGGATTCAACCAAACGGAAGTCACTACTGACTGTTTAGAGAACAATTTCAGGGTGGCTATGGGAATGGAAACTTGGGGTCACATATGCAGGAGGTATGAGCATTGACAGAATGGATGGGACCCCAGGATACACAGGTCATTCATTTGGAGTGAAACTAGCCCTAGAGAGAGTGTGTGTGGTAGCAGACCAGGAAAGACTGCCCTTCAAGATCCCATTGAACAACACAATTGAAAATCAATGCAGAAGGGTCTGGACAGATGGCTCAGAGGTTAAGAGCACTGACTGCTCTTCCAGAAGTCCTGAGTTCACTTCTCAGCAACCACATGATGGCTCACAACCATCTGTAATGGGATCTGATGCCCTCTTCTGGTGTGTCTGAAGATAGCAACAGTGTATACATATACATAAAATAAATAAATCTTTGAAAAAAATAAAAATAAAATAGAAAATCAATGCAGAAAGAATCAATAGATGCGGGGAAGAGAGACGCCTTACAGACTTGGCTCCAAGGGAGCCCAATAGCCCCAGAGATGGGTTTATTTTTTAAAGGAAGTGTGGGGGTGGGGAGAGGCTGAGGTTGCAACTCTAATTCCATAGCAGAGCTCCTAGATGACTGACAGTGTGCCTGAACCCTTAGGTTGATCCCCAGCATCACTGGGAAGAAATAAAGCCAGGGAGAGAGGGTGAGAAAAGGTGGTAGAGGGGGTGGGGGTGGAATGGAAGCTAAGGCTTCCAGACAATCTGGCCAGAAGGTAAGAAGATGGCTGTGGAAGATCCAGAAATGGTGAAATTAGAATATTTGAATCAGTGACACAGGAAGGAAATCAGTGATGTTAAGTCCAAGGACATGGCGCTAGGCGCGCACACACACACACACACACACACACAACACACACACACACACAGAGAGAGAGAGAGAGAGAGAGAGAGAGAGAGAGTCCATTAGACAGGATCCTAGAGGTCCATAAGAAAGCAGTAAACTATTCCATGGAATGATAATAATGGGCCACAGATGAAATCGGAAGTGTGTACAAGAACGAGTCAAGGATGGTTGGCAGCAGTTGACTGAATGCAGCGCTTGTGACCTTGAGAATTCCAGAACCATTTCCCATCACTGCATCACCATTTCCAGTGATCTGGAATTCTGTGACACACCCAGAACAGCAAGGTCATAGAAATGACAGGAAGGAAACCTGTAAGACCCCCTCTGCACGGAAGGATTTTAGCACAAAGTCAAGGACCCTCTTTGCTCTAAGTGCAATAGCTAAATTCCTGAGACAGCAGCTTTGCAGAGAAATGTTGTGCCAAACTAGATTAATCATGGCTTTCTTGCAGAGCAGATCTGCAGGAAGAAATGGAAGTTGGAAGTGAGAGCATGAGTCAGAGTGTAACTTGTTAACTGGCACCCTTCCTTCCTCCGGCTCTGCCGGTCCTGATGCTTGGTGATTCATGACTTTGAAATAGTTGCAATAGTTCCTAATATCATAGTGGAAAGGCAGAAAACAGGAGTTCTTCTCAGGGAAATGTTTCCTTCACCGTAGACACGGCCTCAAAGCTTACTGGCCATGCGACTAGCTTCTCTGGGATTCAAGGGTTGTCCATAAATGAACATGGACTAGCTATGCTGTAGTTAGTTAGCTCATGGTGACTTACCCCTGAGGGCTAAGTATGTGCCTCAACAAAAGACAGTACTGCTGGTGGCTGGAGAGATGGCACAGGGTGTTAAGAGCACACCCTCAATTTGCAGAGGACTGGAGTGGGGTTTCTAGCACCCATGTCAGGTGTCTCACAGTCACCTGTAACACCAGATCCAGAAAGACCCCTGTGGCCTACATGGCCATTCATGGGCACATACCCAAACACAGACACACATGACACATAATAAATCTTAAAAACAAACAAACAGAACCATTAAGCCAGGTGGGTGGCACATGCCCTCAATCCCAGCATTCAGGAGGTGGAAGCAGGAGAACCTTTGCCTAGTCTCTCCCTGACCCCATATCCACCACAATAAATAAATAAATAGATAAATAAATAAATAAATAAATAAAGTTTAAAAAAATTTAAAAGGTGGATGGTTCCTGAAAAATGATACCCAAGACTGACTTTGGCCTCAATGCATGCATGAGCATTAAACACAAACACACTAAAAATAAAAAGAACTTCAGATGTGTGTTTCATTTGGCATACATGTAGAAATCAATGCACCTCTCAAAATTTTTCCCTGAAGAGATTTCTATTTGCAAGAGATGGTAATTAACACAGAACTACAACTGGCTAAAGAGCACACAGAGTAAGGAACCCCAGCATGCTGAACCCTAAAGGGAACGTACATGCCACATGCACCCCTCCCAAGATGCCAGGATCATTTCAGAAGAGGAAGTGGAAAGAGTGTATGAGCCAGAGGCAGTGGATGAACACGAGGAAACATCTGGACTCATGTGAACCCACAGTCATTGCAACACACCAGACTTGTGCAAGACCAAGGCAGACCAAACCCAGAACAAGACTTCAACCCAGCCAACCTGGCTCCATTGTCTAAACTAAAAGGAAGTTCATAGCTTAATTATGTTAAAAAATATATATATGGGTACTGTACTGGCTAGTTTTGTGTCAACTTGACACAGCTGGACTTATCACAGAGAAAGGAGCTTCAGTTGAGGAAATGCCTCCATGAGATCCAACTGTAAGGCATTTCCTCAATTAGTGATCAAGGGGGAAAGGCCCCTTGTGGGTGGGACCATCTCAGGGCTGGTAGTCTTGGGTTCTATAAGAGAGCAGGCTTAGCAAGCCAGGGGAGGCAAGTCAGTAAAGAACATCCCTCCATGGCCTCTGCATCAGCTCCTGCTTTCTGACCTGCTTGAGTTCCAGTCATGACTTCCTTTGGTGATGAGCAGCAGTATGGAAGTGTAAGCTGAATAAACCCTTTCCTCCCCAACTTGCTTCTTGGTCATGATGTTTGTGCAGGAATAGAAACCCTGACTAAGACAGGTACCAAGGAAAAAAATCGTAGTATATTAAGTCCCACACAGTTTGAAACAGTCTGTAGCTTTTAAATATACCTTTGAAAAGTCTCCAGGGTGTTCAGGACATGAAAGAGAAGATAACAGTGTACAACACTGGGCTTCAGGTGAGCTCATTTGCATGCAAAGATGCAAGGATGAAAGATGCTGGGTTGGTTGGTTGTTTTGGTCTTGGTGTTTTCCAGATGGGGTTTCTCTGTGTAGCCCTAGTTTTCTCAGAACTCATTTTATAGATTAGGTTGATCTTGAACGCAGAGATCTGCCCACCACTGCCTCCTAAGTGCCAGGCTTAAATGAGTGTTCCACCATGCCCAAGCTAGAAAGATGCTTTTTAAATTTTCTCTCAATGGAAGTATTGATAAGGAGATGATTTAGTTTATGTTGTATTAAAAACATGGTGGTAAGCTGAAGGATCGACAGGGAGGGGCGATATTTATCACCCCAGAACTGATAAAGACTTATTCGAGACAATTTACTAGAAGGGTGTAATGGCACACCTGTAATCCCAGTACCTGGTTAGCACAAGAGAATCAAGAGTTCAAGATAAGTTCTTCAGACTTAGCTCTAATAAAGACAAAACAGGAAATGTAAAGAAACAAAAAGCTAAAGAAAAGCTGCTGCAGAAACACAAGAGATACATACCAGTTCGTTCTTTCAGTGCTAACGGTCAGTGTCAATCGTAAACTTGATAAAACCTACAGTCACCTGGGAGATGGGCCTGGGCTTGCCTGTGGGGGACTGTCTTGGTTTTATTAATGGATGTGTAAAGATCCATCGATGTTTCTCACTGTCAGAAGCAATGTGAGCAGCTGTCCAGGCCCCTGCTGTCTTGGCTTCCTGCTATGATGGCCTGTACCTTGAATTGTGAGCCCCAAATCAACTGTTTTCCCTTCAGGCACATTTATCAGAGCATTAGGAAAAGAAACCAGGGTAATTGTCTCAAAGATGTACTCTGTCTAGTGCCAGCTGCTTAAATTGTGGCAAAGAATCTGCTGTTCCACATGAGGGCTTTGGGGGCTTGCTGTGTAACTCTAAGAGGCCTTACAGTTTGGTATATAGTGCAGGCTGGCCTTGAATTCTAGAAATCTTCTTGCCTCAGCATCTTAAAATATAGTTTCACCTTCATTATTCATTTATTTTCACCTTTCTTTAAAAACTGAGGATTGGCCGTAGGACCTCATGTATGCAATGTATGTATGTAGCTTTAACAATGAGCTACAGCCTATCTTCTTGCTGTTTTATTGGTTTGGTTTTTAGATAACGCTCTGAAATGTGCATCTTTGTATGTGCAAGGCTTCTTAAATGCTTTCCACCTGCAGCCAGACACTCCATCACAGTACAATCCAAAGGCGTGCTAATTTGATACATGCTGGGGAACAGTGGTAGGACAATATTAAAAGCATTTTCCACAATGAAGCTATTATGTTTTCAATCTGAGCACAAACTTCGTATAAACGAAAGAAGGAAAACCTGGTATAACAACAGACAATAGTCTTATATCTGAGTTGAGGTGTTTAAGGCAGGATTAAGGTGTCATGTAACATGATCGATAGCGCACACAGGGCAAAACACACTTGAATGTTTAGAACTGTGGTGGTTTACATGAGAAAGACTCCCATAGGCTCAGGTTTTGAACACTTGGTCTCTAGTTGGTTCTGTTGGGGGATGGGGAGGTCATGGAACCTTTAGAGGAGATGCTCTACTGGAGGAAGTATGTCCCTGGGGTGGGTTATAACTTCGTCCTGTCTGTAGTGCTTTCTCTTTTCTTCCTGGGCATGAAGTTTAGATGGGACAGCTCAGCTTACTGCTCCCTGCTGCCATGCCAGCCGTGTGCTGCCATGCCTACACTCCATGATGGACTAGTCCTCTGGAATAGTAAGCTAAAGTAAACGCCTTCCGTAAGTCTCTTTGGCCATGGTGTTTCATCACAACAGAAAAAAAAAATGGATGCAAGACTGAGGGTGCAGGGACATACACAGTCAAATGCCCAGATTCATAATGTCTGATTTTTGAATTAGTTTTTGGTCACTATGCATTCAGAAATCTTTTTCTATCACCAGCTTTTGTGACACCCCCGACTTCAGCAACATGATCCCCACTTTAGGGCTGTGACTCATAGTTTTATGAACTTTGTCATATCCCAGCTTGATAGCCATGCCATAGGTTCAATAAGCAGATGGGTGGACCTCCGGCTGAAAAACAAAGAGTCTCAGTCTGTTTAATGTTGCTATGAGAAAAAACTCAAGACTGCACAGTTTATAAAGAGAAGCAAGTTATATTCCCACCGATCTGGCGGTTGAGAAGTTGAGGAGCTGGGTCCCTCATGAGTCTTCTTGCTGGTGGCAACTTTCTTAGATGGGTTAAGTGGATAGCTTTGTGGAGAAGATGATCCTAATACAAAATCCCTGTTTAATGTGGTGGTCCATGCCTGGAATTCCAATAATCAGGAGATGGGAGCAGGAGGATTATGAATTTGTAGCCAGTCTGGACTACATAGTAAAAAGAGTCAAGTCTTTTTTTTTTTTTAAACACTCTTTTTTTGTTGTTTTTAAGATTTATTTATTTATTATATGTAAGTACACTGTAGCTGTCTTCAGACACTCCAGAAGAGGGCATCAGATTTTGTTACGGGTGGTTGCGAGCCACCATATGGTTGCTGGGATTTGAACTCTGGACCTTCGGAAGAGCAGTCGGCACTCTTAACCACTGAGCCATCTTGTCAGCCCCTCTTTTTTTTTTTTTTTTAATTATTATATGTAAGTACACTGTAACTGTCTTCAGACATGCCAGAAGTGGGTGTCAGATTTCATTACGCATGGTTGTGAGCCACCGCGTGGTTGCTGGGATTTGAACTCAGGACCTTTGGAAGAGCAGTCAGATCTCTTAACTGCTGAGCCATCTCACCAGCCCCAGGATTCTGTCTTGAAGTAAAAGAATACTTTTCCTTTCTAGACAGACCCTAGCTTTCCTGATATACTTGACCTTTGAGCCCAAGGTCAGGGGGATGCAGCTTGGTTTTGTTTGTTTGTTTCTTTCTTCCTGGCAACCTCCGTGTGTGTGTGTGTGTGTGTGTGTGTGTGTGTGTGTGTGTGTGTGTGTGTGTGTGGCATAGCAGGACATCACCTGGTGAGGATTAGGGAACTCCCAAGAACAGAACATTTTTTTCTTTCTGCATTTACTTGCCTAGGATTTTATTCCATACTTCATTTCACACTTATTTCTGAAAATAATTTTGTCATATGGTGTGTGTGCGTATTCCTGCTAAAAATAATCCACCCTGTGTAGTGTAGATGATACACGCCTAGGAACACATCTTCTGCATGCCCGGGAAACCTTCTTCTGGCTTCCCATGTGCAGCCCATGCTTTCCTCGTAGGCTGTCTTTCCCTGGTCCCTCAACCTTTCCCATCTACGGGCTCTTTTCTAGCACCATTTAAACACTCACACCTTTTCCCTCTTGGTTTGCCAGACTTTATTTTTCAGTGCTGGGACTGAACCCACAGAGTTAGTTTTCTGACTCCACAGAAGCGCATGCTACTCCTTTCCTGACCTACTGCGTGAGACCTATCAGACCACTAAATCTCCCTTAGTCGATCTGACAGCAGGTTCTTATTGATAAAGGAATAGATATATTTATATGTACTTCTTTTATTTTTGCAGGGGATTGGAAGCAGGGCTTTGTGCATGCTAGGTGAACATTTTCCCACTAAGTTATATCCCTGGCTCTCATTTTAGTTTTGTAGACAGTCTCACTAAGTTGCCCAGGTTGGCCTTGAACTCATGCTTTAGCCCAGGTGTGCAGTGAACTTTCAGTCCTCCTGCCTGAGCCTCCCAGGTCGATGAATTAAAAGCCTGCACCAACAGGTCATGCCATATTGCTTAATTTTTTATCATTAACCAACACTTAGATCCTAAGATGCTTGCTTTCAGCTCAGCATAGTGGCACACACCTTTGATTCTAGCACTCTGTAGGCAGAGGCAGGCAGATCTCTGAG
This sequence comes from Mus musculus, assembly GCF_000001635.26. NCBI lineage: Eukaryota > Metazoa > Chordata > Mammalia > Rodentia > Muridae > Mus > Mus musculus. The sequence continues at coordinate 24,786,964 of NC_000079.6, read as the reverse complement.
AGTTCAAGGCTAGCCTGGTATACACAGTAAGATCCAGGACAGCCAGAACTACATAGTGAGACCCTGTCTCAGAAAACAAAACAAAACATGCTTCCTTTCAAGATGCCAGTGCTGTCCTGCTGTCCTGCTGTCCTGCTGTCCTGCTGTCCTGGTTTGATTGTTTTACAGCCCTTCCTGTCAATGATCTTCACAAGTAGGTCCTGGGTCTTCTGTCAAATCTCCCTAAATTATCCATCTTTGCAGCAAGGACAGCAAGACTCCAAATGTAGAGGGATTTGTTCAAGCTTGCATTGGGTGATACCACCTATCAGACTAAGGCACAAACTAGCCTTATTCTGTGTAATATCTAAATCGGTCTATTTCATGCTTGTTGTGTGGGGCACTGGGGATACCGGGCATTAAGATGCTATCTTGCCTCCTCCTCTGCCTCTTGCAATCTGTTTACCCTTTCCTGCCCCTTGCCTGCCCAGCTCCATCACACATCAATGATTTGTTGATGGCTCACTGCATCTAGAAGAGTTTTCTTGATCCTAGGCCTGTGTAGGCTCCTCCTCCTCCTGAATTCTCTGCTGTGCCTTGTGACAGTTCATTTTCATGGTCGACTTCACCGGATTTAGATTCACCTCAGTGACTCATCCTAGGGTGGGTGGGGGAAGGTGCTCGCTGAGCGGTTGGCTGAGAGGACACCACTTACCCTGGGTGACACCTTCCTTGGCGGGAGTCCTAGACTGAATGAAACAGGACAAAGGAACAAGTGAGCTCGGAAGCAGCATTCATCTGTCGTCTGTGGATGAAATGCACCCGCTTTCCTCACAGGCTGTCGCCACATGCAGACTGTGCTCTCCTCTGCCCTCCCCACGTGCTCTCCTCTGCCCTCCCCACCTCCCTAAGTCCCCTTCGTCAGGTGTTTTGCCACAGCAGTGAGAGAAGTAACTCCCACATCCTCTTCCTATTTTCTTTCATTTCTCACATCTTCTGGCGACCCCTCACTTCTCCTCTTCCCATGAGGCCTTTCTTTCTAAGTCTCGAGGTTGGCTCTCTAGTTTAGTCAAAAAGTAGAACCACCACTGTCTCCATTGCATTTCTGTTGCTGTGTTAAAAACCCAGACCCCCCCCCAAAAAAAATCGACTTAGGGGAAGAAGAGTTTATTTAGCTCCCAATTTCAGGTTACACCCCAATTGTAGCAGAGATGTGAAGGCGGAAACTTGAGGCAGCTAGTCCCATGACATCCACAGTCAAGAGCAGAGGGAAATAAATGCATGCTTCCTGTTCATTTATTTGTTCTTATACAACCCGGCACCCAAAAGCAGGGATGTGACACCCACTTTTGGGTCCAGTCTTACAGCAGTTAAAAGCAAGCAATCGAGACAATCACTCACAGACATGCCCACAGGCCATCCTGATCTTCACAATTCCTCCTGGGAACCCTCTTCCCAAGCGATTCTGAGTTGTGTAAAGTAGACAGTTAAAGTTGGCCATCACAGCCGGGGTAACAGGAGTCAAAGTAAACCTTCCATTTCCTCAGGGTGTGGTCCTTAGTGTGCCCATGGAGGCCAGCAGAACCATGGGCGTGGTCCTTAGTGTGCCCATGGAGGCCAGCAGAACCATCTTCAAAACTCATAGTCCCAACACCTGGCATGAGGGTTTTACTAAGAATTTGTTTGCTTTATGAATAAGGAGAAAAATGAGACACTTCACATTAAATATTTGAATTGATACTTGAGAAGTGTTATCTTCTCAAGCAAAGAAAAAAAAATTACTACAGGAGCCTTATTCTGTGTGGAGGTAGACGAGAAGCCTACTGTCTACCCCATCCAATCTGCTCATTCTGTTTGCTTTAATACAGTCCATGTTTAGGGAGACAGACTAAAATCCAGTCATCTTTGTTATTGAACTTCTAAGGGACAAGCTGGTTGTGGTGATGCGTGTCTGAATTCCTGACACCTGGGAGGCAGGAGCAGGAGGATGCAGAGGTGAAAGCCAACATGGGCCGCAGAAGGAACTCAAGGCCAGCCTGAACTTGTGAGGCACTGCCTCAAACAATAGTTTGAAAGAATACTGTCTAGCTATGAACTAAAGTTAAGTTTGGTCAACAGATGAGATAAACTCAATGCAGAAGGTTAAATGGATGAGTCTCTCAAATCCTGCTTTTAATTTAGACAGAGTCTTTCAAAGATCTGCTTTTAATTTAGACAGCATTGTTACCTAGTGAGAAGGGGGGATTATTGTGATAGAGAGAGGTCACTAAATTATTGTGAATAAGTTTGTAAAGATTTTATTTATCTATATATTGATTTTTTACAGACAAGGTAGTGCACGCCTTTAATCCCAGTGCTCAGGATGTAATGTAGGCAGTTATATGTTAGTTTCAGGCCAGTCTGCTCTACATAGCAAGTCAGTTAGGTATACCTAATGAGGCCAGTCTCAAGACAACAGAAAAGAAAGGCTAGAAAAAAGCCCACGTCTATATGTGTTCATGTCTGTGCATGTGTGAGTGCAGGTAAACGCTGAATCCAGAAGAGGGCATCAGATCTCCTAAAGTAGAGTTGTACAGGTGGTCGTGTATCCCCTGAGGTGGGTGCAAGGAATTGAGACCCTTTGAAGGGCTGTGTGAGCTCCTACCTGTTCAGAGCTCTCTCTATTCCCTGAAGGAACTGAGACCCTTTGAAGGGCAGTATGTGCTCCTACCTGGGAACTGAGACCCTTTGAAGGGCAGTGTGTGCTCCTACCTGGGAACTGAGACCCTTTGGAGGGCAGTGTGAGCTCCTACCTGTTCAGCACTCTCTATTTCCTGAGGATGGATATTTTTGAAATTGAATCCAACCATGATATTTGAAGAATTCTGTGGGTTTGATTTTACAGCTTGGGGTTTGGTATAACAGCTTAGAGGAAATCAGTGGGAATTTCTTTTCTCCTTTTCTTCTGGAAAAATATTGTGACACTTCTTCCTAAATATATCAACACACTCTATTATAATCTACCAATGACAGAGATCTAAAAACTGGGATTAGCCGGGCGTGATGGTGCACGCCTTTAATCCCAGCACTTGGGAGGCAGAGGCAGGCAGATCTCTGAGTTTGAGGCCAGCCTGGCCTACAGAGTGAGTTCCAGGACAGCCAGGACTACACAGAGAAACCCTGTCTCGAAAAACCAAAAATAAATAAGTAAGTAAGTAAATAAATAAATAAATAAATAAAAACCTGGGATTGTGGGCTGGAGAGATAGCTCAGCAATTGAGAGCACCAACTATTCTTCCAGAGGTCCTGAGTTCAAATCCCAGCAACCACATGGTGGCTAACAACCATATGTAATGAGATCTGATGCCCTCTCTGGTGTGTCTGAAGACAGTGACAGTGTACTCACATCCTCAAAAAAAAACCAAAAAAACCCTGGTATTGCATTTTTAAAAAAAGATTTATTTATTTGAGTACACTGTAGCTGTCTTCAGACACACCAGAAGAGGGCATCAGATCTCATTACAGATGGTTGTGAACCACCATGTGGTTGCTAGGATTTGAACTCAGGACCTCTGAAAGAGCAGTCAGTGCTCTTACCCGCTGAGCCATCTCTCCAGCCCTGGTATTGCATTCTTATTGATTTAGTTTGCATGTGTGGGTGGAGCAGGATTATATGCTTCAGGGGATATAAATTCTTTCCTTCCATTCCGTGGATCCCAGGGATTGCACTCAGGTTATGAGGCCTGGCAGCAAGTGTCTTTACCAGCAGAGCCATCGTGCTGGCCCTATTGTTTATCAAGTTAATTACTCTCTTAGAATTCTCTCTTCTGTTTCCACAGGACCCTCTCAGATCAATCTGCTCGCAGCCCTCAGGATACTGTTCCCTAGTTCCATTGTTTTGTGACTTGGCCTCTTAAGAAGGCTTATTTACTATTCCTGGGGGTAGGCATATGTGCATGAGGAAGTCAGAGGTCAGTTTTGTGAGGTAAATTCTCTCTTCATCTTTACTTCCACTGCACCTAACTAGTAAATAAGCCTTATGCGCAAGTGCAAGAGTGAAATCACACCTAGTCACTGCCCATCTCGCAGCGTAGTAATGGGGTGATGGGCGAGCAACGAATCAGGAGCTGTCACGCCACATCAGGTGCTGAAATGTCACGCTGCAGGCTATATAAGCAGCGCCATTTTCCCGGTTCGGGGTCTTCCCTCCTGATAAGTAAGCAATAAAAACTTTGCCACAGAAGATTCCGGTTGTCCTGAGTGTGTTCTTGCCGGCGGGGGCAAAAGCTCGGGATACTACCTCACCCTACCCCACCACCCCCAGTATTTCTTTCTGCTTTCCCTGACAGACAGCCTTAGTTTGAAATCAATCCTTTCCCCTTTTCACCTACAGAGCAGCTATCTCTGTTTCTTTACTGTGGCCTTCGGATTCACCCAGGAGGAATATGTATGCTCCCACCCTTTTTGATCAGTATAGAGGATGCAGGCCTCAGACCCCTCCTCAGCCTAACCCATCAGAGCAACAGCCTCTGGAACCTCATCCTCTGGCGCTGTCAGCCAGCTTCCTCTCCCCGCCCTAACTTCACCTCAACTTCATTCTTGTCACCCACGGCACTCTCCACATTGCCTCTGTTGGCTCACACATACTCCTGTATTGATGCCCTTTATCCTCTCAGGAAATGGCTGTCTGAAGGGCATTCACATCTCTTTTTCTATGCAGTTCTCTCCCAGATAGAAAGGCACCCTGGTTCGCCCTCTGTTGACCCCTCTAATGTCATCAGAGTTCAGGTGCCTTTTCCAAGCCTATACCTCACCTGACATATACCATAGGAAAAGCCCTGGATGCATGCTACTTTGAGTCAGCGGTGGACTCTCCTCAGAGCTTTGGTTTGGTTTGATTTGGCTTCGAGCCAGTAAGAAGCTGACTCAGGAAAGACCCACACTGTTGGCAGGCATCCTACTGATTAAATCAGGGCCACGAGAATAACCTTCCTCTTGATTAAAAGCAACTTACTGAATGGAGACCTTAATTATGCCCATAAAATTTCATGGCTGTTTCGATATAACCTAGTGTAAACTTGGGCACAAGGGAAAATGTGGGGCATTTTAGAAATCTGACCATCATAGTGTGGTGTCAAGAATTTGTATTGGCGCTGATATGCTGTGTGAGACATGTTTCTGTTAAAATTTGTATAACCCTGAGCAAAGGTGGTTGTGATTCTACATGGTTAAGGATCACTTCTACATCTTTTTTTCTGGAAAGTGACTATTTCTTAAAAAATTAATTATTGTATGTGTGTGTGTTGTGTGCACGTGTGTGTGTGCATGCATGCTAGGGCACATGTGTGGAGGACATTGTGATGTTGGCTCTCACCAACCTTTATATGAGTTCTGGGGATCAGACTCAGGTCTCCTGGCTTGGGAGATAAATGTTCTTACTCACTGAGCGTCTCATCCACGCTAAACGTTTTTCCTCTGTAGCCAAGGTTGGCCTGGAACTGGTAGTAATCCCTCGGCCTCAGCCTGCAAGCTCTGGGATTACAGACACCAGCCACCATATTTGTGGCTTTGCTAGTTTAGAGGCAGATTTTGACGTTTCAGAGCTCTGTATTGGGTCAAGTTGCTTCTCCATGTATTCAGTTTGGAGAGTTCACTCTGGGACATTTATACTAAAATATATTAAAACCAAGAGTCAGAGCATCAAAACAGGAAGCTGTTTTTACACATGCAAAAAGCATGCTTCATGTATTCCGACAAATACGCATCCTGGGCATTGTAATAAACGTGAGGCCTTGCCTTTGCTTTTCATTCATTGCAAGAGAAAAGGATGTCTGGACTACAGGGATCAGGGGACTGCCATGGTTAGTAACCCCAGAGTGTTGGATATTGTGATACCGATTGTCAACTGGAAGGGATTTATAAGTGCTCTGGAAACTGGTCTATGAGGGATATTCAGAGGCATAGGATTCCCTGGAGCTGGAGTTGCAAGTGGCTGTATGCACCTGATGGGGGTGTGGGGATCGAACTGGGATTCTCTGCAAGATTGGTGTACACTCTGAACTGCTAAGCCAGCTCGTCATCCTCTGTGTACCTTGATTGTTCTCTCTAAATCAATCCTCTGTTTTTCAGAGTTGAGGCTCAAACTCAGCCCTCCTCTTTTCTTTGCTCTTCTCTCCCCTCTCCTTACCCCCTCCTCCATTGTCTTTGTCCTATGGAGTTCATGCTGCCTCTTACTTTGGATCTCCTTTCACCACAGCCTCCATGGTGGACCCTATGCCTGCCCCTCCTGCTTTTTAACCCCCATCTTGTCATTTATTTGTTGGAGGAGCAAGTTATTTGCCCTGTACAATACTTACATTTTGGCTTTTGACATCATTCCCACATTGTAGCTCTATAGTTTGTTGCTAACATTTCCTTAGACTGGCAGTAAATATCCAAGTCAGATGTAGTTTTGGGAGGTGGGGTTGGAATTCTTTGTAGTTGCACTTGTCTTTAAGAGACTCTAGATGATACCCAAATGTGTCCTCTGCCCTCTCCATGCCTGCACACATATGTGAACCCGCAACACACACACACACACACACACACACACACACACACAAACACATATACACACATAACAGACACATATACACAGACACATACACACATACATATACATATACACACACATACACACATGCAAACATGATTTCCAAGTAGAAGCCAGTGAATCTGTTTCTACATATAACCTTGGTGATCCTGAAAATGAGCCCTGAAATCTGACATTCTCACGTAAGAAGATTAAAGAGCAGCCAGACTCTCCAGAGCTCTCACTCACGCAGATGGTGGCCCTGTGGGAATGGTGGGCCTCCTTGGCACTTACCTTGCCTAAACAGTCCCTTGTCACTTCCTCACTTATGGCTTGAACACAATTCGAAAATGAGTGATTTGTAATTTCAGCACAAACTGGATCATCTCTTGGATATAAAATAATGAAGTTTATTATAAAGGGACAAAAAATAACAGCTATCCTTATTCTACTACTTAGAATTAATTCTAAAGAAAGGTATTACTCAGCCTATGGTCTAGGACTCAGGAGGCTGAGCTAGGAGTGCTTCCTCAAGTTCAAGGTCAGCCTGAGCTACGTAGTGAGTACAAAGCCACCTAGACAATTAAGGCATACACATATAATACCAGAATTTGGGTGGTAGGGACAGGAGAGTCAGGAGTTCAAGGTCATTCAAGGCTATGTGGGACTCCATCACAAACACAAAAACAACAAAAGAAATGTGTCTTTCTGTGAGAGAGACTGGGACCTGCACATCCTGTCACTTTTTGGTTTATGCAGATAAGTTGTGACATTTTTCATACCAAGATCTTCTCACAAAGATTATATTAAACATAGGCATAATTTGAGCCAAGAGAGACAACGCTTTGGCTTCTTTTTTTTTAATACATATCATCATTTAATTCATGTATGTGTGTGTGTGTCCATCCATGTGTGTGGTGCCTGAGGAGTCCAGAAGACAGAATTGGATCTCTTGGAGCTGGAGTCACATGTGCCTATGAGCTATGCTTCTGGGTGCTGGGAATCAAACTCCTGTCCTCCAGAAGAGCAGTAAACACTCTCAATTGCTAACGCACCTCTCCAGTCCACCGGGCCTCTTGGATGATAAAATTCAAACCACAGACCTGTGTTTCAGAGCAGGTGCCCTGGACAGAGGCGGAAATGAGAAGATCTGACATTTAAAAGCTCAGCCCCCTAAGCCAACATCAGTTGAAGGGCATCCGGGGAGTCAGGCACATCTCACAGGAAAACCAGGGCCAGCAAGGAAACCACGGGGAACAGAGGAGCCCCAGACTCTTCTCTGCTCATTTTACAGATATGTAAAAGTAACTCATTCGCCTGATGTAATTGTGGTCTTTGTGGCTTACAACCTCTCTCTGGAAACCTAGGTCTATTAGAAGCCTCTTAGCCTCTGTACAATCTAATCTAGGCCTAGAATGTTTTCTGCCTCTGAGATTTGGTGCTGAAGAACTTTGTAGTTCATAGTTTGTTCTGAGCTCTGGCTGGATGACGCAACGCAGCTGTTCTGGCTCAAATGCCTCTCCAATCTGACTGATTCAGTCTGGCTTCTCTGGGCCTTTCATTGAATTGTCCTGCTTGGCCTCAAACTAACTCTAGCAACTTATTCTAATCTTTTGGCTCCCAATTCTCTGGCTCACTCTATGTTTACTTGTGTCTAGCTTGTTCTCTCTTTAACCTGTGTAAAACTCTCCTGGCAAAACTCCCTCCTTCCGTCTCTGCACTGTCCCTCAGGTAGTTTCCCTGTCCTCTGTTCTCCTGAGAGTTGGGTGTATCCTTTCTCTGATTCATCTCTTTGTCTGCCACTCAATTAGACATCACTTTCAAACATGGCTGCTTTCTTCTACACACTAATGTTACCTTCATTGTTTTGAATTAAAGGTGTGTACTAAGAGTGTGTCTGTATTCCAATCAGATGGATTAAAGGTGTCTGGTGTGCTAAGGACTGAGCCACACCACAACCAGAAAGAGATTTTTGCAGTAAATAATACAATCTTAGGGTTCACAGTGTGATCAAATATCCTGCAACACAGGTCTGTTAACTTAGGGCTGTGGCACTACAACAAGAATAATGCCAACACTGGGAGGGTGGGTAAGAAGAGAGGCCAAGGCCAGCCTGGGCTCACAGTGAGACTTCATCTCAAAAACCACACAAAAACGGCTTTGGGCTTGTCATCCCAGCATGCAGAAGACTGCAGCAGGAGGAGTTGGAGGCCAGCCTGAGCTCTTACAATCCTCCTGACTCAGCTTTCTGAGTGTTGGGAGTACAGATGGAGGGTGTGACTGGTTTTCCTATTTTTAAAGATTTATTTTTAATCATGCATATGTGCATGTGTGTATATGCACATGAATTCAGGTCCCCTCAGAGGCTCAGATCCACTTGAACTTCAGCTACATGCGGTTGTGAGCTACCCAGTGTGGGTGCTGGGAATTAAAGCTAGGTTGTCTGCTAGAGTGGTGTATGCTCTTAGTCCCTGAGCCGTCTCCAGACCTATGTTTGTTTGTTTCTCTGCTTTTTGAGACAGGGTCTTTCTATGTGGCTCCGGCTATGCTGGATCTCACTATGTAGAGCAGGCTGACTCTAACTCCCCTGCCTCTACTCCCCAGACACTGAGATCAACGGCATGTGTCACTCATGCCCAACTCCTAATTTTCTCTTCTTTTCTAATAAAGATTTTATTTATTTTATATATGTGAGTACACCGTAGCTGTCTTCAGACACTCCAGAAGAGGGCATTGGATCCCATTACAGACAGGCATTACAGATGGCTGTGAGACACCATGTGTTTGCTGGGAACTGAACTCAGGACCTCTGGAAGAGCAGTCAGTGCTCTTAACCACTGAGCCATCTCTCCAGCTCCCCACCCCCCTTAATTTTCTTTCTTTCTTTCTTTCTTTTCAGGCAGGGTTTCTCTGTGTAGCCCTGGCTGTCCTGGAACTCACTCTGTAGACCAGGCTGGCCTCGAACTCAGAAATCTGCCTGCCTCTGCCTCCCAAGTGCTGGGATTAAAGGCGTGCGCCACCACGCCTAGCTCTCTGAAAGTCTTCTTAAACCTGGAGTCATTCTCTCTGGTCCCCATTTGCATCTTTTAAAACTATGTTGATATTTTGTTCATTTTCATTTTGGAGAGAAAATGGAAATGAAGTCATTGACAAACTTGTGCACGAACACTTAAATCATTCCCACCTGAACTTGGCTGGATGCTCAGGAGAGCGATGAGAGCCCCAGCACTACAGTGGCCGGGCTGGTGGTTTGGGAGTTTGTTTGAGGTCAACTTGGGGACCTATCTCAAAAGAGAGAGCCGGGTGGTGGTGGTGCATGCCTTTAATCCCAGCACTTGGGAGGCAGAGGCAGGCAGATTTCTGAGTTCGAGGCCAGCCTGGTCTACAGAGCGAGTTCCAGGACAGCCAGGGTTACACAGAGAAACCCTGTCTCAAAAAACAAAAGAAAACAAAAAAATGGGGTGGGTGGGATCTGAACCCTGGGAACAGTCACATCTCTGGTAAATGATCTATCTGTTGCCTCTCAGCTACAAAGTCCTAATATGGCATGGTCTTTTAAAAAATATTTATTTATTTTATGTATATGAATGAGTACACTGTTGCTGTCTTCAGACACACCAGAAGAGGGCATGGGATCCCATTACAGATGGCTGTGAGACACCATGTGTTTGCTGGGAACTGAACTCAGGACCTCTGGAAGAGCAGTCAGTGCTCTTAACCACTAAGCCATCTCTCCAGCCCTTGGCCTGGTCTTTTAAAAAATGATCTGGTCAGGACTTACTGCCAAGTCTCTCACTACCTGAGTTTGACTCCTGACACCACCCAGTAGAAGGAAAGTACAGACTCCTATGGGTTGTCCTCTGACCCTCCCCCTCGAACACAGAAGCAAATAAATTTACACACACACACACACACACACACACACACACACACACACACACACACACACACACACACACACACACGAGCGTGCTAATACATTTAAAAAAAGGAAAATGGCTTAGTACTCTTTTTTTTCCTTTGCTGCTAGTGCTGCATTTTACCAGTAGAGGGCGCAGGTGAGACACTACAGGAGCAGATGGCCTTGGCTTCCTGATTCTGCTCAACTTGGGAAATGCACTAGGCTTCACAGTTGAGACAGGTGACAGACATTTGCTTCTCCCTGGGCTTGGGGTAGGTGGTGATGCTTACCTGCAGTGGTGGCACTCAGGGAGCTGAGTAGGAAGATCGTAGGGACACGCAAGCACCAGTGGGCTGGCAATGCAGCTCACGGGCCTGGAGTTCTAGCAACACACCCATCACCAAATCTGTTAAAATCACCATCAGTGGTCATGATGGCTCCTTAAGTTCTTCCTGTACACATTCCTCATGTTCATGTTTGGGGGGCAAAGCAACTTGATCCCCTAATTGACAGCTACTGATGACTCTCTTGCTGTAGCACCAAGACAGTCCCCCCAAACAGCCAGCGCTCTTCTACCAGGACAAGCTGTCTCAAACACTCTACTGAAGTCTGGAGGCCGCAGCATGACAATCTTCACAGCCCATAACAGCCTTGGCACCTCAATCTATTTTGGTTTGTGTTTTTGAGACAGGGTCTTTCTACATAGGCCTGGCTGTCCTACAAGTATGTAGACAAGGCTGGCCTGGAAGTATGTAGACCAGGCTGGCCTGGAACTCACAGGGATCCATCTGACTCTGCCTCCTTCGTGCCGAGATCAAAGGTGTGCATTAACACGCTTGGGTATGTAGGTCATTTTTGGTTTTGTTGTTTTGAGGCAGGCTTTTCCCTGTAGGCTAGGTTTGTTTGTAGTTCACCATGTAGCCAGTGCTGGCCTTAAATCTATAATGATTCTCCTGTCTCTGTCTCTTGAGTTCTGGGATTACAGGCATGAGCTGCCCTGTCTGACTTGTTTCTGAGATCAGGTCTGGCCTGAAACTTTTTAATGTGCACAAGCAGGACTTGAACTTGCAGGGTTCTCCAGCTTCAGATCCTGGCCTAACAGCTTTTAATGCGGGCCAGTGTTGAGGGCTAAGACTCTCCAGACATGAGGCTAACTAGAAGCTATTAATGCCAGCCACCACCAAGAGCTTCCTAGGTCTGCAGTGCCTGTAGGGTTAAGGCTGTGGATACTGAGATCTGTGCAGGAACTCCAGCTTTATAGGACATCGCTTGCTGCGGCCTTAACCTGCTTACTGCAGCAGCTCAACTGCTGCTAAGCATGTAGGGAAACACGCTGCTGGAGCTGGGAACTGAGAACTTCTTGTCCACTCAGGACTTCTGTCCTGCTAGAGCACAAGGATTATAACCTAACATGACTAATATATTGTCTTAGTCAGGGTTTCTATTCCTGCACAAACATGACCAAAAAGCAAGTTGGGGAGGAAAGGGTTTATTCGGCTTACACTTCCATACTGCTGTTCATCACCAAGGAAGTCAGGACTGGAACTCAAGCAGGTCAGGAAGCAGGAGCTGATGCAGAGGCCATGGAGGGATGTTCTTTACTGGCTTGCCTCCCCTGGCTTGCTCAGCCTGCTCTCTTATAGAACCAAGACTACCAGCCCAGAGATGGTCCCACCCACAAGGGGCCTTTCCCCACTTGATCACTAATTGAGAAAATGCCTTACAGTTGTAGCTCATGGAGGCATTTCCTCAACTGAAGCTCCTTTCTCTGTGATAAGTCCAGCTGTGTCAAGTTGACACAAAACTAGCCAGTACAATTGACCCCTTGTCAACTTGACACACAAACACATCACTAGTAAGCCTCAACCCTTAATTTCTTATTCATCCCGAAGATCTAAACAACTTTAGAAGTCCCACAGTCTTTACATATTAAAAGTCAATCCCTTTAAAATGTCCAATATCTTCTAAAATCCAAAGTCTTTTTACAATTAAAAATCTCTTAACTGTGGGCTCCACTAAAATAGTTTCTTCCTTCAAGAGGGAAAGTATCAGAGCACAGTCACAATCAAAAGCAAAAGTCAATCTCTAACCATCCAATGTCTGGGATCCAACTCACAATCTTCTGGGCTCCTCCAAGGGCTTGGGTCACTTCTCCAGCCATGCCCTTTGTAGCACACACGTCGTCCTCTAGGCTCCAGATGCCTGTACTCCACTGCTGCTGCTGCTCTTGGTGGTCATCTCATGGTACTGGCATCTCCAAAACACTGCATGACTCCTTCAGTCCTGGGCTGTCAATTGCAACTGAGGCTGCACCTTCACCAATGCCTTCCATGGCCTCTCACAGTGCCAAGCCTCAGCTGCTCTGCGTGACCCCTTCATGCCTTCAAAACCAATACCACCTGGGTGACTCTTACACATTACCAAGTCCCGCTGCAGCAGGAATACAATCTTGGCTATCTCTGGAACACAGCCTCTTTGTGCTTTCAGAAAACACTTCCCAGAAGATGTCACCTCAACGATGCTGGTCTCTTCTTAATCACCGTTAATTTCTTAGCTCCAGCTAACCAGCATCAATAGTCCCAGTAATGCAAAAGTTTCGCTTTAGTAGTTCTGGTAGCTTGTTAGTCACAGCTCATTCTTCAGCCCCAGCTAATCAGAACCACAGAATCTTCACAATCAAAACAGCAATGGCCATGAAAAGAGTCTTTAATTTTCCCTCTGAAATTTCACAAGCCAGACCTCCATCTTCTGCACTGTTCTCAACATTATCTTCCAAGCTCCTATACAACATCTGACAGAGCTCTTAATGACAAATGGATCTTCTAGCCCAAAGTTCCAAAGTCCTTCCACAGTCCTCCCCAAATCATGGTCAGGTTGTCACAGGAATACCCCACTATACTGGTACCAATTTGTCTTAGTCAGGGTTTCTATTCCTGCACAAACACCCTGACCAAGAAGCAAGTTGGGGAGGAAAGGGTTTATTCGGCTTACACTTCCATATTGCTGTTGATCACCAAAGGAAGTCAGGACTGGAACTCAAGCAGGTCAGGAAGCAGGAGCTGATGCAGAGCCATGGAGAGATGCTCTTTACTGGCTTGCTTCCCTTGGCTTGCATATCCTGCTCTCTTATAGAACCAAGACTACTAGCCCAGAGATGGTCTCACCCACAGGGGCCTTTCCCCCTTGATCACTAATTGAGAAAATGCCTTACAGTTGCATCTCATGGAGGCATTTCCTCAACTGAAGCTCCTTTCTCTGTGATAAGTCCAGCTGTGTCAAGTTGACACAAAACTAGCCAGTATATGTTGTGTCCAGCCAGCAGACCACAACCTGGGTTCTAGCCTGGAAAGGCATTTTGGAAACCTGGAAGAGAAGAGGGGCTAGGTGGCGAGAGAAAGGAATGTAGCCAAGACATTTATTCTGATCAAGGCTCAAATTTTATTGTTGCGACACTAGTTATGAAGGAAGGGGGAGGGGACCCGATTCCCGCCAAATAATCTCTGGTCCAGTAGAAAGGTGCACGTGTGTGGCTCCGCAGGTTCCAGCAGTGGGCGTGGCAGAACGAATGAGCAGGAAGCTCCACCCCTGAGCAAGCAGGTTTCAGGCTGGGGGAGGGGAGACTACATTTCCTCCCTTTTATTAACAAAACTTAAAAAAAGAAAAAGCTGGCCTGAGGGGGGAAAAATTGTCTATGCTCAATAGTTCTGCCTGGAATCTAGGGCTAAAGAAAAAACTTGCTTTCGTGGGATTTTTTAACTTTTCTTATGGTAAACTGTATCTGGCTAAGACTGTCCTTTCTTATTTTAGTAAACAACTAACTGAAAAGCCTGGAGCTGTAGGCTCTGACTTTATAATGCTAATTAGTACTTGGTAGGTAACTTTCTAGTTGAATTTTAAGTAGGGCGTTGGAACTCTGGCTAAGTTTGACTGAACAAATGTGAAATACACTATAATAAGAATAACACTAAGTTGATATTCCTCCGCATTTTTGGATGATAGGTGGGAAACAGGGAGAAGGGGTTCGACCGGCTCTGTAGTACAAGGCCAAATGGCTTTTTTATTTTGGGGTGGGAGGCAGTGAAGACAGTACGGTCTCCAATCTCTCTCCTCCCTATTAATTAAAATAAGGCAACGCTTAACTGAGGTGATCAAATGATTTTTTCATCCGTAGATGAGTGGGCTTTTAACCTTGGCTTGGGTGGACATTGACCCGATTCTTCCCGTGGATGTTGTTAAGACCCACACCTGTGGCTCTCGGTATCTTTTGGGGAGGGGAGGCAGAGCCGAAAAATATTTTTGATTTTTAGCCAAAATTTGATACTAACCCCTTTTAAACCGGGTTTATCTCACAGGAAACTCAGAAATGGTCAAGCTGGACCTTCCCCTGCAGTGCTCTCTGCACCAAGCGATGCCTGTGGGAAGCCACATGTGCCGTTGCTGAGTGGCACTGACTACTGCTGGCCACCACGCATAAGATTGGACAAACAGCCAATGTGTACATATGCAGTAAAGTCTTTTGCAAAGACACTGCCTGGCCCAGGCATGATAATGAGGTTCTGTAAGGTACTGAGAGAGAGTAACCAATCAGATGTGAGACATGCAAATGAGGTATGATAATGAGGTTCTGTAAGGTACTGAGAGTATAACCAATCAGATGTGAGACATGCAAATGAGGTATGATAATGAGGTTCTGTAAGGTACTGAGAGAGAGTAGCCAATCAGATGAGGAACATGCAAATGAGGCTTAGTGCATAACCAATCCGGGTGTGAGACACGCCTCTCCTAGGCCTATAAAAGCAGCACCAGTTCTGGGCTCGGGATCTTTTCGCCTCTACAATCAAGCTCTCCCAATAAACGTGTGCAGAACTACAGGGAGTATTCAGAACTGCATCACGGGGAAGGAGCAGTTAATAAAGGTTCCCGCAAAACAGACTGCTGAGAAGGATCCGGCGTGGATTCAGAACTCTTCAGCTGAGGAACGGTGGTACCTGTAAGTCTCCCAAATTGATCCCCAGGTTAAAGGGGGATATGTTTTTTAAGAAAAAGAAAAGGGAGGAAAAATAAAAGGAATCAGTGATAAAGAAAAGGAAATAGTAAAGGAAAGGAAAAGGGAAAGGAAAGAAAAAAAAAGGAAAGAGAAAAGGAAAAGAGAGAAGAGAAGGAAAGAAAGGATTGAGATGATAAGGTTCCCGGCTTTGGGACAAGTTAAGGTTCATGAGTTATGCTTTTTTCTCCCATTGACCCTTTGTTGGTAGGTCTGATAGTTTTGGTCTTGTTTGTTCTGATATATGGACTCTGTTACTGTTTGAAACTGTGTGTAGAGGCAGTCAAGACAGGTCAGAAAATCCTTACAGAGCAACAAGAAAGTATGTCGGAAGAGGTGAAGGGCTTAAAAAGAAAAAGGAAAAAGAAAGGAGACACAGTGTTATCAGGTGGACCAGAAGAAGAAAGTATATAGCAAGCTTATGGCTTGCTTAATGAAAGTTTAAAAAATAATGGCTTGATTATTGCACCAGAAAAGGTACAGCAGTCTAATGTTAGTCATTTTCTAGGAGCTACTATTACTTTACGATGTGTCACCCCACAAAAGATTAGTATAAGAAAAGATCATCTAAAGACACTAAATGATTTTCAAAAATTATTAGGAGATATTGTCCTACAGTGTGGTAAATGTGTAGAATTTATTAATGCACCTTCCATGGGTATTAATCCGCGCGGATTGCGACCCCTAGATGTTTGGCAAATGGACGTCACGCATATCCCATCTTTTGGGAAATTACAATATGTACATGTATCCATCGATACCAGTTCTGGTGTCCTACATGCCTCTCCCTTGATAGGGGAAAAAGCAGTTCATGTCATATCTCACTGCTTAGAGGCTTGGGCTGCATGGGGCAAGCCCCTAGTGTTAAAGACAGATAATAGTCCTGCATATACTTCTTCTAAATTTAGCCAATTTTGCAAACAAATGCAAGTGAAACATATTACTGGATTGCCCTATAATCCACAGGGCCAAGGCATCATTGAGAGAGCCCACCGCACTCTGAAACAATATTTGCAAAAACAGAAAGGGGGAATAGAGGCTATGATGCCAAAGATGGCTCTATCCCTTACAATATTTACTCTTAATTTTTAAAAATTGGATGATGCTGGAAGATCACCAGCTGAAAGGCACGGACAATGGCCTCAATCGCCCAATGAAATGGTCAAATGGAAAAATGTCCTTGATAATAAATGGTATGGCCCGGATCCTATCTTAATCAGATCCCGGGGAGCTATTTGTGTTTTTCCACAGGGTGAAGAAAATCCACTTTGGGTCCCGACACGACTGACAAGGACCGTGAAAGAGCAAGATGAACCCCCAAGATGATTCTCCTGCTCCTGATGATTGAAACCAGGATAAGTATACCTTTATGGGCCATAGTAAGATCATGGCCAGTACCTTTACCGGTACATTCCAATTCTTCTACCTAGCCTTTGTTTTTTGCAAAGGAATGTTTTTTGGATGTGCCTTATGCACGACAAACTCCTCAAGAGCCACGGGTGTATAAGAGTACTAGTTTTCATTTAAATTATACATTATGCTTTGTGCATAATGTAGATAAACCTTTTACACCCTAAATATTTTTTAAGAAAGATTATCTCTAATTGGGCAGATCAAATTAATACTGCTGACACTATAAGTCAGATAGCAGAAAAAACATCTGAAGCATTGCTTACCCTGCAAAGGGTGGATTCTCATATCACCTCAGGGTTAATGTTAGTGAATCAGAGAGTGGATATTTTACAACATGACATGGGACAGATGATGGATGTCATACAAATGAGTTGTGTGGCATCCACATCGCATGTATGCATTACTCCCAATAGGTATATTAATAATTCTTTTATTAAAAGTACAGACCTATCGAATTACCTGAAGGGGAACTGGTCGCAGGAGCTGGAAAGGTTGCAGACAAGGCTGCAGATACAGATCCTGAACCTTAATGGGACCAGAGTGGAACCAGTGACCCTCGGAGACTTTAACTCCTGGCTTACCTCTACTTTTTCTTACTTTAAGGAATGGGTGGGAGTGATTTTGTTTGGTGCTGCCATATGCTGTGGACTGGTGTTCATGCTCTGGTTGGTATGCAAATTCAGAACCCAACAAAAACATGTCAAGGTGATTATAACTCAGGCACTTTTAGCTATTGAAAACGGCTCCTCCCCTGAAATTTGGTTATCTATGCTCAAGAATTAGTTAGCATCTGAGTTCTCTGCTCTTGCACTCCACAGCACTGAGATGAGAGAGACTCAACGATCAGTGATCAGCCCTTGCACATCACTGAGGTTTCCTCATTGCAAGCGATAGGGTGATCATGATTTCCCCCTAACTCATTTTTTGGCTGGCCTCTTTTGCAGAGTTCGCCCTAGGTCATTTAGCAGTTATTGTCACACAGCACTGTGGTATCCAGAGACGGGCAACTTTCCTCGTGCACAGTCCAACCTAAGACATGGGGCCCAGTGGCGATAGGGTTACCCTATGACAGGTAAGGCTGTGACTTTAGAGGAACGACCTAAAACAGGAGCCACGGCGGATGGGCATAATTGCACAGGCGTAGTCCAGCCTCATTTTATTAAAACAAACAGGGGGAGATGTGGGAAGCCACATGTGCCGTTGCTGAGTGGCACTGACTACTGCTGGCCACCACGCATAAGATTGGACAAACAACCATATGCAGTAAAGTCTTTTGCAAAGACACTGCCTGGCCCAGGCATGATAATGAGGTTCTGTAAGGTACTGAGAGAGAGTAACCAATCAGATGTGAGACATGCAAATGAGGTATGATAATGAGGTTCTGTAAGGTACTGAGAGTATAACCAATTAGATGTGAGACATGCAAATGAGGTATGATAATGAGGTTCTGTAAGGTACTGAGAGAGAGGAGCCAATCAGATGAGGAACATGCAAATGAGGCTTAGTGCATAACCAATCCGGGTGTGAGACACGCCTCTCCTAGGCCTATAAAAGCAGCACCAGTTCTGGGCTCGGGGTCTTTTCGCCTCTACAATCAAGCTCTCCCAATAAATGTGTGCAGAAGGATCCTGATGCAGTGTCGTTATTCCTGGCCAGTCGAGCGCGCGCAAGAGATGCCCATACTGAATTTGTACGATCACAAACCAGTATGCACAGTTCTGAGTGCTGTGCAGCTCTTTAAGGAGAATTTATCAACCTCAGATTTAGCAAGACCTAGGCAAGAATTATGTTATTAGTAACACCACGACTTGTGGCTAAAATAGGAGCTGGAAGTCGTTTCTCTATCCCTGTTTTTTCCACAGCCTAAGGAGCTAAGGACACCTTGCAGTAACAGCAAGGGTGAAAAGCCAGAGGTCAGCTAAGGGACTAAGCCTGTCTGTCTATCAAAACAAAAACCAATCTTTATTAATATAGACATATCTACTGTTCTAGCCCTCTAGGAAAACCTAAATTTTAAATCAGACTGAAGGCCACGTGCTGGAATGTCCTGAGAATGGAGATAATAGCAGCCACCTGTGCTCTCAAGGGGGGGCAGGGATGCAAATCCGCTGGTCCAGCTCGAGAATGTTGATTTACCTGCTTGAAAGACAAAATCTCGACAGTGAGAAAGTAGGAAAGCAGAACTTCTTTTGGGGAAGTCCAGGTACTTTATTCAAATACAAATTGTAAAGCTGAGGCTACTCTCTGGCCTCCTGTCAGGGAGCTGGCTCAGAGAGTAGCTTTTTCGGAGCCTGAGTCCTCAAGCTGACTTTTAAGCAAAAGAGGAATTTTAGTCCTCAAGGTGATACCTTAGAAGATTTAGAATCTGTGTTCATCTGAAGAATTAATTTCTCTGGCAGCCACCGCGCTCTATCTTCATCTTGTGAAAAAACATAAACTGAGCCCCTACCCCAAATTAGAACTGGATCTGGACCCTTCCATTTGTTAGTCAGGGGGTCCTTCTATTTTATCAATGTATTAAGTGACCAATTGCTCTTTAATAGCTTTTTTTACTAGCTGTAAGGCCAGCAATCCTTCTGAGGTTAGGGATCTAGGGGAAGTGGGGGATGTGCTCTGAATTAACTTTGCTAGGTAATTTAGAATATAGGAATCTCTAACATTGGACTGAATATTAGACCAGTCTAAGATTGAGTTAGAATGGCTGGTCACACTGAAGAAAAGAGAAAAATCATTATGACTCTATTAAATGACTAATTTTAAAAAGTCTCAATATACAGTCTCTGATGTACTATTGCCATAAAGTTAAAAGCCTAGAAGCTAGTCTAAACTGGAAAAATGACAAGTAAGGATGGATCTAAAACATGAATTTAATTTAGTTTTTTTGTCAATTTAATCAGGACATGAGTCAACTTACCTACCAGCTCGTGACACGAATTTACTAATATGCTTCTGCAGCGTTTTGTGGAGAAAACCTGTTTTTCCCTTTTCTAATAAGGTAGCTGTTTTAGGATCAATCTATAAGCCAATAAGTAGATCTCTTTAAGATACTATAAAGCATTTATTAAACTTTTTGACATTAAAATATTAAATTTTGAAAATAAAGGTAAGACTTAAATAGTGTGCATGGGAATGCACTAAATAGTATGTACGGGGATACAATTTTTCTCTTTTTTGTCTTTTAAGAAGTTAAATTTTTAAAATTTCACAATACCTAAACTTTTGAATTAATAACTAGTTGACCAAATATTTTAAATACTTGGCTGTAAAGGGGCAGTGACTAATTGCACTTTCAATCAATTTTCTTAGGGAGCGGTTGTAACTAGAAGGCTTGCAAAGTTATTAAGAGTCACATGTGCATAATTTATTTATTAACTAGAAATATGTATAAGCAATTGTAAATTTGAGAATTAATAGTATCTGAGGGATGAACAATTTAAGCAATTGCGAGCTCAGAGATATGGCATTGACTATTAATATACAAATTAAGGTTTGATTGTTCAGCATTTTAAAACACCATCTACAGCACGCAACTAGATCATCTGTGCTGGAACAGGGGAAACTGTGTCTTAAGACTTTGTCCCACAGAAGCTAGTTGGGCCCACGTGGGCCAACGATCGGCTGGGAGGATGAGAAAAATGACTTTACAATAATGTTTTTTCTGGCCAAAGAATTGTTTTGGGCACAACCAATTTTTAATTACCAATTAATAACAATTATAAAAGCTTTCTTTATTTTTTGTAAAAACTTTTGTAGTAAACTAAAACCCTAAGTAATAAAAGGATATTGTCTCTGAATCTTTTGGGTGAGAGCAAGGATTTAAGGTAAACTTCAAGAAGCATTAGTTAATAAAATACTTTTCACTTAGGAAACAATATACACTGAAAGATTAAAACTCTTGGCTTCTTGTATAGAAGCAGAAACAATAAAAATTTTTCTTACATAATGTAAAGTTACATTAGCCATACCTAGAGGCAAAATTTTTTTTAGTAATTACCAGTTCACTAGAAGCAAAACTCTTTGAATTTAAGCATTATTTTAAACATCTGAATAGATCTGTAACACTGTTAAAAAGAATTTTTCTTGAACACAGGGAAAAAACTTTCTCAGGCACTGTTTGCAAAACAAAAGAAAGGCCACAAGCTGCTCTGGGGCTGCCCAGAGCCATGTATTGACTCAAACGTAAAATACTTTTTAATCTGAGCATCCTGGCCCTCCTGTAATAAGGACCGATTCTAGAGAAACAATATAACTGTCTACGCCTCTAAATTTTGATACTCTTTCTTAAGATGACTTACAGTTAAAACGTTCTTCACAACTTTAGTGTTGTGAAAAAATTGCCCGTACTGCAGTTTCCTGCCAGGCAGCAACTAAAGTCAAACTGTTTGTCTAATCTATTCACAAAGACAAACATAACTAGATAACTTTGTCACAGTTTTGTATGAAGTGAGCAGTATGAGCGCTCTCATAAGATGATTACTCTTGTAATTATCTTAATTACAGTATACAGGTGAATTAAAGATCTTAAATTTGAAATCAAACTGCAAGCTGCAGTCAATGGAACAATAGCAGTTTTAACCATAATTTTTAAGTTTTTTTGTGTAAGGTTAGGATAATACCTATAACCTTGGGAAAGCAAAACCCAAGTTTAAAACAATTTATTATCTTTAAAATCAATATTAGAAGCATTACTATCATATTACAAAGTTTGGATGTCAATTAATACCTATGAATACCTATTAAAGCAAGCTTTAATGCTTTAATAAAGAGGCATTGCTTTAAATCTTATCTTAAATTTTACTATTTAGGATACGAACCACATTAATTATTACCTAAACTAGAAATATCTTTAGAGACCCAGCCTCTTGGCCTGCTTTATGTCACGTGTCGGAAGGACTCTAAACTTGAGTTATCAAATTTAACACTAACCATCTGTAGCAATGTAACATTAATCTTAACCAACAACTTATGAGCTGAATGTGAAGACATGCAGAGCACATTACCAATAAAAAAGAACCAAATGAAGCAGTTACATTTAGACCAATCAGAGAATAATAATTTTTGTAGCTACAATCATAGAATAAAAAAACACTTTACCATTGTCAAACACATTAATCATGAACCATTTATTAGCTTTTTTACTCTGAAACTAAGAGGCTGTGCACTCGCCCTTATTTCTTAAAACGAACAGTTTTTCCAGCAGGGGCCCTCCCGCCATGTGTCTGATTCCTGGCTGAAACACGTGGCAGCTCTCGGCTTTGTAGATAAAGTTTTTTATACCATCTTTATTATCCAACATAAAACATAGAACATTCATTCATACAGACTGGACACGAACATACATGAATTGAACACGAGAACAGATTGGTGCACCGGACATTAGACAAGACACAAAAGGGAACAGAGTACTCCTGCTATAAGGCCCAGAGAGAAATTTCTCTCTGCTTTTTGGGACATTTTCCTCCCTTATGATGCATTTTTTATTAACTGGGGCAATCCGCCTATTCCTTTTAATAAACCCTTTCTTTTCTCACACCTCATGTAGCTTCAGAGAGCTACGGCCTACCGCCTATTACCCAGCTCCTCACTGCTGAACCTAAGTGAACCAGCGCTCGGGTTTAACGCTGTCTCAGCTTAGCCCATACCTTCTCCGGTATGAATTTCCTTTATCCTTTATTTTATGGAGCTCCGAACCAGCAGCGTCTCTTCCAAAAATCCTTTGCCGTTTCTCAGTCCCGCGTTGGTTCGCCAATTGTTGTGTCCGGCCAGCAGACCACAACCTGGGTTCTAGCCTGGAAAGGCATTTTGGAAACCTGGAAGAGAAGAGGGGCTAGGTGGCGAGAGAAAGGAATGTAGCCAAGACAGTTATTCTGATCAAGGCTCAAATTTTATTGTTGCGACACTAGTTATGAAGGAAGGGGGAGGGGACCCGATTCCCGCCGAATAATCTCGGGTCCAGTAGAAAGGTGCACGTGTGTGGCTCCGCAGGTTCCAGCAGTGGGCGTGGCAGAACGAATGAGCAAGAAGCTCCACCCCTGAGCAAGCAGGTTTCAGGCTGGGGGAGGGGAGACTACAAATATATATATAGTTCTAGAGAGTATATACTTACAGAAAGTTTCATAGGTAGAGTCCCATAGGGTATGCAGTTTCTCCAAGATCTGCATCTCATCTTTAGGTGGAAAGGGTAGCCGCTGTTCCTTATGTCACTTTTCTTTTTCTATTCTTTACATTCACCTCTCTCTCTCTCTCTCTCTCTCTCTCTCTCTCTCTCTCTGTGTGTGTGTGTGTGTGTGTGTAGGTCAGAGGACAACTTTTAAGAGCCAGTGCTCTCTTACCATCGGGTCCTGGGGATGGAATTCACATGGTAAGTCTCTGCAGTAAGCACTCTATCTGCTTAGCCATTTCCTTAGCCTCTCCCTCTCTCCCCCTCCCCTCCCCCCGTTCCCTCATTTTGGAATAGGGTCTCCCTACATAGCTCAGGATGACTTCAAACTCAAGATCCTCCTGCCTCAACTTCCCTAGTGTTTGGATTACAGGTGTGAGCTATCATACCCAGCTTCAAATTGCATTTCTTAGGAAAAGAAAATTCTTTTAAAACTTTGAGTAACAGCCTCAGTGTGGTGTTGGTGCACACCTATAATCCCAGCACTCGGGATGCAGAAGCAAGCAGATCTCTATGAGTTCGAGGCCAGCCTGTTCTACAGAGTGAGTTCTTGGACAGTCCAGGCTACACAGAGAAACCCTGTTTGAGAAGCAAGCAAGCAAACAAAATAATCCACAAAAATTTGAGTAGGAAGAATCTTAACTTTCCCACCAAGAACTTTCTTCCTCATCCAGACCTGAAGTCCAGGTCTCACTAGAGAGCATGAGAGAGCAAAGGAGAAGTCGCCAGTATTCTGAGGGCAGAACACATATGCAGTTCCTCTGGAACTTGCCAGGGGACTTGAGGCTGAGAGGTGATAGTGTGGTAACTGGCTGGACCATAGAATACAGGTTCTCTGTGGAAATGGATAGAATATTTTCCCATTGAGCAGGATTTAGTGCTGGCTAACATGCAACATTTTGTATGTGTACAAATGCTTGGCCTGCATGTATGGGACCTGCTGCCCCCCTTCCCCCCACTGCCATACCTTCCCGACTCTGAGGACTGTACGCTTAAATTGTGAGCCCCGACAAACCCTTCCTTAAGTTGCACTGGTCAGGTATTTGTTACAGCAACAAGTAAGGTGACAAATACATTGACTTTTCTCAGCCTCTAGGCCATCGCGGTTCCCTTGGCCCTAGTTCTGTTTCCTTCTAAATTGTTATTGACTGATAAAGCAGGTTCTGGTGTTAGCAACCCTACTGCATTCTGTCTATGTAACCTGGCTGGCTTTAAACTTATATTTATATAGCCAGCCAGGAAGTCCTTTATAGAGGTTTCCTGTATTGCAGCCCTCCCTCCTTTGTTTAGATTTACTGAGGTATAGTTTAGGTTTTTCAAAGTTGCCTGTGTGATGCATATTCATCTTGGTGTCCATGAAGGGCATCAGATCTCCTGGAACAAGGGCTATGGATGGTTGTAAGCCACCATGTGGGTGCTTGGAACCAAACCCAGGTTTGTCCCGTGCAAGAACAAATGCTCTCAACCAAGGAGCCATCTTGCCAGTTAATTGAGGTCTAGTTCAAATACAGTAAAAGTCATCTGTCTTAAGTATAGAGTTAAAATTCCTCAGCTTCAACTTTTTTTGTTAGCTTGAAGCGGGCCCTTGCTATTTCTAGTGACTGTCACAGTGTGACTTTTGAGTCATCACGTTTCGTCTGTTTATTTGCTTCCTTTAGTGTGTGCGCATCTAGGTATGCATGCTTGCATGTATGTATATTAAAAACTAAACACACAAAATACCTTGGAAAAAATATATGTATATTCTCGTGTTTGCCGCTAGTGAGAGTCTCTTTTGTCCTCGCCGGCAGACACTTGGAGCCGGAAGCGGAGGGTCAGACGGCAAGGTCAGAGGGCACACACTCCTAAGGCAAGAGGAACCTCGGTGACCTCTTCCAGAGACTGCACGCACCTTGGCTGGGTGCGCAGGCGCACGGAAGCCACGGGCGCGGTGGGCGGCGGCGAGAGGCGATTGGCTGAATGCCGAGGCTCCGCCTTTCGGCGCGTCAGCTACCGGGTCGGCGGGTTAGTCTGCAGGTTCGGGTCGTTCTGGCGTCGTTGAATCCGGTGTGGTGCCAGGGCCTTGTGCGGCTCTCACGCTCGCCGGGAACTGAGCATTGCTGTCTGTGAGTCCGAGGGCGCGGGAGACCGAGGGCGGGGCGAGTGCAACTCCGGCCGCGGGATCGCCGGGCTGGCCCGAATGCCCGGCCTGCTTCTCAGCCACGGGGAGCCGGCCTGGGAGGCGACGATTTGAAGGGACCCGAGTCTGGGGACTTGAAAGGGACCCGAGTCTCGGCCCGACTGCAAGGCAAAGCTGGGCGAGCTGAGACGAGGGGCTGCGCCATTGGTGAGGTCGGTTTTGGCGCGCTCTGGTGTTCGCTCTTCCTATTGGCTGGCGCGCGCCGCGTTGGGCGGGGCCGGCGCGCCCGGGGAAGTTTGCTGCCTCGGAGTCCGGGCTGATTGCACGGCTAGGGGTTGAACTGGGTGTAGATCCCTCCCGCCTGCTCACCAACTGCAGCAAACGCTACTCCTGGGACAAGGGCATTGAGTCCTGCGTCTGCTCTCCCAGTGGTGCCGCTGTAGGTGATAGTAGGTTCTCCGACACTGTCTCTGTGCTCACGACTCACTAATGATAGCGGGATCTTGGCCCACTGCCTTCGTTATCCAAGTCTGGGCCTGGTGTCAGTGCTCAGTCTCCTGCACCCAGGAGGTTGAGGCAGGAGGTACAGGAGTTCAAGGTCAGCTTTGCCCACTTAGCCATTTAAAAAGAAAAGAGAAATACATCAAAGCCCCTGCGAATAGGTTTCCGATCGGGTTTTTTGTTTGTTTGTTTGTTTGTTTGTTTGTTTTTCCGAGACAGAGGGTTTCTCTGTGTAGCCCTGGCCTGGAACTCACTCTGTAAACCAGGCTGGCCTTGAACTCATGAATCCGCCTGCCTCTGCCTCCCAAGTGCTAGGATTAAAGGCGTGTGCCACCGCTGCCCAATTTTTGTTTTGTTTTGTTTTGTTTTGTTTTTGGCGATCGGGTTTTATTAACTTGAAATAGAATAGGAAATAACAGAACACCACTCTGGCTGGGCTATAAGTTGTTTATATTTGCATACATGGGTGAGTGCCAGGGCACAATGTAAATTTTTAATTACATGTAAGTAAGAGGTGGGGGGTACAGTTTACCGTTCCCCCTAGCCTCCTTTTAAATTCAGCTTGGTCTTGTGTTTGCTACGTAGCTGACTATAACCTTGAATTCTGGTTCTCTGCCCAGCTGCTGGTATTATGGACTTGTGTCTGGTTATGCAGTACCAGGAACTGAGCTGAGCCTTTGTGCATGCTTGTTATGCACAGTACTCACTGAGCTCGACATCTTGGTTGGAGCCAAAAGATCTTGGGTTTTGTTTTTGTTTTTGAGACAGGCTCTTGGCTGCGTAGCCTAGGCTCCCATAGGCTCCTATCTCCACCGTGTTCCAGGATTGCAGTCATGTGCATGATGCTGTTCTTTAGGGTGAATGGGCCCAAGTGTCTGTTTGGCTTTTCCCAGTGCCCTTTTCTCAGGTCTTTTTGAGATCTCTGTAGTTTGTACAGGACACTGTGCCATTGTTACAGATAGTGGTTCTACCATAAAGTAGTAAGATTTTTGTGGTATAAATAATTTTCTAAAAAAAAAATCTAGATTCCACATTCAGATATAAATACTGAAATCACCTTTTCTTCTTGTGCTTTGCCAGCTGAAAAATGAATCTCAGTATGAAGCAGAAGCAGGAGGGAGCCCAAGAGAATGTGAAGGTATGTAATGGAGCCACTTCAGTGTGCTTGAATTTGTTTTAATTAAGAGGTGAAGTTTTGTTGTGTTGCCCAGGCTGGCCCCAAACCCCGGGGGCTGAGATTTCCTCCAGTGCCAGAGTGAACGGAGTATACGCTTGTATATAGTTTTAGGAAGAGGGTTAAGATTTAAATATGAGTGAAACTTGGAGTCTAGAAGTCTGCTCTTCTGTGCACTGTGTGTTTAGAGAAAAGGATATAGTAGTATACATTCCGTGGGCTATCGTTCAGAAAGCTTACATCTATGAAGTGGAAGTCGTGGAAGTGTTGTGTGTGAACGTGAGCATGACAGCAGGTGGGTTGGCTTCTTTGACCATGATCAACATCAAGCACTTAGTTGTATTTTCTTCTGTTTGGAGACTTGATTAATCTGGCACCTACATTGTATCTGAGATGTCGTGATAATATTTGTTCTCGTGGTGGCTGGCATTGGTCCCTCCGTTGCACAGCGAGATAAGCAACACTAGAGGCTACCGTGGGAAAGGTGGACGCAGCCGTGTGAAGCACAGTAACTTTCTCACGCAGGTGTGGTGTCATGTTCTTGCTAACCTTGCTTGAGTGTTTACCATTGTTTGCTGTCCCATGGTGGCAGTATAACTAATGATTTTCTTTCCCAAATAAAACTTTCAAATCGGGAACACTACAGGGGCTATTTGCATATCATAAAGAAGGCAACTTTTTGTTTTTAAAATAATAGCTTGGGCATTTTAGAAGGCTTTTGTTGTTTGTTTTTGGAAGGGCTTGTTTTGAGGCAAGGTCTTACTAGTAGCCGTGGCTATCCTGAAATTCATAGAAATTCTCCTATCTCTGCCTTCCAAGTGGCAGGATTAAAGGTTTATGCCACCAAGTCTGGCTTGTTTTTGTTATTGGTGTTTATTTTTTGATATAGGTTCTCAGTAAGTGGCCCTGGTTACTGTGCCACTCACTGTGATGTAGACATCTGGCTGGCCTTGAACTCAAGAGAGCTTCTCCTGCCTGCCTCCCAACCTACCCAGTGCTGGGATTACAGGTTTGTGCTACCAGCCTGGACCAGAGTATTTAATTTGCCTAAAGCACTGACATTCTATCAATGTCCTAATGAATGGACTTGTAGCAAAACTGCTTCTACTGTCAGGGGATAGCTGAGGGGCTACCATTATCCACACATGCATTTGTTCCCACTTACAATTCCACCTACAATGTATTGCTAAAAGTTACATTCCTTGTGTCAGGCACGGTGACACACCCGTTAGTCCCAGCAAGAAGGTATAAGCAGGTGGATCTCTGTGAGTTTAAGGCCAGCCTGATCTACATAGTAAGTTCTAGGATAGCCACAGCTACACAGAGAAACCCGGTCTCAGAAAAACCAAAACAACAACAAACCCACCATGAGCAGAAACAAACAGGATGAGAGTTTATTTCAGGTTCTAGCTCTTGAGTCACTGTCTGACCCTTGAGAGAGGGCAGAACAGGAATTCAAGGCAGGAACTGAAGCATAGGCCATGCAGGAACGCTCCTTACTTACTGGCTTCTCCCCTAACCCCTCACCTCTAGCCAACTCTTAACCCCAGGGATAGCATGGCAACAGCTGAGCCCTTCACATCGACAATCAATCAAGAAAATGTGCTTCCTCCCCGCCCCCCACTTGTCTATAGGCCATTGTGATAATAGCATTTCAACAGCTGAGCTTCCCTTTTCCCAGATACGGTCGTTTTTTTTTTGTTTTTGTTTTGTTTTGTTTTGCTTTTGTTTTTGTTTTTTGGTAAAAATTAACCAGCAGGTTTTCACAAATGTCCATTATTGTTTGGGAATATTTAGAGTTCTGAAATGAGATGAATCTTTTTTATTAGAGAGTATTTTGTGGTTTAACTTACTCTTCTCTCAGTGTTTACCTCTTGTAAGTAGAGTGTTTATAAATTCCAAATTTGGAAGAATCTTTTTTTTTTTTAATCTTTTTTCTCGAGACAGGGTTTCTCTGTGTAGCCCTGGCTGTCCTGGAGCTCACTTTGTAGACCAGGCTGGCCTCGAACTCAGAAATCCACCTGCCTCTGCCTCCTGAGTGCTGGGATTAAAGGCTCGCGCCACCGCTGCCCGGCTAGTGTTTGGACAATCAATGCCAACACAGGAAGTATGTCACGTGTGTTTTGCCTGAGATAAGTAAGTTGACTGTGAGTACAGTGAGAATATGTGTGAGAATGAGGGAAGTTATGTGTATCTGGTTGGATGGTAGGGCCCATTAACGATCTTTTCAAGCTTTAGTATTCTCTTGGGAGATGAGTCTGCTGGTTGATGAAGCCAATATCTGGTTTGGATACAGCACTGTGAGACTTTATGTATATAGCAGGCCAAATTTTGTGTTCTTAGTGATTTTTTTTTTCCTTTCAAATTCTAGTAAGACTAAGTCTAATATGTAAAAACTCAGAAAGTAATCCTACAGCTGTAACCAGATAATGAATCATCTTGACTTTTAGAATAGTCCTGTCCCAAGGAGAACGCTGAAGATGATCCAGCCTTCTGCAGATGGATCTCTTGTTGGCAGAGAAAATGAGGTATGTGTACAGGGCTAGGATGGGTGGACCGTGGGCCAGTCAGCACTAGACATTTCCCCGACTTTCTTAAAAACAAACCTTTTCTTTCTTCCTTTTTCTCTTTCTTTCTCTTTTTCTCTCTCTTTTTTTAAGATTCATTTATTCATTATATATAAGTATACTGTAGCTGTCAGAAGGTATCAGGTCTCATTACAGATGGTTGTGAGCCACCATGTGGTTGCTGGGATTTGAACTCAGGACCTCTGGAAGAGCAGCCAGTGCTTTTAACTGCTGAGCCATCTCTCCACCCCCTAATCTTTTCTTTATTGTAGCTAAGCTGTAGTTCTAACCAAAATAATTGCAAATAAGATTCCTAAAATAATATTATACATTCTGGTAACTTTTTTTTTTTTTAAATTACATTTCTGGGCTGAAGAGGACCTGAGTTCAGTTCCCAGTGGGCAGCTCAACTGCCTGTCGCTTTTCCTTAAAGGGATGGGACACCCTTTTCTGGCCAAGAACTGCATGTAAATGTATAAACTAACACAGAGATATAAAAACGTAATTACAATAAAATCTAAAAAAATACAGCTATTTTGTATCTGCACATACCTGTGTAGGTATATATATGTTTGCATGGTCTTTAAAGCCCATAAGTACTACAGTCCCCAACTGAAGTCAGAGGAGCTTTCGGGACTCTGCTTCCTTCACTGTGTGGGTCCCCTGGATAGAATGCAGGTTGTTAGTCTTGGTGGCAAGTACCATTAACCAATGAACTAACTCACCAGCCCTATTTTGGTGGTTTTGAATTATATAACTTTTAAAATGGATTCTTAACTACATAAGTAAATAATGTAGCTTTCTTGTTCATCAAATCACAGTTGCCAAAAGGCTTGTTCAAAAGGAAGCTTTGGGATGACCAGCTAGCATCTCAGACTTCAAGCTGTGGTCCAGAAGCTAATGAAAATAAGGATGTTGGAGACCTCACCCAGGAAGCCTTTGATCTTATAAGTAAAGGTATGCAAAAAAAAAAAAAAAAACCAACATAAGTCTTGCCTTGAAAGGTTAAATTATGGTGTCTTACTTGGTGGGGTTGCTGTTTGATAATTTAAAATTTTGTGTTGTAAATATGAAAATACTCTAAATTTGGACGCATGGGACAGACCATTTGTTTGGCAAGACCCCAGTGTGGGTGAAATATTAAAGAACAGGACAGTGACTGAGTTGGCGTCTCAGTAAGTTGCATTGGGATCTTTAAGACCCAGAAATGGGCTTTTCAGAAAAGTGTTAATGGAGAATGGATTTGAATATTCCAAGAGAACACTAAGTAATGGGACCGGGGGAACATCACTGGAGAAAGGGGTTGAAGGTAAATGAGAAATACACCTTTTTTTCTCCTTCCTTTCTTCCTTTTTATTTTTTTGTATTTTTCTTGAGACACCGGGTTCCTCTGTGTAGTCCGGGCTATTTTAGAACTCATTCTGAAGAAAAGGCTGGCCTCCAAATGAGAGATCTGCCTGCCTCTGCTCCCCGAGTGCTAGGATCAAAGGTGTGTGCCACCACTGCCTGCCGAAACACTTTTAAAAAGTGGTAGTATTTAATGGAGGAGTAGAAGAAATCTGAAGAGGAAACTGATGATGTTTTAGAAACATTGTGGTTGGGCTTTTCTTTTTTTGTGAGACACTGCAGCCTGGACTGTCCTAGAACTCAGTGTAGCCCCGGTCTGGCTTTGAATTTTTGCCTCAGCCTCTTCAGTGACAATCTTGAGCTGCCACACCTGGCTCATCAGTGAGACGACTTTTTTTTTCTTCTGTATTGGTCAGTGGCCGTGAGAAATTTAAGCATAGGCTTGTTCAAGGACACAGGAACAGGTAGGTTTGATCTTAGTTACTTGGGATGTTGTAAGGAAGTTTAGAAGCAGAAAGTACTTCGATAGGGCAAAGTTAGAAACAGTTGGGCAGCCGGGCAGTGGTGGTACACGCCTTGAATCCCAGCACTTAGGAGGCAGAGGCAGGCAGATTTCTGAGTTCAAGGCCAGCCTGGTCTACAGAATGAGTTTCAGGACAGCCAGGGCTACACAGAAACCCTATCTTGAAAAAAACCAAAAAAACAAACAAACAAACAAACAAAAAAAACCCCAAAACCAAGAAACAGTTGGGCAACTGGATAGATCCACAACAGCTTTTTCATGAGACAGAACAGAACTTAAATGTTTGTACTCGTAATGTAGGTTAAAATCTGTCAAGGGTTAGCTCCATACTCGGCAAAAACATGGCTCACATAATCATCAGTGATCATGCACTGTCCTAGTATTGAAAGTACCAGCACACCTCTGACTTCAGAATTCCAGTGGGATGTATCAGTAGAAGTAAGAGGCTTGCGCAGAGTGCCTGAGTTTTGTGGAATCTGTTGGTAGTGCATTAGTGTACTCTTGAAAAGAAAAATGTTGTGTATGCTTTGGAATGGAGCAATGAGTGATGTGTTTGTTGGGAGGCAGGTCCGTACTAGGGTGAATGGGAAAACCATGTGTGGAATGAAGAAGGGAAGGGTGAACTCTTGTACTGGAGTTGGGAGAACTAGTATGAATGGATAGTTAAAAGCCCTCTACTGAAAGCAGGAAGCACACCAGAGAGCCAGTTCTTGGTTTTTAAACTCTGCTCTGCACGGATGCTCTTAAGGAAGTGGCTGATTCCAGGAGAGCAGGGCACTGGGTAGTGATCCCCAAGTTTCTTATATCAGAGTAAGGGAACATGGTGGACCTGTTTAAGAAACAGATTCACATTGATTAAACGGGTGAAAACGTCACCGTCAAAATGAGCAGTGCTGTCACGCACCTGTAATACATGTTTTCCAAGGTGAAGGTAGGGTCATCTCACAGCCATTCTCAGCTGTTCATGAAGTTCCAGGCTAACCTGGGATACATGTCTCAAAGGACAGACAGACAGACAGACAGAATTAGTCTTAGTACATTGAATGGGAAGGAACATATGAATCTGTAGTGATAATAGAAAACTGAAAAGGGAGAATTCATTTCAAAGTCAGCTGCTGTGGTGAGTTACAGATGATTTAGGCAAGAATCATAGTAGTGTTAAAATTGGTTGGGGAATAGATTAACAAACTCAAGTTTTACTCCCTAGATCTCTTACTAATTACCAAGAAAAACAATCTTTACCAGGGAGAAACTTGGTTTATGGCATCTTAATCAACTTGGTGAAATTTTATATTCAGTTTTGTGACTTTGCTGTGGACTTCCTGATGATTCACTGAGAACACAGCGCATGTGTGCAATATTCTAGCCACAGATGTTGAGCTTGAAACAAATTCAAAATTAAGAATTATATGCAGATTAACTAGTCTAGACTTTTCAATCTTATATTTGGACTGAGTGGTGGCAGAGTCCCCATAAAGGTTAAATAAAAAGTGAATAAGCACAAAACAGATCTTGTAAAATATTAAGCAATGCACTTATTTTCCTTCTGTTGCAGCTCAGGGATCGAAAACTTTGATGATATTGTGAGAAAATAAAATGAGATTGGGATTTTTGAATAAAAATAAATTATTGCTTTTTTTTTTTTTTTTTTTTTTTTTTAGCAGTAAGGTTGTTTTTGTTTTTATTTTTTGAGACAGTGTTTTTCTGTGTAACCCTGGCTGTGCTGGAGCTCTGTAGACCAGGCTAGCCTCAGGCTCACAGAGATCTTGTTTGCCTCTGACTCCCAAGTACTGGAATTAAAGGTGTGTGCCACCACACCCAGCTAAGTTTTTTTTTTGTTATTTTTGAAACAAGGACTTGTTTTCACTCTAGGTATACTCTGCTACGACCAGGCTTAGAGCACTGATATTTGAAGTTACATAAAACACTAATTTTTTTTTCCCCAGAGAACCCATCTTCTCAGTATTGGAAAGAAGTGGCAGAGCAGCGGAGGAAAGCTCTCTACGAAGCGCTGAAAGAGAATGAGAAAGTAAGCGTTGCTTCGTTCCATTCACGGTTCGCTGGTGCTCTCTCATCAGCGTAGTAAGGAAGGCGACGGTGCCATAGACTAGCTTGAGTGTTGGTCTAAGGGAACCGAGTGAGGGAATGAGTCGTGCTGTGTTGCGGCGTGGGAGGGTGCTCCACGTCAGAGTTCTGTGGAATACGGAGATTCTGTTCTTCCTATACAGCTTCATAAAGAAATTGAACAAAAGGACAGTGAGATTGCCCGCCTGAGAAAGGAGAATAAAGACTTGGCAGAAGTAGCTGAGCACGTGCAGTACATGGCGGAGGTAATCGAGGTAGGTCATCCCACAGTCAGGGGCTCAGTCATTGGCCGTGTTGTGATCAGCGAGTGTTCAGCCGTGTGATGTGGTTCTCAGCACCACTGAGGTTTGGATAGAACGGTTATTTATCCTGTCAGGGTTTCATTTTCCTTACCTGTAAACTGGGAGCGAAATGCCCACATGTGAAAAAGATAGGAAAATTTACTCTACTGCACAGGTGACATGTTTCTAGGTTCTATTTTTTTTTTTATAAGCATGATATCAGCTATCATTTATACAATAAATAGGCTTTGTGACTTTATCTGACTTTTTTTTTTTTTTTGGTTTTTCGAGACAGGGTTTCTCTGTGTAGCCCTGGCTGTCCTGGAACTCACTTTGTAGACCAGGCTGGCCTCAAACTCAGAAATCCGCCTGCCTCTGCCTCCCAAGTGCTGGGATCAAAGGCGTGCGCCACCACTGCCCGGCTTTATCTGACTTTTTAAATTTGAGAAGCAGCTAATATGTTTATTATTATATGCCGATTTCTGTGACTTTACTAGGTTTGGCTTGATCCACGTTTTCAGTCTTTGTTGTTTGTGCAAAGCAAATCCATCTTACCAATGGGAATAATTTCAAGTCAAACCTTCTCACATTAAATTGCTTCCTTAATATTTTAGACTCATGACAGTGTTTTTAACCGTTATTAATTATGTGTAAGTATGTGCTGTGCAAAGAGTCTAGCCTGGAGCTAGAGTTACAGACACCTTGTGTGGTTGCTGGGAACTGGTCCTCAGGTGGAAGGCTGCATGCTCTAACCACTAAGTCATCTCCAGCCCTGCCATGACAGTCTTTGAACTAGCCCTCTCTGTGGCTTTAAAAGTATGGTTCTCCAGGTAGTATGGAGCTAACACACAGTTCTGTGGGTCCCCAGAGAAGTACCATTTTAAATTATGCTTTTTTGAGGAGCTCAGTCAATGCATTAAAAGAGCTAGCAAATTACTGTGAATTTTACTGAAATATGATATAGCAGTGTATAGACTTTGATGTACTTACTGTAAGTGAATAACATTGATGGGTTGCTATATCAGTATGATTAGTAGTAGATTTCCGTTTTGAGGTCTTGACAATAAATTACTGGTTTATTCCCTAAAAGAGGCTGAGTAATGAACCTCTGGATAACTTTGAATCACCGGATAGTCAGGAATTTGATTCTGAAGAAGAAGCTGTTGAGTATTCAGAACTGGAAGACTCAGGAGCTGGGACGTGTGCTGAAGAGACTGTGTCTTCCTCCACGGATGCTAGGCCGTGTACATGAGGTGTGGGACGCACTGCCAGCGTTGCCCTTTAGTATAGCTCTTGGTAAACTAACTACACGGTGCAAGTGCTGGAAGCCAGGTTTGAATCCTGGGGCTATCACTATGTTAAAATACAGATAGTGTGTATTTTTAATCCGTTTTATGTAAATAGCATTTTCATTTTTGTCAGTGTCAGATATAAACTGTATATTAAATAAACTTCAATTTCCTGTTGAACATTGTATGTCGTGGAGAATTAAGTGTGTTTATTTCTATAGTATTTTATTGTTTTGCTGTCATAGAAATGGGAAATGAACTTACTACTCTCGTCCGGGCTGATGTGGCCCAGGATCTGTGATCTAACCTCAGGATCTCTGAGCACTGTTGATTTTCATGCTTGCAGATTCTGACTCAGCAGTGTGAAGCGGCTGCTTCTCTACAGCTTCCCCACAGGAATTGGATTAGTCACAGAGACGCTTGCCTAACTTACAGGTTTGAATGTTCAGGTGGGTGAGAGGAGAGTTTTCAGAAGCAGCAAGTTGAGCAGTGGAAGCACACTGAGAGGGAGTCAACACAGTCGTGTGACTCAGGAGTGAGAGCCAGGAAAAAAGACACTGTTAGGACAGTGTGCAGCAGTAGCGGGTGGCTCTGACGTACATGCCCATGGTTCTGGGTGTTGACGACAGCACTGCCCACCTTTACGTTTCTTATCCCTATTTACTTGTGTGTGTGTGAATGTGTGGCAGTCAGAGGACAACATGTGGCACTCGGGTTTTCCACCTTCTGGGTCCTAGAGAAGGGTTGCCAGGTTTGGCAGTAAGTTTCCCTATTGAGCAATGTTTTCAGCCCTAATATTGACCTTTAAATGATTATTTTAAGATATAGAACTTTAATTTTCCTACCTCCAATATTGAGGTAAAGCCTGTCTAAGTATTACTGTGAGGAAAAAAGACTTCTGTGTGTGAAGTAAGTGCTTAAAAATTGAAGCTCTTGTTAGGCTGGGGAAGTAAGGCAGCCGAGCGCTTGCTTAGCATGCACACAGCACTGATGTATCCCAACCCGTGGAAACCACAAGGCAGCGTGCTCATCCATTCATGCAGTTTGAATCATCCCTGTTTGGACTGTAGCAGTATATCACCCCGTGAAGCTCAGACTCCACCTATTCCATGTGACCCATGGGAACGATACCTCGCTAAGGATAGTAGCAGGGTTGAGGTGGGGGCAGGGTGAAGCAGCTCGGGGTGGTGTGCTAGCTACAGCATAGCAGCAGAGGGGTCACCATGCAGCCTGATGGATGGTTATGGTGATGGGATTCGTTTGTGTTTGGGTCCCCTGCATGTGCCTTAGACAGAGGAAAATTCATGGGAGTTGGTTCTCTTCAACTATGATTCCAGAGATTGAACTCTGCTCAGAGGTTTCAGGGCAGGTACCGTTACCTGCTGAGCCATTGCACCTGTGCCGAAAGCATTTATCTGTCTGTCTTTCTGTCTATCTATCTATTTTTATTGAGAATAGCATCTTCTCTCATACAATACATCCCATCTAGTTTCCCCTCCCTTCCATTCCTCCAAGCTCTTCCTCACCAGATCTACTCACCTGTGTTTTCTTTTCAGATAAGAGCTAGGCCTCCAAAAGAATATAGCCAAACAGGACAAAATAAGACAAGCGCCAAGACCTCATTTTGAGGCTGGACAAGGCCCAATAGGAAAAGAGCCTCCAGAGACAAAAGAATCAGAGAGATATCCACTCCCCTCACAAAATACCAACCTGAAGTGGAAATTTCTGGTTTCTTTGGAGACTTGGTTGTGTCATATGTTTTTCTGGACACTTATCAGAGCATATTTTGCTGAGAACAGACACGCAGTGTTTTTCCAGAAGCAGCTCGGAAAAAGAGCACGTGGTGGTTTGCTAGAGCAGACACTTGAGAGAACACCTGATGTTTGGAAAGGGTATAAGTATAACCCAACAGACAATGGCCAATGTATTGGTTCACCTTGCCACTCTTTGCTTGTCATCATTTGATGTGACTTCATAGAAAGAAATGCCACCAAAAATTTGGTGGTGTTCTAGCAGCTTCTTGCTGCTTCTGCAGACTCAGGTTGATAGACAGAAACTTGCAGTCTGCTGGATCAGATTGCTGCTGCTGATTCATGAATGGTGTTGTGAGTGGATCGAGCTGTTGCTGCTGCTTTGTGTGAACTGAACTGCTGATATCCTGACAATGCAGACTGGATTCTCTCCAAAGAACTATTTCTAAACAGGTCCACACCCTCCTTTGCCCTATTAACCTTTCCTTTCTACTGCCTCTGGTGGGTAGGGGGCTTGAGGGAGGGTTAAAGCATTTAAGAACCCTTATTAAAAGTAGGCTTTAAAAGTTATAAGCCTATAACCTAATAGTTATACATATATACAGAGGACCTGTTGCAGACCCATACAGGCCCCATGTTTGCCACTTTAGTCTCTGTGAGTCCATGTGAGCCCTGCTTAGTTGATTTGGTGGGCCATGTTCTCCTGGTGTCCTCCATCCCTTCTGACTTGTAAAATCTTTCCTCTGCCTCTTCCAGAGGGTTCCCCTGATCTCTGAGGGGAGGGATTCAATGGAGACCTTCAAATTAAAACCTTCCACATAATGAATATCTGGCCATGGTTCTACATACCTGCTCCTATTGGTTGCCAGAGGAAGCCTTTAATGACAACGGGACAAGGCACTGATCTATGAATATAGCAGAATATCATTAGGAGCCTTTTTTTTTTTTTTTTTTTTTTTTTAAAGACCATTCCTGTTTGGTCTAACCTAGGTCTCTGAGCTATCTAGTCGTCAGTTCTGGCTATCCATGCAGTGTCAGGCAAGGACACTCTATGAAGAGTGGGCCTCAAGTTAAGTCAGACATTGGCCACTCCAGGTTTTGTACCACCACTGCCCAGCATATCTTGCAAGCATGGCTGTGTTGATATATACAGGTTTCTCTTTCCATAGCCCATGGAATATACCAGAGACTAGAATATAGGTGTGAAGGCTCTAAACCTGCACCAGCTAGACCTTTCTACATTCAATAAGCTGAATAGACATTGTCCTCAAAGAATGATTTTCTATCATAACATCAGTCTGAGTTGTTCAGGGATCTCCACAGGACCTCCTTGACCAACAACCCAGTTCCACTACTGAAAGCTTTGCCTGGCTAATATATAATATCTCCAGTTCAGACACCATATCCTTTATTACTAGGAATCCTCACAGATTCCAGGAGGTTTCCACTGCACTAGGTTTCTATACCACAATACTGAATGCCCCCAATTCCAGCAGTCTCTCCTGGCACTCTCTCCCTTCACCCCACCCCCACCTGATTGATCCCTCCTGCTCCCAGCCCACCTGCTTCCAGCCCACCTGCAGAATCTAGTTCTCCTTCCCAGAGAGATCTGTAACTTTGATTTTTTTAAACCTTATTTTTTTTTCAAGAGAGGACCAGCCTCCTCCTCCTCTTCTTCTTTTTTAAAGATTTATTTATTTCATGTATGTGGGTATACTATCACTGTCTTCAGACATACCAGAAGGTGGCATTGGATCCCATTACAGATGGCTGTGAGCCACCATGTGGTTGCTGGGAATTAAACTCGGGACTTTTGGAAGAGCAGTCAGTGCTCTTAACTGCTGAGCCATCTCTCCAGTCCTTAAATCTTATGTTTAAGGATGGTTCTTTTAACTATTTAAACCTCTTTCTTAGTCTATCACCCACCAGAGGTCGTGGAAAAGAAAGGATATAGGGGAGGTGGACCTGCTTAGAAAGGTTTTTTTTGAGTAACTCTAGTCTGTGTTGTATGGAGATTGGCAGTTCGGTTTATAGGTTAACAGTGGCAGCTTATTCTACTTGTGAACACTTTTCGGATATATCATTAGTCTAGTTTGATAGAGTCAGGATAGCAGCAGCAATAGCATGATCTAGCAGAGACAGCCAGTCCTCAGCCTGGCACTAGCCAACAGGAGGGACCAGGGTCAAGAGGAACGCCAGGAAAAGTTCTCAGCTGTCCCTCTGTGAGGCCAATATGTGTTGAATAGCTAGCTCTGTAAGCAAGCCAAGTTCAGCCCCCCAGCCACTGTCTGTCAAGTCCTATTTATATCCTTTTGTGATGGTTTGTATATGCTAGGCCCAGGGAGTGGAATGATTAGGTGTGGCCCTGTTGGAGTAGGCGTGTCACTGTAGGTGTGGGCTGTAAGATTCTCATCCTAGCTGCCTGGAAGTTAGTCTTCCACTAACAGCCTTCAGATGAAGATGTAGAACTCTCAGCTCTGCCTCCATCATGCCTGCCTAGATGCTGCCATGCTCTCACCTTGATGATAACAGACTGAACCTCTGAACCTGTAAGCCAGCCTCAATTAAATGAGGTCCTTTGTAAGACTTGCCTTGGTTATAGTGTCTGCTCACAGCAGTAAAACCCTAACTAAGGCACCCTTTAAACATCATGTGTCCTCTACAGGTCTTGTCTCAGTCCATGTGTCTGTCTCAGCTGACATCATCAATAAACCCTAGTTCACAGAAATGGCAAAAAAGCTTTGGCATACCACCAGAAGTGTGTTTCTATGGAGTCCTGACAAATGGCTCTTAACTATGCAATGTTAGTTGGATTGATACAAGTGTATTGTTAGCGAAGAATCTCTCATCACTTGCCTTTCATGTGTTCGCTTTAGCAGAACATCTTTCCTCTTGTGTCTGCTCTAGTGAAACGTTCCTCCATGAGCCTGCTTTAGTTTTTCATCTGTGTCCACTTGGGGAAAATATTCCTTTCTGTGTTTGCCCCAGCAAAACACCATCCAACACAACCGACTCTCCAAAGAACCCTTAAGTTTCTACTTCAGAGGTCCATTGAAAGCACATTTTAAAAATCCATACCACTCCTGTTCATGTAGGTCCCAGGAATCAGCTCCTAAATGTGGTTCTAGTATTCAGATCGATGAGTTGCTTCTGAAGAGATTATTTAAAAAAGAATAGCAAGGGAAAGCAAGGCCTTGGAAACTGGCTCTCCAGTTTGATGTCCGAGACTTAGCATGACAGCAGAGCTGTAAGACTTCGCCTTGTGTTTTTAGCTCCTTCAACTTGAGAGGCACTTTTTGGAGCTTAAGTAAGTAGACCATGGTGCCTTACTGTCTATCCTGTGGAGAAAATGTTAGCCAGAGCTTCTGTGAGCACAACCAGAAGAGCTTTCTGAAGTCTCCAATTAAATACGTGAATTGAACTTTGCTATCTATCAGCTTCATCTCCTGAGCCCCTAAGAAACTTAAAACTCAGAGTCCACTCATGAAAAGGTGACAGTGTAGGGACAAGACATTGTTTTGAGTTAATTTCATCTTAGAAATACCTTTGATATACTTGTGTGAAATACATGGTATTCATTACAGTAGCTGACTTTTGCTACTTTGTGTGTGTGTGTGGGGGGGGGGGGCTTCTTTTTCCTACAATTTATCCCCCCTGGTTTCAGTGTTAACTGCAGAAGACAACACTGTAGAATAATCCATGAACTTTATTCTTTACTTCAGGTTTCTGAGGTAATGCAATGGCACGAGGATAGTTGAATCTTGTAACTGAACTAAAAAAAAAAATTAAAATTAGTTCCTGTGAAAACCTATTAGGAAATATAAGACCTCGGCAAAATTTTCAGGCCACCCAGACCAGTTCTCCGTAGCCACGAGCTGTAGGTGGAATTTTAGAGATCGGTAGGATCTCAGCTCCCTCATGATAGCTAAGTTGTTACAGGTTATGACTGTGAGGGCATAGCAGACCCAAAATTGGCAGAGGCGGTGGGTGTTTATTTCAGTCTTGTTGCTAGATTGGAAAGACTCCTCCAAGAAATCAATTAAAGTCGGAATAATCTCGAGTTGTCTGACTTTCCTCTGGCTGTCGGGGTTTAGGTAGCACCAGCACGCTACACTCTGGAGTAGCAGGATCTTTGTCCTGAATGACATCGCCTTTTTCTTCTGCAGCAAGAAAGCAACCTCTGTCATGTACTCGCTGGCGAACTGCGCGGCACTCATGCCTCCTGGAAGACAAACATTTGTGTTTCCAAAAGTGTATGGTCAATGTGGCTGGTAACCGTTCAGAGGCCCTGTGCATTCTTATTCTGTGTGTGTGTCTGTGTGTGTGCATATGTATATATGGGGATGGCTACTGTATGTATGTACATATTTGAGGTTAGGACACAGCCTCAGACATCATCCACATTTAAATTATTATTATTATTATTATTATCATTATTATTATTATCATTATTATCATTATTTTGGTTTTCTGAGACAGGATTTCTCTGGCTGTCTTGGAACTCACTCTGTAGACTAAGCTAGCTTCCAACTCAAAGATCCACCTGCTACTGCCTCCTTCGTGCTGGGATTAAAGGTGTGTGTCACCACACTGGGCTCTTAACTAAATAGCTTTAAAATTTTTGCAATCAGGTTTCTCTCTGGCCTGGAGCTCTACAAATAGACTGCTAGCCTGACTGGTTGGCAACCCACCTGTCTTCACTTCTCCTGTGCAGAGATTACATCCGGCTTTCTATGTGGGTTCTAGTGCTCAAATGCATGTTGTCATGTTTACAAGGTAAGCACCTAACTGGGGGAGCTCTCTCTCTCCAGCCTCCATTTTCTCTGTTGTTTTTAGGATTGAATTCAAGACCTCGTCGCCACACTCCCCAGACCCAGGTCATATTCTGTTAACCGTAGGTGACATTTTACATGTGTTAACTTTTCCTGTGTGGCTGTGGACATTGGGAACTTGATGAGGAGTCATGCGGGATGCTTGGGAATGTCACTGCCTGCAGAGGCCCCCCTGTTTCTGTTATGTGGACTGAGAGTGGAATATACGCAGGTGGTATAATCTGGCTTTCTTTACTAAGCAGAATTCTGTCTTTATACTGGAGGAAAGTCTGTAGACTTGAGCCTATCAGAGCACAGAGGAAGTGTAAAGGCTGAGCAGACACACCTCGGCTGCCCTGGGGGAAAGAAAGGGTTTGGAAGTCACTAATGGCTGAGAGCTTCTTGGACATTTTTTACTCCCAACTATTTCCCAGACCCAAGACCAATGTTTCCATAGAAGATTTTTCTTCCTTTGGCCATCGACCCAGCCTGGTCCTAGATTCTATGGGTTCTTTTGTTTTTGTTTTTGTTTTTCTTTTGAGACATGGTTTCTCTGTGTAGCCCTGGCTATCCTGGACCTCACTTTGTAGGCCAGCCAGGCTGGCCTCCAACTCAGACATCTGCCTGCCTTTGCCACCAGAGTGTCAAAGTGTGCACTACCACTGCCTGGCAGATTCTGCCCAGGATCTTTTCTAGTTCCAGTTCAAATTCCAACAAGGCACTAACTAAAATGTACACAGGATAGAGTACTTTGGAGTCGATTCTAGCCATTAGAGCTCTGTTCTTAGATTTCTCTAACTTGCTAAGAGTATTGCATTTGATGTTAACGCTTTAGTGGAAGCTGCATATAAACCCTTGCTTCCCA
The DNA here is from genome assembly GCF_000001635.26 of Mus musculus. Lineage (NCBI taxonomy): Eukaryota > Metazoa > Chordata > Mammalia > Rodentia > Muridae > Mus > Mus musculus. The sequence goes on along the minus strand of NC_000079.6, from coordinate 24,744,604 downwards.
CCAGCCTAGCTAAGACTAATCCCAAGCGAAAACATTTCTGGCCCTCTTCCCTCAGAAATTGAACATAGCTATGCAGGGAGCTGAGCCTTCCCTCTTCATGAGATGCATAGCAGAAACCATTCCTCCACAGGGCTGGGGACAATTTCTGAGGTTCCTGACTCTAGCTTTGGCTATTCAGTGGATGAGGGTGAGGGTGAGGAGTTCTATATTTCCCCTCATGGATATCATTATTTGAAGATTTGGCCCCTCAAGCTACATCTAAGTAATTTATTTTCCCACTTAAAATTAAAACACTCAGACCTAGCTAGAAAGTTTTCTTGTAAAGGAAGGGTCTCGTGTAGTCCAGGTGGGCCTCTAAATCTGTTTGTTGGTGATTGGTTCCAATGCTTTGATTCAATCGGGAACCTGGGTGTCCAAATGCTAAAGGTCCTTGTTCTCAATTAGTTTTTGATTGATCAATAAAGATACCATTGGCTAATGGCTGGACAAAGGGAGATGGGGTGGGAGCCTGAGAGTTCTGAGGGCTAGGACACAGGCGAAGAAGGATGAGATTCAGGAGCTGCAGGGGAGAGAGGTGGGGGGAGAGGGGACGGGGGAGATAGGGAAGGAGGGAGGGAGGGAGGGAGGGAGGGAGGGAGGGAGGGAGGGAGGGAGGGAGGGAGGGAGGGGGGAGAGAGAGAGAGAGAGAGAGAGAGAGAGAGAGAGAGAGAGAGAGAGAGAGAGAGAGAGAGAGGGAGAGGGAGGGAGGGAGAGGGAGAGAGAGAGAGAGATCCATTCATAAATCCAAAGAGTTCCTAGGCCTGTGGCTGGAGACGCAGGGCCCGCCGGGAACACAAAACTCTATAGCACAAACTCACCGCTACAGGTGTTGTCAAGGATGACCTTAAACTTTGGATCTTTCTACCTCTATCTGGGACTAGAGCTGGTCCTGGGGATTAAATCCAAGGTCTCATGCATGCTAGGCAAGTACTCTGCTATTCCCAACCTCAGATCATATCACTGTTGGCTCTTCTTGCCAACTCAAGCAGCAGAGAAGGTTTTGTAAGCTTTGTAAACCCTCAAGGCAGGAAAGTGGCCAGGCCCTTGACTGAGAGCTTCTGCAGCCAGGTCCTGCCCCGCTCCAGATGCCCCTAAAGGCACTAATGGTCATTTTCTATGGGTGTTACTATCATTTTCCAGTCCCAAGGCGAGAGAGTACCCAGACCCCAACATCTTATATGGAAAAAAAAATCCCACTAATCCTTGAATAGGAAGACCCACCAATCCTTGAGCTCCCCCAAGCTCAGGACTTGAAATCTGACCAATCCTCGCCCTGGAAATCTCCACCTGGAAAGCTCCGCTGCTCCCCTCCTCCCTCCCCGCCCGGAGAAATCCTGTATAAGCCCTGCCTATTTGGCTTCCTGCTGTCTTCTCCCTGGAGCAGGGGCAGCTGCTCTTGAATTCTGGTCTCCTGATATAACCTCTTTCCTTTGCTCCCTGGTGTGAGTCATCTGCAGAAGCCAAGAAACCAAGAAGTGGAGCCCGACTGAGGCTCCTGGGCTCCTGGGCTCCTGGGCTCCTGAGCTCCTGAGCCTCAGCTGGGAGTACCCTCCCCTGGGGGCTATAAAGCCAGAGCAGTGAAACAGTTGTTACACTGTCACACTGTAGCAGTCCAGCTTAGTCTGGGATATCCTTAGGGCCGCAAGGCTTCCTTTCAGAGGGCGTGGTTCCTGGGCTCTTCTGTCTCAGGATACCTTTCCATTGGGACATTGTCCCACCTCAGAGCTATGTGGCGTTTTGGTCTCCGGTGCCTCAGGATATCTTCCATTCTAGCAGGATGCCAACAATTATTTTATTAAAAGATGATCATAAGGATTAAATACTACGAATTAAGGTAGAAGTCCACCACGATAGGATAGCCTCTGGGCTTGGGGCAATATGGAAGACTCCTCTTAGCAGGGCTTCTCTTTCTCTGACCTTGTCTGGGGAAGCCTACACTACACATATGCATGTCACATAACCTCAGTTTATGTGATGGGTTTCCTTTCTCCTGATAAAACCTGTTGAGCCAGCCCGAGATTCCCGAAATGCTTCGCTATGCTAATGAGGCTTTCCCGGGACCCTGACCCCCAGTCTTTGTTCATCCTCGGACCCCCAAAACTTTATAAGCCTTGAGTAACCCTAAGTAAAGTTGATCTGCCTACTGACATCTGGTCCCAGCGTGGTCTTTTATCTTAGGTACTCACAGGGCTTTCAAACACCCGTTCAACATCTCTGCTCCCTGTGCCTTGAGGACTATATAGGAGGGTGGGGAGATCAAAGACACTTTTTCTATGTAATGCTTTGTCTTATTTGAACAAAGGGTTTGAGACAAGTCTTTTTTTTTCTTTTCTCTCTCTCTCTCTCTTTCTTTCTTTCTTTCTTTCTTTCTTTCTTTCTTTCTTTCTTTTTTTCTTATTTTTCTGTAGCCTTGGCTGACCTTGTGTAGACCAGGTTATCCTCAGACCTGCAGAAACTTTTCTGCTTCTTCTTCCCAAGCTGGGAAATACAGATGTGTACTACCACATCTGGCTTTGTGAATATATATGTGTACCACCATGCCTGGCTGTGTGATAACAGTTGTGTAACGCCACTCCTGGCCCTGTGATTATAGATGCACAGTGCCATGCCTGTCTGTCTGTTTACTTTACAAACTATAACAAGAAAATATTTGGTACTTATATATGTCATCAAAATTCTATCACAAAGCTAGGCATGGTAGTGCATGCCTTTAGTCTCAGCATGGGGGAAGCAGAAGCAGCCAGATCTCTGAGTTCAAGGCCATCCTAGCCTACAGCAGGAGCTACAGGACAGCCAGGGCCACACAGAGAAACCCTGTCTCGAAAAAGAAACAAAACAAAACAAAACAAAACAATTACATCTTGATGATGATGGTGATGATGATGGTGGTGGTGGTGGTGGTGATGATGATAAACAACACTAATAATCCCCACTAAACTGCTGGGCTCTAACTAGCAGAAGCAGACTGAAGCACCTATAGTGTTAGCACAGTGGTGAAGCAGTACCTGTGAAAGACAGTAGTCCGATTTTCTGGGCAGCCTGAGCTCTCTTATCAAGGGATAGTCTTTTATTCTTCAGGATGCTGCCAAGCTCCAGAATCTTTTCTCTGTGAAAAATGTAGTCGGCCGTGGAGGTTGGCACCTCTTCCTTTTGCGGTGAAGCAAAAAACCGTCTCTTCACCTTATTATCCCAGAAACTTCTGAGGCTCTCCGACAGGGTTCTGAAGAGTTGACATGTCTGACTGCAAATACTGCAAATCCGTCCACAAATACCCCAATTCTCATAGGACATTGGTGCTCCTGTGTGTAGGCGAGGCTGGAGTTCAGTCAGTAGCACTGGAGCACTGCCCCGCAAGGAGATAGAACGGAATTTAGGGCACTGCCTGGCAACCTGGTAGAACAAAAAGAACAGAGGGGCCAGAAGCAATAAACACGAGGTTCCTAGCCTGGCATTCCAGGCCCCGTAGGACTAGAACAAAAGCCACCTGAGCGTCTCTGGGACCCCAACACATAGCTCACAACTGTCTTATGCTGGCTCACTGGGGACTTTCTTCTCCTTGATCTGCCCACTAGCTTCTGAGTGGCTTTTTCTGAAACCTGCAAGGCTTGTTTTTGTTTACATCGTAGATTTCCCGTTTTGATGACAGAGCTGAAGCCATCAAGAGAATCATCTGTCCCTTCCGTTGTATCTACCCACCTGTCTGCCCATGTCTTCTTTCCTTCTGTGCCTGTGGTGGTAGCTAACTTCTCCCAATCCCCTAAAAGACACTACTCCTCTATTCTTCCCTTAGTACATCGCCAACTAGATCCCCTAAGGTGTATATACAAGGATCTGGGCTTTAAGTCAAGTCTTTCAGCTGGGTGTGGTGGTATCCACCTATCATTCAAGCATTTGGGAAGCTTCTGCAACAGGCCTTTGAGTACGATGATGCTAACTTGGGCCATATATAGCAAGATCCTGTCCCAAAAAGCCAAAACAACTCCTTTCTTTTCTCCTCTCTCTCTCTCTTTCTCTTTCTTCCTCTCTTTCTCTCTTTCTTTCTTTCAAAGAATTATTTATTCATTTTATGTACACGAGTACACTGTAGCTGTCTTCAGACACACCAGAAGAGGGCACCAGATCTCATTACAGATGGTGATGAGCCACCATGTGGTTGCTGGGAGTTGAACTCAGGACCTCTGGAAGAGCAGTCAGTGCTGTTAACCGCTGAGCCGTCTCTCCAGCCCCCAAACCACTCTTGATTCTGTGTATTCCATCTTTCCTCTGGATAGATCAGCTGAGCTCACACGGCAGCTTTAAATAACGGCTACATCCTGAACACTCAATTTCATGTGTTTAGATTGTCTTCAGACCGGACATTGCCATTTGACTATAATGATCTTAAATTCCCAAGCTCAAGTGATTCTCCGGTATCAGCCTCCCAGTTAAGTCAGCTGGGACCATAAGTGTACAGCACTGCATCAGGGTCACACAAGGACATACTCTCTCAGCCCCTATCAAACACACACACGCACACACACACACACACACACACACACACACACACAGGCGCACACACAGGCGCACACGCACACACACAGGCGCACACGCACACACACAAACGCACATTTGGAGACAAGGTCTCTACAAGTGTGGCTGTGAGTTGGGGTTATACACAGGAATGTGCAGGCACTGGCCAGAAGTAGATTTGGAACCCTAGGCAAGTTCCATCTTTTTTTTTTTTTAAACTAAAAGATTTGTCTCGTTTTCCGTTTTTATGTGTATAAGCTTTGCCAGTATGTATGTCTAAATACCACATGTATGCCTTCTGACTTGGAAGTTGGAAGAGGGCATTGGATTCCCTGCAGTTATAGATTGATTATGGGCTGCCATGGACGTCTATAGAGTGAACCAGGGTCCTTCGCAAGAACATGGAGTTTTCTTAAGCACTGAGCAATCTCTCCGGCCCCTAAAGATTTTTTTTTTCTTTTTGGTTACACTCTGCCGGCACCCACAGGTACGCTCACATAAACCTCACCCCATACCTATACCACATACTGCAAAAGTAGTGAGTCTGAAGCAGACTTAACTAACTGAAACCTTGTCTCAAAACACACACTCCAAATCCCCAACTCCAATATATACAAATACTTAGAGGCAAGGTGTATGTCCTAGTGTAATTGAACTTGATGTAGTGGATATGTGTGTGTGTGTGTGTGTGTGTGTGTGTGTGTATGTGTCCATACATGAGTACAAGTGCTTTCAAAGGCCAAAAGAGGACACTGGATTCCCCTGAAGCTAAACTTTACAGATGGTTGTGAGTTGTCTGACTTGGGTGAACTGGGGCCCTCTGGAAGGTAGCAAGTTCTCTTAATTACTGAGCTATTTCTACAGCTTAACCCCTGAGACCTTGATTTCACTGTCTTAGTAAATCAGGCACTGTGATTATGCTCTGATGCTCAGTTGTGTGTGGGGTGTGTGTGTGTGTGTGTGTGTGTGTGTGTGTGTATGTATGTGTGGTTTTGTTTATTTGTTGAGACAGAGTCTCACTCTGTAGCCTTGGGTGGCCTGGGAGTTGCTATGCAGACAGGCAGGCCTTGAATGCATAGAGATCTGCTTATCCACTTGCCTCAGCCTCTCGCAGTTCTATCATCTATCAATCAATCTATAAATCTATCAATCTATCAATCTATCTATCTATCTATCTATCTATCTATCTATCTATCTATCTATCTATCTATCTATCTATCATCTGTTTCATCCTTGAAATCACTCTGTAGACCAGGCTCAAATTCACAAAGATCCACCTGCCTCTGTCTCCCAAGTGGTGGGACTAAAGATAAAAGACACCGCACTCTGCCACAATTTTATAATGTTTTAGTAGGACTTCTCACCTGAATTTCAGACTCATATTCATTCAAAAACTTTATCTTTGGATATAAGCTTTATCATGTCTAAAATAGCTCCTGGGTTTTTTCCTTCTTGCTGTAGGGGTTTCTGTAGATATTCTATCTTTTCAGTTTCTTGTTCAGGCTAAATATGAACTCATCCTAAGCCCGTTTTCTATTCCATTTCCAACTCCCTACCAAATTCTTTTGGCTCTATTTTTCAAAACATATCCCATAAATCAGAAAATGTCCTTGACTATGTACCTCTGTTACATAAAAGTATAAGGATATAAAGAGTATAGAAAAATTTAAAACATCAACCATGGTACTTTTTCAAAGCCTTTGTATTTCTTGCCTCTGGAATATTATTTTTTAACATTTATTTTTATTTTATGTGTATGTGTGTTTTTCCTGAGTGTGTTTGTATACCGTATGTATTCCTGGTACCCCCAAAGGGCAGAAGAGGGTGTGAGATACTTGTGAGCTGCCTTGTGTGCTGGAAATTGATTTCAGGTCCTCTGGAAGAGCAGCAGTGCTCTTAACTCTTGAGCCATCTCTCTAGCATCCTGGAATATTCTTTCCAGAGATAATCTACATGCTTTCTCTGTTCAGTTTTCAACCATACCTTTTTGTATGCCTTTTCTGGTCTTTAAATTTATGACCTTTGACTTTGCCTCTTCCTACGCAACCTCCCTTCCTCCAATCCCACTTTGGAACCAGAGTTCAAACTCAGAGCTTCAAGCTTGTGAAACATTTGTTTTAATGCTTGGTTATATCCTTGTGGTGGTTTGAATATGCTTGGCCCATGGGAAGTGGCACTACCAGGAGGGGTAGCCGTTAGAGGAAGTGTATCCCTGTTTAGGAAGGCTTTGAGGTCTCCTAGTGCTCAGACTCTACCCAGAGTAGAGAGACCCTCCTCTTGGCTGCCTGCAAAAGAGTCTCCTCCTGCTGCCTTCAGGTCAAAATGTAGAAATCTCATCTCCTTCTAGAGCACCATATCTGTCTGGATGGGGCCATGCTTCCTGTCATGACAATAATGGACTAAACCTCTGAAACTGTAAGCCAGCCCCAATTAAATGTTGTTCTTTATAAGAGTTGCCTTGGTCATGGTGTTTTTTCACAACAATGAAACCCTAAGACAGTCCCCATTTTCAACCTAATGTTTTACAGCCATTGGTTTTTCTTTCTTGGTTTCATTATCTTTTCTTGGCCAGACAATGTGTCTTGCAAGGGCAGCTATTGTATGTCTTTTGCCCTCACAGCTGCACATCTGGTGCCCAGTCCCTGGTGCCAGTCATAGCAGCGACGATGTAGCAAGTGCTGTTGAACAAGAGAGAAGTTAGAGGATCTGGTTTTTAAGCTCCTCGTGTGATAAAATATCTGAGAGGAACAATCAACAAGGCAGAAATGCTAATTCACAGTTTGAGAGGCTAGGTCTACAGTCAGCTGAGTCAGCTAGCTTCCTTGCCTTTGTTTGTTTGTTTGTTTGTTAGATACAGGGTCTTTCTATACAGTCCTGGCTGGCCTGAAAATCACCATGTCTGTCACTATGTAGATCAGACTGGCCTCAAACTCATAGAGATCCACCTGGCTCTCCCTCTTGAATACTTGGATTAAAGGTGTGGGCTATCAGGCCCAGCCCCTTGCTTTTGATCCTATAGAAAGGTAGACCATGGGGCTGGCAGGGAGCATGTGGTAGAGTGAAGCTGTTTATTTTATGGTGGCCAGGAGGCAAAGAGACACAGGATGGGGCCAGGTCCCAGCATGCCACACTCAGTGACCTAACATATCCCTGCTAGAATACAGTTCTAAATCTATTACTTCCCAGTAGCACCAGAGGTTAAAGACCAAGCCTTTAGCACATGAGCCTTCGGGGTGTATTTAAGGTACAAACTAACAGGACATGGTGGTACACACTTAATTCCAGAACTTGGAAGGCAGAGTCGTGCGAATCTTTTGCGTTTGAGGGCAGACATGGCCATATAGCGAGACCCTGTACCAAAACCAACTAACCAAACAAACAAGCAAATGTAACTTGTATTCCCAAATGCTCATACATCATATTAATGAAAATGGCAACAACAACAACAAACAGAACAAAAACCACAAGCTCTCATCTCAAAGGGGACAAAGAGTTTATTTGGGGGATAAATACAAATGACCATGTGCTGGACACACAGATTTAGGTTATCTCAAATACCAGGTTCCAACATAACAGTCCTACAAACTTTTTATGGTAACAGAACAGATTAAGTCATATATCAGCATGCTTTCCAAATAACTTGGTTGGAACATCTGGGAGGGTGGATTATAGTCCCTCTGTGTAGCCTCAGGTATTTCTGATGACATCCTTAGTTTTGGGGTTGGTGGAAGCTAGGGATTTGTTCGTACATTCTAAAAAGACTTATCCACTAGTCACAAACATGTTAGGTCATACACAGAGCTAACAATAAATGGCTATCAAGGGGGCTAAAGCTAGCACTAGATACTTTGTAATTAGGTTCTAGACCTACAACATTCCAATGTCCCCACTGTTATGATCTGACATGCACCCCTAGAATATCTTTAGCCATTCTTTTCAGTGCCTGCCAGCTATTTCTTGTTGTTGCTGTAACATGCCTGCCAGTCATTGGGACAGAGAAGTGACTTGGCTCAAGGACACGCTGACCACACACCCCGTTTTGTTCTGTATGTTCTGTATGAGGTTTGCTAATCTTAAGAAATTCCACAAAGCTTTATGTACGGCCCATCAAATCAAAGGTCAGTATGAACTATTATGTCTAAACTATCTTGAGTCAGAGCTGACCACCAAGCAGCCCTTCCTGCAACTATGTATGAGCTCACTGTTTTTTTTGTGGCTGACACTGAAGAATGCGACTAATAAGCCAAAAAGTTATGATTATAATACTCATGCTTTGTTATCTCAATGTTCTGAAACTCCTGTGTCCAACCCCCTTACCTTACTCAGGACCAATCAGCTGAAAGGTTAGCTGATAATACTTTGCCTCGTAAGCCAACTGTTTCCCTCCTCGCCCTTTAAACTTTTGAACCTGGTTGTTCCTATAAAAAGCCTACCTTGAGAGCAGACTAGTATACAGCAATTAGGCTCCTAATTCTTTTTGTGATCTTGAACGTGCAGTCCATTTATTATGGTGAGCGTTCAGTAAATTGTTTTTGCTTGACTGAGATTGATGGATGTGGTGTGTGTGTGGGGGGGGGGGATGCGGGGGGGGGGGAGGCAATCCCCTGAATCCCAGCACCCACGATCATTAAAGTCCTAATTAGCTGGTCAGCCTTTGACGGATGTTTAACGTGCAGTGCAGCTTCTTTTCTGGGAACCTCCATTCTCACTCTCCTCATAAAATAGACATTGAGATAACAAAGCATGAGTATTATAATCATAACTTTTTGGCTTATTAGTCGCATTCTTCAGTGTCAGCCACAAAAAAACAGTGAGCTCATACATAGCTGCAGGAAGGGCTGCTTGGTGGTCAGCTCCAAATCCAAACTACAGTGGTACATTCCCATTCCAGAAGGGAGGACTATGGTACCAAAAGGAAGGATCAAAGGTGAAGGTAAAACCCCCGCAGAGAAAACATGAGGTCTTCCAGCTTCGTGGCCAACATACAGGACACAGCGATGTGGGCTCCAAAAAAAGCCTTGCCAACCAGGTGGCTGCTCCCTCAGCCTGGCTCTGCCTACTGCTTGCGGCTTCTTGGGCAGACACGACACAGTCAGGTCATAACTTCTTCCTCTGCAGACTTTGGATTCATTCGGTGCAGTTTCATGAGGTGTCATCCTCGGGTGGGGTGGAGTGGGGTGGAGTGGGGTGGGTGGGTACCCCTCGCAGGACTCCTACACTGCCACACATGCATGCTTCAGTTTTTTTCTTCTGAAATCTCAATGGAAGCTCCCGCTGAGGTCATTCTCTGCTGCATAATGAGTTCAAGGGCAGCCTCAGCTATAAAGACCTTGTCTCAAACCAGGGTAGGGTGGGCAGGGAACAGGCTGGAGAGGTGGCTCAGCTGTTAAGAGCGCTTGCTTTGGATCCCAGGTGGGCACTGTATATTTGCCTATAACCTCAGGTCTGAGGAGGGGTGAGGAGACAGGGATTGCTGGGTCTCGTTAGATCCTAGGTTAGACAAATGATCAAAACCCTGGATTCAGAGAGAGCCTCAAAAGAATAGGCAGTGAGGGACAGAGGACATCTGACTTCTCCTGGCTTTCATGTGTGTACAAGTGCAAAGCCCAACATACACATGTACATATTCACACACATATGCAACTAAATCAAGACATTTTTTTAAAAATTGGGAGAAGAAACTCCGAGTGTATTCAGTGAACCTATATTGGGTATAGATGAGAGGCAAAGACCAATACAAAGTGGGCAGAGGCCTAGCTAGAACGTTCACTAAGTAAAGACCTTGATACTTACTGGAAGGCTGGTTTTGGTGGGATAGCATCACTCAGGCAAGGCAGGAAGGCTGCTGGCTCAGTCTGAAGGTGTTTTAAGTGGTTGCTTTCCTCCTGTGGACTCCAGTCTGCTACTTTGTCGGGATACAAAATTCCCTTATGCTTTTCACTTCAGGATAGAAGCTCTAGTAGACAATGAGGAGTAGTGTGTTGTATAAATACTAACTCTGGAAGGGACTGGAAAACAGAGAAGGACCATGAGGTGGCTCGGTGAGTGAGGCCCTTGCTGTATAAACCTGAAAACAATCTGAGCTTGATTCTGGGGTCCCACGTAACGGTGGAAGGAAAGAATGGACACCACAGGGTTGTCCTCTGACCTCCACAGGTGCACCATGTATACCCCTCCCCCACCACATTATACACACACATAGTAACAGATAAAAATGATAAATAAATATATATCAGATTCTACACTAGACTAGTAATTAAAAATAATTTTTATTTTGACTTACATGATTGAAAGAGGGATGAATACAAATATCACAAACCTAAAAGCACTTCCCAACCAAAAGCCAGACACAGAGGTGGATACAAAAGATGTGAAATTAATTATCCATGCAATATTCAAAACTGTTTCAAATCCACAAATAAACCAAACAAAAGCCCTGTAATAGCTGTGATTTCACTTTCTACAAAAGAGACATTTCAACCATTTAACAAAGACTGTAGCCTATACATACTATAACTGTACAACATACTTTTAAAATGAGGGATATATGCATATATATAACATTTACAAAAATACAGATATGTACAGTGGGACTTCACAGTTGAAAGGATGTGTTGCAAGAAGCCCAGCGAACAATTTTCACTTTAAAATGAAAGGAACTTTTAAAAGTCTTGCTGAAATGTAAATATTGGAACTAATATCTAATTGGTATTTTATACAAACACATCCAGAATACAGTTCACATTGCACCCACACATATTATTGTGATGTCTTGGCATCCCCACTCCTTGCACACGTTGTAAGAGACTGAATCTCTACCCTGGTACTGAGCTGCTGTGGAAACTATGGGGCAGTTTCCATCTCTCAGGGCATCCTGCTTCCAAGGTTCATGGCTATTCTATAGAAGCAGGAACCACTTTCAGTACCTCAATATTCTGTCCAGTGTCAAATTCTACGGTAAGGTAAGATGGACTTTGAAGTGCTGTCAGTCACAACTACAATGTAGTCCAGTGACTTAGGATTCATCCAAAGTCCAGGTTTTCACTTAAAAGAGAAATACATCTTTCTGAATCTACAACTTAGGCGTGTGTATTTGTCTTAGAAAAAAAAATTACACATGTAGAACCAGGCCTAGTGGCTTGTGCCTATAACCCCAGCTCTGGAGGCAGAGGCTGGAGAACCCTTGCAAGTTCGAGGTCAGGCTGGACTGTATATTGAGTTCCAGGTTGGTCAGGACTACAATAGGAAGACTCTGTTTCAAGACAAAACAAAAGCCAAACAACAAAAAACCAAGAGTGTGATAAAGATGGCTCTGGTTAAAGAACGAAAGCTTAAGGTTTTGCTTACTTTTAATAGTATAGGCACAACCTCAACGAAGCAGAATTCTTCCGTTCCTCTCTTAAACCACATGGATAGATGATATGGGATTCTCAGGATGGAAATAGAAACAAATAGTAGGAACTATAAAAAACTAAGCTATAAAACTTAGGTCCCAGCCGGGCGTGGTGGCGCATGCCTTTGATCCCAGCACTTGGGAGGCAGAGGCAGGCAGATTTCTGAGTTCGAGGCCAGCCTGGTCTACAGAGTGAGTTCCAGGACAGCCAGGGCTACACAGAGAAACCCTGTCTCAAAAAACCAAAAAAGCAAAAACAAAAACAAAAACAGAAAACTTAGGTCTCCTCAACCCCCATAGCTTCATGTATCCCAGGTTGCCCTGGGAACTCCCTAGGTAGCTGAAGATGACCTTGAACTTCTTCTGATCCTTCTTCTCTTCTGAGCACTGATTTTATATGCGCAGCATAGCCAGCTTGTGCAGTGCTGGGGATAGACCCAAGCTTCCTGCTCCCTAGGCTAGCACTCTACCAAGGGAGCCACACCCTCAGCTCCAAAACTTACTGTCTTATAGCTGATCACTTTTGCCAGGCTCTGTAAAAATAAAAAAAAAAAACAACAACTTTTATTTGCAGTACATTCCTTTTGTGCTTTGTCTGTTTAATAAAATTCGGTAACTAAGGGGCCACTCAACCCTGAGAACACAGCAGAAAGACGGCAAGGCATACGATATGTATGTATCCAAATAGCACATGAAGAATTCAAGCTTACAGATGAACTTCCACAAAGGCATAAAGATGACTACTTTCAAACTCTACTTTGAAGTGCTGTCAGTCAAAACTACGATGCAGTCCAGGGAGTTATACACAGCCCTGTTCTGTGGGCTAAGGAAAAGTAGACAGTACAGTGCAATTGGACTTGGACATCTCCGTCTTGGCAGCGGCAGCAGCTCTCTGCTGTCTGGCCACATCACAGCACCCTCTTGAGAACAGGGGCCAGGTATCATCGGAATAGCAGTCAGGCAGGGTTAACGTGAAATTTAAAAGGCTGTGGCAACTTCGGTTCCATGACGACCTCCCACTTTAACACAATCTCGAGGGAATTTGTCTAATTGCTCGTACGCCAGTCGCCCGTCTTCTCCTGGATAGGGAACATTAAACACGACTACATTACATATGCATCACACAGAATGAAATGGAACTGTGCTATGGAAACTTTCTGCACAGTTCCTGGGGATTGAACCCAGACCCTCATGTATGTTAGACCAAACACTTTCCCACTGAGCTGCACCTTCAGCGTTGCATTGCTGTCTTAGCTAGTTACTATGTTAAGGAAAAGTGATTTTCCATTATTCTTCACTAGATTATGGGTTTCTAGGCAACGCTTAGAACCACCAAGAACCTTTGAGTTAACATTAGAGACCAGATGAAAGGCAAGGCACAAAACAAAGTACAAGCCTGTGCCAACTGCTTCCAAGTGTACATGCCAGGTTAATTTTTATTTAGTGTTTTAGGGACTTTAGTAAGGCTTAATCCTTGACCTCATTGTATTGAATCTTTATGTAACTTGAATACAGTCTATATTGGTTTAGTTACATTATATCATATACACACAACATTTTACATCCTATCATTATGTACATCCATGTGACTAATGGTAAAAGTTAGGCTTTCAAGTTTCCGCTATAGTCTTTACCCCCTGTAGTGGCTATTCCTGGTTGTCAAATGGACTATATGTGGAATGAACTACAATCCAGAATTGGAAGGCTCATCTGTGATCCTGATCTTGAGGCTAGGAGATATATGTTTCTGACCTGGATCTTGGCATGGAGATCTTGAGGCATAGTGACTATGAATCCCAGAAGACTAAGGCAAGGAGATCTCTAAATTCAAGGTCATCTGGGACAAAGCACACACCTTTAATCTGGGCCACACCTTCTGCTGAAGACCTACATAAGGACATTGGGAGAAGGAAGATTCTCTCTTCTTCACCTGCTTGCCTTGTGGGACTGAGCAACTGCTAGATCCTTGGACTTCCACTCACAGCTGCTGCTGACCATTGTTGGGAGTTAGACTACAGACTGTAAAGCATCAACAAATTTCCTTACTAACCGTAAGTTCTATGACTCTAGAGACCACTGACTAATACACCCTCTAACACACAGTAGATCATCCAGTCTTGTTTATAGCCACCTCCTTGGTTTATTTACGTATTGTGCATGTGTGCATGTACACTACTGCATGCGTGTGGAGGTCAGAGACAACATGTTGGTGTCAGGTCTCTCCTTCCACACTGAGGCAAGGTCCCTCATGTTTCTGCTGCTACTCTGCATACTTCACAGCAGCTGGTCCATGGGCTTCTGAGTGAGTCTCTTGCCTCCATCTCCCATCTTACTCTTGGGATGCTGTTATTGCAGATGTGTGTGCTTCGTCTTTCTTGAATGGGTTCTAAGGACTGAACTCATGCTGTCAGAGGTGTGCAGCTATCATCTTACCCTCTGAGCCGTCTCCTGACCCTCGTAGCAACATCTGATATAGCTAACCTATTTTGCAAATATATTTTGCTACTATTTAAAAAAAACTGATTAAAATGTAAGCATATGAGGAGCCGAGTGTGGTGGCACACACCTTTAATCCCAGTACTCGGGAGACAGAGGCAGGTGGATTTCTGAGTTCGAGGCCAGCCTGGTCTACAGAGTGAGTTTCAAGACAGCCAGGTCTATACAGAGAAACCCTGTCTCGAAAAACAAACAAACAAACAAACAAACAGTAAGCATATGAGGGCTGGGGATAAACTAGGGACAACGTTCATATTACAGAGTGAGCCAGAGATTGCCTTGGTGACACTGGAAGGCTGTCATAAGAAAACAAATAAAAGCCAGGTGTGGTGGCACAGACCTGTAATCCTACCTACACAAGAGCCTGAGGCAGGAGAATTACTACCAGTTCAATCAAAACCTGGACCATTTAGTGAAACCCTGTCTCAGAATGAAATGTTTAAAAGGGGGGTGATTTATCAGGCTCAGTTGTAGTGCACTCGCCTAGCAAGCAGGAGACCTTGGGTTCAATCCATAGTTCTCTTTAAAAAAAAAAAAAAAAAAAAAAGAATGTAGACCTGGCTGTCCTGGACCTTGTTCTGTAGATCAAGCTATATTGAACTTAGAGATCCACCTGCCTCTGCCTCCCAAGTACTGGGATCACAGGCAGGCACTACCAAGCCCAGCCCTAGCACAGTATTTTAGACAATAAGTCCCCAGTGTTCTTTTAGGTCAACGGGGAAAGTGAAGCATAGAGATAGATAGAATGCAGCTTTCTTAGAGAGACAAAGTGGGATTTAACCCACTTTCAGTGTTGCCAAGGCAGTCTCTGGCTCACTCTGTAATATGAACGTTGTCCCTGGTTCACACCCAGCCCTCATATGCCTACATTTTAATCAGTTTTTTTTTTAAAATAGTAACAAAACATATTTGCAAAGTATGTTAGCTATATCAGACATTGCTATCGGGCCAGAGAGAAGGCTCAGCTGTGTAGAACTCGTATGTCATGTGAAGGGAAACACTGGTTAACACAATGCTGGGAATATACCGACATGAGTGGCTTCGGACAAGGACAGACCCTCAAAATAGATCCCGGAGTCCTCTACATGTGCCACCAAGCACCTGGAACCCCAAAACCCCAAGTCCAAATGCTTCAGCATTCAAATCCGTGAGCCCTGGGAAGACCCCACAGGTGAGAGCCTTTGCTCCCCTTGTCCTGAAGCCCGTCCCCCTAGCATAGCCACAGACATTTTGTTCTATGCCCACCAGCTACTTCATATTGTTACTGTAACATGCCTGCCAGTCACTGGCACAGAAAAATAACTTGACTCAGAACAGGGTCATGCTGACCACATGTCCTGTTATGTTCTATATATTATGAGGTTTGTTAATATTACGAAATTGCACAACTATAAACTTCACATAGGACCCATCAAATTAAAGGCCAGTATGAACTTTTATGTCTAAAATGGCTTGAGCCAGGGCTGACCACCAGGCAACACTTCCATCCCCTGCGTATGACCTCATTGTGGTTTTTGCATAAGCTGGCCCTGATAAATGTCCAGCACACAGCTTTGAGCTCTAGAGCCTTAGCTGTTGCCCTGATCAGTCTTTAGATGTGTGTTCAATAAACCATCCCTGTCTAACTGAGATCAGTGTTTGTGTGGTGACTCCTGGACCCCAACACCTTGGACAGGATAGGTTTGTAGTTAAATGTTTATAAATGTAAAATGTTACATAAAAATGCCTTCAGCGTAGGCATAAACACTTACATAACACATAATTCTCATCTTTAAACTTAAGTTTTATTTCTAAGGTATCTCATGTATATACTAATATTCTAAACTTAAAAAAAAAAGGCAATACAACCTCAAGCTCTTTGGATGGAACCCATCTGGGACGAGGGATAGTCAGCCTTTACTGATACAGTGGCACAACCAGAGCTGTCCCCCAGGGCATCTTGCTAGCTGTTCTGGCATAGCCAAGGCTATGGGTGAAGATGTTTGCCACCAAACTTGGGGACCTGAGTTCAACTCCTTGGATTTACATACTGGAAGGACCTTCACATAGGTGCCCTGGCAGGCATGCCCCCAACATGTACATACTCTCCCTTGCAAAATACCACAAATCATTGTTTCAAAAAATGGAAATAGAATTAAATAAAGACTTTGGAGGGAGCAGGGTGCTGGGATCAAAGCTAGGACCTTGCCCATGGTGACAGGTGCTCACCACTGAGTTACATCTGCCGCTCAAAAGTTGGAACTTGAGTTTTTAGTTGAACTGAGCAAGCACTGGATGCTGTTACTAGATGCTATTTTGGATGGTAGATGTTAAGAACTTGGGAGGCAGAGGCAGAGGCAGGCAGATTTCTGAGTTTGAGGCCAGCCTGGTCTACAAAGTGAGTTCCAGGACAGCCAAAGCTACACAGAGAAACCCTGTCTTGAAAAACCAAAAAACTAAAACCAACCAACCAACCAACCAACCAAACAAACAAAAAACCAACACCCCCAAAAGCAAACAAACAAAAAAACCCACACAAAACAAAAAAACAAACAAAAAACCACTCCCATTGCACAGAGGGTCTCTCAGATATCAAGAAGGTTATAAGGTTGAAGCAAGTATGCACTAGTTGGTGAGGAGCTGCTGTTTGTCCCTCTCAGTGCTTGTCATGACTCCAGCCCTTTGTCATAGGGTGTCCTCTCTGTTGCCATTGGGAATACTCGAGCCCTGTATGAATTCAGGCTTCTGTGGGAAAAGTGCAGCAGTAGCCATGCATCAGGGGTCAAGGAAGAGTCATAACACTATTTGGGGTGGGGTGGGGTCTTCCAACTCTACTCCATATTAGAAGGTTTTAAAGTCCCCATGCAGAGGCGCCCTGGAGACCTCAGGGAGCAGCCTTATGAGGTGGAGCAGAGGCACGGTGACATTAGGCTTCCCTGGAGACTTGGGGATGCAGCAAGTGGAGAAGCCTGAAGAGGGCAGGGAGGCCTGGGTGGTATGAGCGTCGTGGAAAGGGTGGTGGAAGCAGATGTGTTGGTCATTCCTGGGGTGCATCTTGGAGTGCAGCTAAATGAGTTTGCAGTACAGGCCACAGGGTACCCCCTCCTCAGTTTACCATGGGAAGAGAGATGCTGGCTTTATAAACATCTAGCTATTGTTTATTGTTTTTAAATCTTCACTGTTATTTCAGAACCCTGGGGGATAAAAGACATTACGCCACTAATACCCTGGGTACATTTTAGAGAATTAAATAACTTCTTTATCTAAAACAGCCATAGAGAATAACTATTTTATCCTTTAAACAAACATGGGCTGGCTAAGCTTCCTCTACAAAGAATGGTGTATTCAACAGCAGCGCCAAGTCTTATTAATCCCATCCCTGTAAGAAAGAAGGGCTCAAAATAATGGGATTTTCATGGTGGTTATAATAACCATAAATCTTCTTCACATGGTTAAGATGTATTGTCAAACCAGAGTGGCTTTTTTCTTTGTGACATTGGCAGGGTTAGGTTTAAAGACTTTTAGAATTTAGAGCATATGACCATAGTAACATTTTCTATAGCTTTCTCCTCCCTTCCTTTTCTTCTCTCCTTCCTCTTCCCCCCTCCCTTCCCATTCCTCTCTCTGTGTGTATATGTGAGGACAGAGACTTTGTAGCCCACACTGGTAGCCCAGGCTAGCCCCACACTTGTGGCAAGCCTCCTGTCTCTACCTCCAAAGAGCTTGGATTACAGGTGTGAGCTACTGACAACAATTGTCTATTTGATGCAGAGTTAAGAGAGATTTTCCATGGCGGGCAGTGGTGGTGTTAATCCTAGCATGCCTTTAATCCCAGCACTTGAGAGGCAGAGGCAGAGGCAGAGGCAGAGGCAGAGGCAGAGGCAGAGGCAGAGGCAGAGGCAGAGGCAGAGGCAGAGGCAGAGGCAGAGGCAGAGGCAGAGGCAGAGGCAGAGGCAGCGGCAGAGGCGGCAGAGGCGGCAGAGGCGGCAGAGGCGGCAGAGGCGGCAGAGGCGGCAGAGGCGGCAGAGGAGGCAGAGGAGGCAGAGGAGGCAGAGGAGGCAGAGGAGGCAGAGGAGGCAGAGGCAGAGGCAGAGGCAGAGGCAGGCAGATTTCTGAGTTCGAGGCTAGCCTGGTCTACAGAGTGAGTTCTAGGGCAGCCAGGGCTATACAGAGAAACCCTGTCTCGAAAAAAACCGAGAGAGACATAGAGAGAGAGAGAGAGGGAGAGAGAGAGAGAGAGAGAGAGAGAGAGAGAGAGAGATTTTGATTGAGAGATTTTCCTGATGGCTGGGGATGGGGATGGGTTGATGGAGTATTGGCCTAACATGCACAAAATCCTGGATTTGATCACTAGCACCAAATAAATCAGAGGCCATGTCACTCACTTGTATGGCTGGCTCTTGGGAAGTGGAGGCAGGAGGATCAGAAGTTCAGGCCTATTTTTTAGGGCACGCCTGCCTTTAAAAACAGGAAAGGGGAAAGCAAGTCTTTGATATTCTTATCTCGAGTGTCTACCCAAATGGAATAACAACAACGACAATAACAACAAAAGGCATGGACCTTTACAGAGTGAAGGGGAGGGCTATCTGGATATTCCAGAATGAGATGCCAGCAGGCAGGAAGAGGTCACAGTGAGGCCGAGGCACTCTGGTACCCAGCATGCACTGCAGAGCTCAGGCGAGGCATTCAGCTGCCCAGCATGCACTGCAGAGCTCAGGCCATTGACTTGGGCATGCCATCTCCACACTGGCAGCCATGCTGGGATCTCTACAGCTCCTCTTTGTCTTCTGTGCTCCAGGTCCTAACACTTTGGCTTTCATGAAAGGGTCTCACTGTGTAGTCTAAACTGTCGTTGAACTTGAGGTGATTCTCCTGCCTCCTCGTCTTCAGTACTGGATTACCAGGTATGAGTGACCACTGTCAGATCATCGTTTTGATTCTAAACAGGACCTATGAAGCCTTGGAGGGTGAAAGCCCCCTGATTCCTGTGCAGAGAGAACAAGGTGCAAGATCTGGACACAATCGATTTCTTCTATTCTAGGAGCAGGGAGTACACAGGCAAGGAGGAAGCCATTAAAGCAGATGACACGAACCTTCCCTTAGGTTCCAGGGAGAATATCAGAAGTAAATGAGCACACAAAAACGAACTCACCAAGAGAGAGGAGGGTTTCCGAGGCCACGGTTCTGATTTCTTCAGTGTCAGACTGACACAACGTCACTAGCATTTTAATGCTTTCGGTGGCCTGCCAGGGAAAACAGATCGGTGCCTGACACTTAGACCTTCAGTCTTCCAGGTGACTAAACAGCTAATTCTTTATGCTCGATCCCATCGATTCTAAAATAACCCTCATTTTAGAACTCTTGTGCTTGGATTGAAACAACATGTGGTGGAGAATTCTTTTCGAGCTGGGGGCGGGACGGGTGAAGAATTGGTTCACAAAGAAGTCTTCTGTTTCCACAAGGGACTGCATTTGGGGGGTTGGGGAGGATGGGAGGAGAAAAAGGATAGAGTAGGGACGAGGTGCTCTCAGCTGGAGCTACACCAGGGTTAAAACCAGGGCTCCTGCTTCATCCTTCACAGCACACAAGTCCAGTGGAACCCAGATAGGCTGCTGCACCCTACGTGTCTACCTGTGTAAAGTCTGTAGCAGAGACAGGGAGACGCTCAGCAGCGATGAGTCACAGCACACCAGGAGAGTGCCCAAATAAATTCTTAACCAATGGGGATTTTTTTGGGGGGTGGGGGGAGGAGGGGGGAAGCTCACTGGTAGGTAATTTTTTTTGACCAAGTAACAAGGAAGGCAAAATTTCCCACGGTTGTTTTTCTTCACAGGTCATTAGCTTTTCCTTTTATGACATCAGTCCCTTGTGCCCATCTAAGGTTTTAGTAAGCACTAGGGGGTGACCCTCTCGTTGTTTTTCCTGGCACCTCTCCTAGTGTTTCTGTGGCAAAGACGGTCACACATGAGATCTCGTGGAGAGCCACACTTCTGTTGGAGATCTGTAGCCTTTGCCCCCTCGAGTTTGCAGTTACCTCTCTCCCTGCTCACCAAGGCTTCCCTCCTCTAGTGCAGTGACCACTGCAGAACAGTCAGGTACAATCACCATGCAGTCTGAGTGTGGCAAGGCTAAACAGTAATTATTTCCTACTTGGTGAATTTAACAAAAGTCATATGTAGTCCATGTTCAAGGGGAAAAAGGACCTTGACTAGGTGGCTCCAGGGAGACGAGAGACACTGCTACACTACTAGAGAATGTGAATATGGCTTTGAATATGGCAAGCACTGGATAGGTCCACATGGTGTGGCCTCTAAGCTTCACAGACATATGTTGCTCTAAGGTTGACCAGGGATGGGGGCTCTGAGTCTGGACAGGGGTGGGGCTGTAGAGCTTTACCTCCAGGCTCTTTAGGGCCAGACATGCTGCCTTCTGTAGCTGGAGATTGGCCTTCGTTAGTGCTTCGCAATAATAGAGCAAGGCCTGAAGGGGAAGAAGAGATGTGTGAGACATTTTGAATTGTTTGTCAGTATAATATAGTATATAATATATATGTAATACATACATATATATACATACATATATATAATATACATATATATTATATACTATACATTATATACATACATATATATAATACAGTATATAATATATATTACATAATATAGTATGTAAGAACAAAGGAGGTAATTGGTGTAGGGGGATACGGAATATCTTCTCCCATATGTGCTATGTAGATTTTTAATTTCTAAAAACCCACTTTAGTTTTACTTTATGGGTATGGTGTTCTGCCTATGTATATGTCTGTGCACCATGTGATGTGCATGCAGAGAATGAAGGACAACCTGATCTGATTGGTGAGTTCCAAGCCAGCATGGTCTCTATCAGAAATTCCAAGCTAGGCAGGGGTATCCAGTGAGAGGCGTCCCAGAAGAACATTGGTTGCTCTTCCAGGGGACCCAGGTTTGGTTCTCACCATCTACATAGCAGTTCACAATCAGCTGTAACTTCAGTCTCAAGGAATCTAATGACCCGCACCAAAGTGCGGAAATGCCACGGACAGCGGGGCAGAAAAGAACGTAAGCATTGGGAGTCAGGGAGGCGGCTTTAAAACGCTATTGTCAGGGCATCACCTAACTATTGCAAACATGATCTCTCAGCAGCTGGGTGCTAGGCCTGCACAAGACTGGGCCTGCCAGGTTTAGATCAGGGAGGGGCTCGTGGGAGGTTCTAGCTCCCGATGTTGGTTATCGATGGATTCTGGGGAGGATTATTATTTTCAGCTGTGTTCTGAATGGTGTATCTGTTCAGTAGTTTGCAGTTCCAAGGCCGTGGGTACACATACAACCCTGGTTAAAATTCAAAGGGTCAAGGAAAAAAGCCATAGAGGAAGTGACCAGTGGGTGGAGGCAGATATGACCAAGGTGGGAGGAGACAAGAGAAGGTGGGGGTGAGTATACTCAGCATGCACTGTACATGCACACTAAATTACCAAAGAACAAACTTAGCAAAAAAATAAAGTAAAAAAAAAAGTTACCCATTTCTGTATTCTAAAATAATAAAAAAACACAGAAATATATCTCTTTGAGGTGAGCCGTAGCATGGCCTTTCACACAATTTCCAGGGTAAGAAAAAAAACCACAAAAGTTCACAAGTTTATTTAAAGAGTCGATTGGTGTTTTTTTTTTTTTTTTTTTTTTTTTACCAGACTGTAGATGTAGACACGGAAGATGCAAAGTTATGATTATA
This sequence comes from Mus musculus, assembly GCF_000001635.26. Lineage (NCBI taxonomy): Eukaryota > Metazoa > Chordata > Mammalia > Rodentia > Muridae > Mus > Mus musculus. Next base: position 24,722,442 of record NC_000079.6, on the reverse strand, counting down.
GATTTTATTTTAATAATCAGTTTTCTCCTTTGGTGAATTTTATTCTAAAAACCATACCACTTTTGCCTTTAAAAACAGAGCTATGTAGCTTTATGTAGATTAGAGGGCAGTAACTGAAGATAAGATGCAACACTCTGCTCACCTGCTCACGGCTCCCACCGGCGTTCCCACTCCTCACACTCATCATATCTACGGGTTGGGAAGCTTTGGATTCTTCCCTTCTAGTCACCTTGAAATATCCTTTTAAAAATTGGTGGCTGGAGAGATGGCTCAGCAGTTAAGAGCACTGATTGATCTTCTGGAGGTCCTGAGTTCAAATCCCAGCAACCACATGGTGGCTCACAACCATCTATCTGTAAGGGGATCTGACGCCCTCTTCTGGTTTGTCTGAAGAGAGCTACAGTGTACTCATATACATAAAATAAATAGATAAATCTTTAAAAAATTATGTGATAACCCTAGTATAATCCTATACGGTAAGTAGCTCCATTCTAAGCCCACCTTGAATTCTCAGCAATCCTCCTGCTTTAGCTAGGATTAGAGCCCAGCGTCATGCTAACGGTAAATGACAGGCAGTTAAGCCTTGATACCCACCGTTTAGTATCCTACCTTTTCTCTGAAGTGCTCATTTTTGGAGGCTGCTGCCAAGTAGAGTGTCACAGCTTCGCTGACCTCATTGTCATCCCTGGTGAGCAGCAGGGCCAGCGTCCTGAGGACTTCCTGTTGAGCGGGGAGGTTGCTGGGTGCAAGGTCGCTCATAGTCTGCAGCAGTTTCTCATCTCTCAGTGACTGCAGAGTCTGAACCATGGCAACTGGAAGGGGAGGAGCCATAGCTCATGTTGTGATAGCACAGTGGCGCGATTGTTGAGAACACAAGTGTGTCATGCATGTCTTCAGTGAAAGCAGACCCAAGTGTGTGTAAAAACTTAGTCTACGATAAAGGCGGTATTTCAAATTACTGTGAAAAGGTCAATAGTTTAAATAATTATAACGAGGGCAAATTGTAAGAAAAATGTAAAGTTAAATTTCTACTTTGAAATGGTGGCAGAAATATATAGTTTTCTGTTTTTTTCTTTTCTTTTTTGTTATTATTATTAGTATTATTATTATTTTTTCGAGACAGGGCTTCTCTGTGTAGCCCTGGCTGTCCTGGAACTCACTTTGTAGACCAGGCTGGCCTCGAACTCAGAAATCCACCTGCCTCTGCCTCCCGAGTGCTGGGATTAAAGGCGTGCGCCACCACACCCGGCCTTTTCTTTTCTTTTCTCTTTTTAAATTTAACATAGGGTTTTACAATAGTTTATGCTAGCCAAGAGCAAAGACAACCTGAAACTATTGACCCTGCTGCCTCTCACTCCCAAGAGCTGCACTTATAGGCATTCATCCTCTAGTAGCATACAAATGAGTTAAATAGTCAAATGTGGATATACAATGAAGAAATATAAAGAAACATTATCTGCCACCTCATTATTATTCATAGAAAACACAACTGTCTCTATGCCAAGATCCTAATCCTAGGTGAGGGGTCAGGCCTAGGTGGGGAATGTCACTGACTCTATTGGAATTTAGAGACAATGTGATGAACTACAGGAATCTGAGTTCCACTGGGATAAACTGGCCATATTCCATGAATAAACCCTAACTAGATATGCAGCTATCTAACTAGATATCTCTTGGTCTCTAAAACGTAACGATGAGATTGTGTCTATCCAGGGACACCGGAGATAGATGGGAAAGGAAAAGCCAAGTTCACCTCTTGTATCAGTCATGCCTTTCCCATAGTGAATACAGGTGAGAATCCTCTAGCTATTTTTGCTTTAATTTCCTGCTTTCTTTGCTGTGGATGTCTGATAGTTCCACTGCTTTGTAAGTAAGGACACCAATAAAAATCCCCAAGGGAGGATTAAAAAACAGTTGAACAAACAAATCACAGAAAACATTTGACACTATAAAAACACAGGATCCAAATATAAGGGCAATAAAAAAGACCTAATAAAATGCTTTAAATGGTTAATATTTAACAGCACAAAGCATATTAAGTTAAAAATAAGATATAGTAATTTATAAGGCATAATCACACTGGGGACATCAGCTGTGAGTACAATGCTTGTCCACCAGGGGATCCTGAGTTTAAGACCCTATTACTGCAAAAACAGACAAGTACACATGACAGACAGACAAATAAGCAAACTTACCCCAGCCCAAACAAGATATAATTTTAAAATCTAAAACAGTGCATGTTCAATGGAAAATTAAATTTACAAATGGGGGAAAGAGATTTGATCTGTTTCCCAACCTTTTTGTAATGTAAAACTATCCATTTTATAAGGAAAGAAAGAAACAAAAAAAAAGGCACTTAAAGATAAGGGGAGGGCTGGGGATGCAGCTCTGTTGGTAGAGACTGGCGCACAAAAGGAAATGTGTTCAATTTCTCACATAAACTGGGCTTGGTGTCATACACATGTGTAAGCAGTAGTTTTTGCTGCACTGCTTTGAGCTCGAAGCAAGTTGCAGGCATTCACCCACCCAGGAGCTAGCTCTGATCCACGGATGAAAGATACACACACACACATACATACATACACACACACACACACACACACACACACACATCCACACACACAAAATTTTAACCTGCCTTATTGGCTCAGTGGCTGGACTCTTCTTTTTTTTTTTTTTTTGAATTTTTATTTATTTATTTATTTATTTATTTATTTATTTTGGTTTTTTCGAGACAGGGTTTCTCTGTATAGCCCTGGCTGTCCTGGAGCTCACTTTGTAGACCAGGCTGGCCTCGAATCAGAAATCCACCTGCCTCTGCCTCCCGAGTGCTGGGATTAAAGGCATGCGCCACCATGCCCGGCTTCTTCTTCTTCTTTTTTTTTTTTTTTTTTTTTGGATATTTTTCTTTTTTTCTTTTTAATTTTATTTTTTTAAAGATTTATTTATTTATTTAATGTATAAAAGTACACTGTAGCTGTCTTTAGACACATTAGAAGAAGGCATCAGATTATCAGATCCTGTTACAGATGGTTGTGAGCCACCATATGGGTGCTGGGAATTGAACTCAGGACCTCTGGGCAGTCAGTGCTCTTAACCACTGAGCCATCTCTGCAGCCCTGGATATTTTTCTTTATTTACATTTCAAATGTATTCCCCTTTCCAGGTTTCCCTTTCAGAAACCCCCATCCCATTCCCCCCTATCCCCCGCCCCAAAACATGGCTATGAGCCATCATGTGGTTGCTGGGAATCGAACTCAGGACCTTTGGTAGAGCGGTAGGTGTTCTTAACCACTGAGCCATCTCTCCAGGACTCTCCAAGCCTCCCACAGCTAACGTGTCCTTCCCTTTACTCCTAGCTCCACATCTCTAAATCTTCCTTCAGCTTAGGTGCCCCACTACCTTCTGTGAAGATCATTCTTGGCTACATAGTAAGTTTGAGTCCAGTCTGGGCTAGAGATTCTGTCTCAAAACAAAAACAAAAGTGAGGAGCCGAGAGATGACTTAAGAACACAATGACTTAAGAGATGACTTAAGAACTACTCTTGCACTGGGCCAGAGTCTGGTTCCCAGGACCCAGGTGGAATGGCTCCCAGCCCTTTATAACAAACACCAGCTTCTGGTCTCTGAAGGTACTGCACTCACAGGCATACACACACACACACACACACACACACACAATTTAAGATGAAAATCAAGATTTAAATAAAACAAACCAAAGACAAGATCAGGAAAACAAACACAAAATCCTTCAAAGGTTAAACAGAATTTTCCCCTCCGTCACTCCACATTCCTACTGCTGAATGAGTGAACTTTGTCAAGGCTCCTCACTAAGAGACTGAGGAACGTGACCTGCCACACCAGACTCTGAATCATTCAGACGTCTGCCTGGAAAACGGATCCACACGGGACAAGCCTAGTGTCACGCCTATACCGTGAGGTTCTGCATCTGTAAGTCAGTCTCCCTGTCCCACTCTTCTGTGCCAGGCAGGCCAGCTGCAAGGCTTTCTCCAGAGCTCCTGTGTCCCACGCCAGACAGAACTGTCACCTCTTTATGATGCCAAACAAGATCCACGCTGCAGCAGGATTTAATGCTCGGAAAAGAGCAGAGCGAACCTGGATCTAAGCTGGACAAGTTGCTGCTGTGCGGTGCTATACCAGATACTACCTGGTTTCAGAGAGCACTTCCCATTCCCGCTGCTCCTTCAGGCCCTGGCCAGTGCCTGCTGCATTCCTAAAGAATAGTCAGATAGAATGTGTACAGCCTTCAAAGGGCCATGTTTCAGGGTGGACTGAGCTTACCATACCCCTACCACCTCTATCTTTCTTGAACGGATAACCTCAGACTTTCTTTTCTCATTTCCCTTCCTGCCGTCTCATGTGAGCCTTCATTTGAAGTCCATTTCTGTCTATCCCGAATGGGAATTCTACCACCACAAAACACAGCATCAAACAGCACAGCAAACAAGTTGAGAAAGGAAGGAAAGCCCTGAGACTTCCATTCCCTTGCCAGTTTCCTGTTCACAGTGAACTCCTGCTGGGGACCAGCGTGCTTAGCAAGCTCCCGCTCCAACACCAGGAAGTTGACTGAAGTTAAAAGTCCACAGAAGTCATTAAAAAGGCAAGCCTCAGCTCAGCAGTGGAGGACGACCTTCACTAAAGACCGGATGGACCAGGAAGACCCAAGCTGACCCAGGCTGAGACACTAGTGCAACAGGACGGGAGACCACAGCCTACCTTGCCTGGTTAGCTGGCCCAGGTAAGTCTCCAGGTCACTCACACCGTGGCTGGTGAAGAAGCTGTAGTACTGGAAGACAGTGATGACTTCCGACGAGAGGCTGGAGGAAAGGAGAGGTTCAGCTCGGTCCAGGATTTGGGACACCAGGGTTCTAAACACTGGAAAGGAAGAGACAAGGTGGCTGAAGAAACAAGACCATTCATTCACTCCTTCATTCATTCACTCATCCACTCATTCATCTTTTTGCATGCTATTCATGATGAATGTGCTAACCACTACACTGTGGAAGCAGATGTGAATATCATAGAACTTATATATTCATTTGTTTATCACCGTACTAATAATATTCATTAGCCTTTTACTATGGCACTTATGTACATTCATCTTTAACATAGTACTTGTGTTCATGCATTCACTTAAACTTTTTATTATTTATTCATTTTCATGTGTATGGGTGTCTCACCTGCATATATGTATATCAATGTAAACTGTGTGTGCCTGATGCCCAAGAAGGCTACAGGAGGGAATTGGATCCCCGAGGACTGGAGTTACAGACAATTGTGAGCTGTCTTGTGAGTACTGGGAACGGAACTCTGGAAGAGCAGCCAGTGATTTTTAACTGCTGAGCCATCACGCCAGAGGGCATTCACCTTTTATTTTGGTACTTGTGTTCATTCATTCATTCATTCATCTTTTATCACCTTTTCCTTGTGGTACTTGCACTCATTAATTCATGTTTATCACTGAAGTCTAAGGTACAGCACTGAAAGTGAGCTAACCTGCGCAGTGTACAGCTAGACGGTGTCACTGTTTCCCACACTCACATGATAGCGTCTAAGTCAGGGAGTGAAAGATGAGCAACATCCTTCCAGGAGTTCTCGGGGTCTTTCCTGTTGGTAGCCACTTAGCCTCCCAACAGGGAACAAATAACCTCAAGTCCATTTTCGTGTTCTTTTTGAGGCACAGCATCATGCAGCCCACGTGGATGTCCAGTGTGCCATACACCCAAGGCTGGCCTTAGACTCCTGATTGATAGGTCTTTACCACGCCCTCTTTCATAACCCAAGCTTTATCTCCGTCATAAGCTAGCTTTTCCTGCTCTTGAACTTTTGTGTCAACAGAATGTACAGCATGCGCTTCCTATGTCTGGTTTATTTTACTCAACACAGTCTCTGTGGAGTCGCCCTTTGCCCATGGCATTTTAGTTGTCACCAGATTCTGTCTGTTGTGTCTCGGGCTGTGAATCTTCTTATGCGTGTCTTACACAGACAGGCGTACATTCTCTTTGTGTATTTACGAGTAGAATTGCTGGCTCACGTTGTAGGCATAGACTAGGATTCCATTCTTCGAAAGTCACTGTACCGTCTGACATCCTCTCATTGGAGGTACGTTCAGGAAAAAGCCCTCTGTACCCCTGAGTTCGCACATCTATGAATCTAAGCAACTGCAGGCCAAGAACCCAAGGGAAAGCACATCTATACTGAACATGTAAATGCTGCCACTCCCCAGGCAATGTAATGCAGCAACCATTTATTTGGTGTTTGCCTAGCCAAGCCTTGTAAGTGGTCTGGGGTATGGAGGAGGAAGTGTGGAGCTTGTATACAAACCCATGCTTGGTGTAAGCAAAGGATGTAAGAGAGCAAACACAGACTCAGCCATGCATGGCAGGCTCCGGCACTGTTCACCCACAGACACCGAGGGACAACTGTACAAACAATACAGACACGAAGTACTTGTGGACTGACTGGGAAACTTCTCTCATGGGCTCAGATGTTATCTAGTCCTCAGCCAGTGGTCCTGTTTGGGAGGCTGTGGACACATCGGAACTCGGGGGTTAACTGGCTGACACAGGCCATGGGGTGAGCAGTTGGGGTTAACACTTGGCTCACTTCTGTTTTCTGGGTGCTATCTCTGATGTGACCAGCCACATGCTCCCAGCATCTTGCACCAACCTGCTTCAGCTGCCATGCCTTCCCTGACAGGATGGGCAGTACCTCCTGAGATGTGAGCCAAAGTCTACCCCTCCTTTAGAAGCCGTTTCTGTCAGGCAGTTTGCCACAGCCGAGTGGGAGGTGGGGGATGATGGATACAGTACTTTAAAAGACACCACCGCTGCTATTCTCCATGCTCAGCATCTTTTTTGTAGTCAAGCTGGCTATCCCATCTTTCCCCTGGAGAGCGTGTAATTCTCTTTTGAGGCTGGCCTCATCCCCCCTGGGCTGCGGGAGGACAGCCTCTCACAACGGTCTGTACCTGGCTCTGCCAGTCCTGGATAGTCTTTGTTGATGCTTCTGGCGAAGCTGGCCTCCAGCTGCTTGATGAGGCGGGCAGCGGAGCTGTGGTAGACCCCGCTGGGGCTGCAGCATTTGGTCCAGAAGGCCAGCAAGGAGAGCTTTTTGTGAAATTCTGGTATGGCTGGAAGAGAAGAGGGATGTTAATGAAGAGAGGATGATGGCAACCTGGGTCTGGTGGTAAGCTGTCCCAGGGACATTAGAGCCTGTCTTTTGTGTTTTTAAAAACCTTTATTTTGTTTTATTTTTAACAATATTTTCATTCATTCATTCATTATCTAAGACTAGGTCTCATGTAACCCAGTTTATCCTCAAACAAAGGGATAACCTTGAATTCCCAATCTTCTTGTCTATCCCCTCCGCCCCCCCCAGGCAAATTTCCCTTCTTTCCTTTTTCTTTCATCGTGTGTGTGTGTGTGTGTGTGTGTGTGTTACTGGGGATTGATCCTAGGATCTCAGGAATGCACTACCACTGAGTTACATCTCTAACCTTTTTACTAATGATTTTGAAATATGTCTTGCCCAGGGTAACCTTGATCTCACTCTATAGCACAGGCTGACCTTGAAGTGGTCTCAGTGTCCTGAGTAGATGAGATTAGATATGCCCCCACAGGCACTAGGACTGTGCTTTTCTACTGGAACTACTACAGTCTTTGTGGATTGGTAGGCGGTCCAGAGAAAAACCCCTCCTCCCTGGAGCAAAGAGACCTCAGTGACTACTCAGCTGTTTGTTCTCAAAGACAAGGCACAGCTGCTCAGCCTTGGGGAGGCCACACTAAACTCCTGTGACTTTATAGCAAAAACGCCATACAGAATAAGCCCTCGGAGGGGCCGGAACACGGCAGGGTTTGCTGGAAGAGCCTTTCCTCTGCCCCAGGCTCCCAGGTCAGTCCAAGCAGACAGCACGGGCAGGTGGCACATGCTCACAATCACACTTGTGGGTGCCTGTGATCAGGACGAGGCTGTAGTAGAGCACGAGACACAACTCATTTGCAGCCCGAATGTCTGCCATTTCTCCCACCATTTAGTTACCTGCCAAAGTCACTGCTCTTAGCAGGAATAGAAAAGAGAGGCAGAAATGCATCGGGAGAACTTCAGGGTGGGTTCAGGCTCAGTTACAGATTTCCCAGAAGTCTCTGTTTCCATTCATATCTGATGTGAAAAAGGACAAACCCTTGCCTTTATGAAAGAGTCCAGTGGCCAGATCACAAAAAGTCAAGGGTATCTACTCCATGGCATGTTCTGCTGTGAAGCTGAAGAATGGCTCAATTGGTAAAATGCTTGCCTTGAAAGCACAAGGACCCGGGTTTGAACACCGGGACCCACAGTTAAAAAGCTGGTTACATAGTGCTTGTAACCTCAGTGCTAGGGAGGGGTGAGAGAGAAACAAGAGGATCCTGGGCTTGCTGGCTAGCTAGCCTAGTGAGCTTCAGGCTAGTGAGAGATCCTGTTTCAAAAACCAAGGTAGATGGCTACTAAGGAATGAGGTCTGATCTTCGCACACATTGAACCGTCCCCCAAAGTTCTGCACCAGACACAAGCTCGGAGCCAGACTGAGGCTGGAGTATACTCAGCTGCCTCGCCACTGAGTTCCAGTGAGCATGCGTGGTCGGGCGTGCTTCGGTTCCAGGGATGGCCTGCAGGTGGCGGGCTTACCTTCCACCACAGAGGTGATGTTCCCGAGGTTCTCGTCACTCACGGCTGCCAGCTTCTGCATCACAAGGACCTGCCTCGACAGCTTCTCCAAGAGACTTCTTGCCACAAAGGGGGTTTTGCTAGAGAAGACGATTTGCTGACAAGACAAATAAAAGCCCTTTTAATGATGACAAGGGCAGTGACCTTCCCCTCCGGATCCTTCCCGAAGAGGTTGCAGAGGCAGAGCTCTGCTGCACTTTTAGTCCCAGTTTGTCAGTGTTCCTCAGGTCAGAAAAATCACACCTGGTTTTGTTACTTTCAAGCTTTTTACATATTCTGGAGATTTCTCACTGGCAGAGCTTCAATTTATTGTGAATTTTCCATTTTCTTCTCTCTCTTCTCCCCCGCCTCTCTTTTTCTTTCAGACAGGGTCTACCATGTGCTTCAGACTGGCCTGAAACTATGTAGCTCACTCTGCCCTCAAACTCATAATCCCCCTGCCTTAGCTTCCCAAATACGTGCTATAAACTCCACCCTCAGCCCTGCCCTTCGTTCTATGTAAAGTTCCGTCTCCTTGAAGATAGCAGAGGGCATTTAGGCTGTGACCTGGGGGACGAGCAGTATAGGATTTGTTTTTATGAGTGCTTGGGTTTTTCACTGCGTGGTTTAATTTCCCTGTTTCCAAGCTGAAAGTTAAGAGGATATCATCATATGGTCATTCTTGTGGTTAGAGCTATCCCAGTGTAATCCAAGAGTGCTGCCGGTATTCCTGGTGCCGTTCTGAGCCCTATACGAGTGCTAGTTCACACATGTCTCATGGTGACCTGATGAAGTGAGTCCTATTTTGTTGACAGAAAACACTTTGTGACTGAGGCACACCCAGGGTAAGTAACTGGCCCAGTGCCACAGAAACAGAGATTGGCTTCACTTGTGTTGGGGGGGGGTGGGGGGGCAGGAAAAGGAGCTCTGAGACAGGAAAGGACCTAAGCAACTCGTTGCTCCAAGGCTCTGCTCCTTCTGTGACCCTTGGAAACCTGCCCAGGTTACCTGGTAGGCAGGGATGGCAGGCATGACCCCTGGGTGATAATGACACTGCCATGCCACACTGTCTAGATCACTCGAACCCTAAAGATAAATGGAATTCTCAAACTCCAGAGTCTAACAAGTACCCAAGTGTGGTGGTGTATGCCCGTAGTCCCAAAACTCGGCAAGTAGAGGCAGGAAGGTCAGGTCAAGGTCAGCCTCAGCTACACAGCTAAGTTCTAAACCAGCTTGGGCTACAAAATAAAAGTCAAAACAAAATGAAAGTATCAGTTACACACCGATGTCTTTCCTGCCAGCAGGCACAGTGGACACAAACCTTGTTTCTAAAGTAGAAGTACAGTGAGCTCACAGAATGCCGGTTATTTATTTATTTTTTTAACTTCCTGCAATTATATATACCAAGTGGTAGGAAACACTAGGATTGTAGGGTGATAACAAGTGGGAAGTGGGGATTGTAATTCTCACTCCTTCAGCTTATATCTTTTTCTCCATAAGATTACCCATAGTGCCAGGCTTGGTGGCGCACACCTTTAATCCCAGCACTCGGGAGGCAGAGGCAGGTGGATTTCTGAGTTTGAGGCCTGCTTGGTCTACAGAGTGAGTTCCAGGACAGCCAGGGCTACACAGAGAAACCCTGTCTCAAAAAACCAAAAAAAAAAAAAAAAAAGGGAAGATTACCTATAAAATTGTTTTTTCCTAGGACAGATCTGCTCCACAAGAGAGTTGGACTGTCCCTCATGGCCCTGCTAGAGGAGCAGCATCCTGACTGACTGACTTCCCCGCTCCATGGAAGACACCTCTCATAGGTCTTACAAGAAAGCTATTTGCCTCTCAGAGGCTGGCGGTTTGCCTAGCACATTATCAGAGTCAGAGAAGATAATTAGAGACCTAAAAGGGTCTTACTCAGGTGACGGTAAGCAGTGAATAGCTGGAAGGAAACAAAAATCCTTTCTTTCTTGGCTTGATACAGCATCTACTTCTGTAGCCCAGGCTGGCCTCTCAGACGTGTAGTAGCGATCCTCTTATCTCAGCCTTGCCAGTACTGGGACTGTAGGCATGAGCACCACATCTGGGTCCATTCGCTCAGCAGGGAAAACTGCCTGCGAGAGGCTGCTCGAGGATGCTCTGGCTATAGCAGAAATACTCAACAGCTCTGCACATAGACAGGGCTCAGGTCTGGCCAGAGGCAAGGATTTTGACAGCCAGCCCATTTCCCACAGCACCTCCATGCCTCCGTTTTCCCATCAGGTGCTTCCTTCCTTTGAGGCAATGTCTTGCTATGTAGCCCAGGTTTTGTCTTGAACTCTGGATCCTCCTATGTCTATCTGCCCAGTCCTGGGATTATATGTGTGTTCCACTATGCTCAGAAAGCTATTTGTTTGCTAGAGAAAGTCATCTTCTTCTATGTTTTCTATAACTGTGTGCCTAGTGCTGTCCAGCCCCTGGGAAGCCCAGCCCCGGGCCCTCCCTCTGTTCTCTCCCTGCCTCCTGGGTTTTGGCTGGCACAGGGTCACCCTTCCTCTTCTCACCGCAGCCTGTCTCAGGGGCCGATTTCTGTAAAGCTGCGGTTACAACAATTGCTTGTGTGTTCCTTCCTGCTTCACGTACACCCAAGCCATCTGGGAACAGATCACAGCAGGGAGAATACAAGCAGCCAGGCAAGGAGGAAGCCCTTAAGTCCAGGCCTCTGGGAAAGTGCCCCATTCGGGACAGCTGAGAGCCCGTGAAAGGCCTTCCATGCTTTTGCTTCTGGGGCTGTAACACCTCAGGTGGTAAACAGATTTACCCATGGTGTTCCAGTGAGAGCACTGAGTGGTGAGGGGATAGATAACCTGGAGGAATGATCCTTCCCGTTGCTCTTTAAAATTACTACTCCAAGCCGGCCTGCAACCCTGGCTCTTGGGAGGTAGCAGCAGGAGGGTCAAGAGTTCAAGACTAGCCTCAGCTATACAGTGGGTTCGAGAGACAGCTTGGCTTGCATAAGACCCTGTTTTAAACAGAAGAAACTTTCTCATTTACCATTTGGGGAGCCATAATCTGCTTCTGTAGTACATTGCTGTTAGCCCAACATGTGGTGGGCTGTGAACTAGACATTCCATAATATCTATCTAGTTAACACTGTTCTCCAGCTCTGCCTATGGACGGCACCTTCGTCTTCTTCTGTTGAATCCCTCTCCTTTACTGCCTGGTGCTTTGGATGTGAGCACTGGCCATACTCTGCCCGGTAACCACTATAGACTGCAGATCTAGGTTTAACGTGAAGTTGAAAACCCAGGCTTAAGAAAGGGTTAGATGTGTCCATCAAGGTTTTGACTTGGTTCAAATCAAAACAGCCGCATGCTCTTACTTCTGAACTCTCATTTCCTTGGCAAAGCTAAGACACACGCTATGCACACCTTTCTGTCACGTCAGCGCCCCTCCTCCCCCACGTTACACATCCTACCTGGATGAGCTGGGTGCAGTATTGTAGATGTTTGACTATGGTGATGTCCAGGCTCTCATTTCCTGTGGTGAGTGGGAGCGGGCTTCCTGCCACACTGGTGCCTACACCTGTGTCTTCAGTCAGAGCCTCGCTAAGGTGACCCCTGGCTTCCGGGTGAACTGACCTGTAACTGAAAGAGGAAGGCAGGTGAAACACGAGCTCTTTTTTTTCTGTGCACAAACCACAGGCCAAGTTTAACGTGGTCCCCACTGAAATCTGTCCTTCCCTGGTTTGCTCTCAAAAGCAGGGGTACCTTTCTAAAATAACTTATTTCAGCTCGGTTGCCAATTTGCCTAAGTATCAAAAGACCAGGCAAACAAAGGCTGCTGTTTGTCTTCTGAGCACAATGAGCTCTTTGTGAAGTAGCTTCCCTGAGAAGGCTTTGAACTGTGCCCTCATGCTGCACCTGCTGCGCTTGCCCACCCTGTAGGCAGGGGTTCTGCCAGCTTCCCTGGGAATCAACAGTCCTGCTTGTGGGCTTCTATGAGTGATCCCATTAAAGAGTAATCTCAAAGGCTGGCTCAGCAGGTAAGAGCACTGACTGCTCTACTGAAGGTTCCGAGTTCAAATCCCAGCAACCACATGGTGGCTCACAACCACCCTTAATGAGATCTGAAGCCCTCTTCTGGTGTGTCTGAAGTCAGCTACAGTGTACTTATGTATAATAATAAAAGTAAATAAATAAAAAAAAGTAATCTCGCAGGCCTTGCCATGGCCTCATACCAACTGCTACTCTAAGACAAGGAAAAAAAAGCTGCAGAGGGCTGCTGCTGGGTGACAGTGCTGTGACAGGCAGACACCAGAAGGGGAGTGTGGCTGTGCAGCTCTCTGCTCTGTCCTGTTTCTCCTGCTCTCTTTAAACCTACTGTCACACTGTCTGAAATTATCCACTGTCACACTGTGAAGTCATACCATCACGGACACTCTCATTTTAAAGTTTCACATGTTATCTAATTTTCTTTCTTCCCTTCTCTTTCTGAGACATGGCCCTGAGTTGCCTCGTCCCCACTAAGTGCCTCTAAGTGCTGGGATTACAGCTGGATTTCACTACGGCCAGTTTATTCTTTTTCCAATTGGCATATATTTTGTTATATTTTATGGTTTCAAGTTTACAAATAAGTCTTTTATTTATTTGGGTTATTTGATTATTGTATGATCTGGGTACATAGAATTTTAAAAATGAATTTCTTTTCTTTCTTTCTTTCTTTCTTTCTTATTTATTTATTCATTTATTTTTTTATTTTTATGACATGGTTTCCTTGTGTAGCTCTGGCTGTCCTAGAACTTGCACTGTAGTTCGGGCTGGCCTCTACCACATAGAAATCAGCCTGCCTCTGCCTTCTGAGTGACGGCAGCGTGTGCCACCACTACCCAGTGAATTCCTTTCTTTTTAAATATAAACTTCATTATAAGAGCCTTGTAAATTAAACCATTATACACCAAAATTAACCAGACCTAAAGTCTATATATCTCAATGAAGTAGGATAGGAATCCTGGTGCTGTGGGCTTTACACACAATGCAACTATTGTTTACTATTGAATGCATTTATATGCACCTATCCATCACCCAAACTGAAAAATCCATAAGAGAGGTAGAACTACAAACACCTACTGCTTTATCTGTTATAGCAAAGGACTGGCACCAAGCTAGTTGTCCATCAGTAGATGAATGGGTCATAAAAATAGCATATATTATATACATATATGCATATTTCAACTCTGAAGAAAGATATATCACAATATTTGCAAAAATGGATGGACTTAGACAATGAATATATAATACTCAGAAAGTTCACACAGTCTCAGAAAGAAAAGAAACTCACATGATCTTCATATGCAGAACCTAGCTAATAATATATATATAGATATAAGGAAGGACTGGGTACAGGTGATGGACACAGCTTTGAAGGAGGACACAAAGCCAATGGCTTTTCTAGCTCTGAAAGTGACATTCTTGAATGTCAATGAACTAATCTGTCATGACTGAAGGGAGGAAACCACCACACTGTATCTGTCTTTTCAATGTGTTCAATGTTTACATCATGATGTTGTAGTCATTATAATTTATAATATGTTCTAATAGTCAAAAGAGTTGAATATTCTCCACTCAAGAAATATAGTAAAAACAGAATTTGGGGGAAAAGGAACTTTTTTGGTTGTTTGTTTTTTGAGACAGATTCTCTCTGTGTTCCCCGGACTGTCCTGGAACACACTCTGTACACTAGGTTGGCCTTGAACTCACTGAGATCTGCTGCCTCTGCCCCTTGAGTGTAGGAATTAAGGCAAGTGCCTCCACTGCATGGCTGTAACTTATTTTTATACTTTAGAATTATTTGGCATGCCTCTTCTATATGTTAATTCTGCTGAAATAAAAAAAACTACTTATTATAATTTTGTGTTTGTGAGAGAGGGGCGCATGTGCTGTGGTGTGCACCTGGAGGTCAGAGGACATCTCTGTCCAGTTGGATCTCCCCTTCCACATTTGGGTGCCAGGGATTCAATTTAGGCTGCCATACATAGAATGTATAAAAGAGGTGATATTTTGTAGCTAAAGCCAACATGTGTATGGAAAAGTTTAAGAGAAGAAATATTTTGCAAATTCAGCCAAGCCAAAAGAATCTCAATATAGCATGCAGAACTATACATTAAATATTACATTTTCTACACTTCATTTCTTTTTACTCTGTTTGCTCAAGGAATATATTTTTGTCCTCATGCTTTTGTTTACATGCATGCACACGCGCTTGCACGCGCGCACACGCACACACTTTAAACTTGGTCTTATTTTGGAAAAGGAACTCCCTCCAGCAACAATAATAGCAGCCAAACCAAAAACAATAGCTCTTCACTGCTGGTTCTCTAAGGCTGGCCAGGCAAGTTTGCTGTAATCTGAAAACCTGCGTACGTCGCTTCTGTTGTAGCAAAGGTAAAGGCAGAGGATTCTTAGAAGGTGGGCACTGGCCACCAAGCTGCTTTTGTTTCATTTGAAATCACAAAGAGGGCTCAGGATCTGGCTCTAAAAACGTTGGCTTGGCTGGGCAGTGGTGGCGCACGCCTTTAATCCCAGCACTTGGGAGGCAGAGGCAGGCGGATTTCTGAGTTTGAGGCCAGCCTGGTCTACAGAGTGAGTTCTAGGACAGCCAGGGCTACACAGAGAAACCCTGTCTCAGAGGGAAAAACAAACAAACAAACAAAAATACAAAAAAAAAAAGCAAAAAGCAAAAACAAAAAAGAACGTTGGCTTGGCTGCAAGAGACACCTTATGGAGAAGGTGACACATTTTTCTACCTGGAGAGACATAGGTCAAAAGGAGTGCCAAGCCTCCATCTTACATTATAGGGAAACGTAAGCTTGGCTTTGGGATGTGCACCAATGATTTCAGCCTCATGCAGAGATGAGTTGTAATGAAAGAGGGAAGGATGCTGGGAAAACAGAGCTCAGCAAACTAAGGGCTTTGGAAGTACAGGAAGTACACAGCAGGGGCAGGGTATTAAAGTCCGGGCCACCTGCTGTGTAGACCCTTCACCCACACCACACATGCCTGTGTACACGAATCACACAGATGCTTCTCGGAAACAAGAGATATTGGTGTTCCCTACGTAACCTCCAGTAGGTCACCGATAATTAGAAGCTGTACTTAACCACTAGAAGGAACTGCATATCAAGTCATCCGCAGGTGCGCTCAACCTTTTGACAGTTTTGGCTCGATATTGTACCCTACAAAGTCCATGCCCAAGAACCACGAAATCTTGACACCAACAAACCCCACAAAGCATGCTGCAGTGTCTTAAGTAAGTTTATGATTTGGTGTTGGGCAGCACTCATGGCTGTCTTGGGCCATATGCGGTTGGACATGACAAGGATTGCACCCTCTTGCAGATGTGCACTGGGCTGGCCCTGCCAGTAGCAAAGGGTGACCATACCAACTGTGATGGGGGGTGGGCAGGAACACAAGCACACGCTGCCTTCACACTTACCCACTCTTCTCAGTCTCAGTATCTGAAAACACGGAGTCTGCGCCTCCTCCAACGTGGCAGACGTCATCGCCATCCTCTTCCTCTTCGTCAAAGTCAGAGGTGTTGAGGAAATCAAAGCTTTCTAAAGCACTCTCAACCGTCAGACTTAGGCTGGAAGACCTGCTGCGGCTGCCAGCCGGCTTGCACTGCAAAGGCAGAAGGTACCAAGGAGACCAATCAACACACCAGGGGCACTGGCAGGACTCATGGCACCCGTGGGAAACGTGACACTTTCTTACAGTTTTCCAAGGTTTTATTTTTCATTGGCGTTTAGTTTTCATCTTGAGACAAAAGAATTACAACCACAGAAACAATGGCACAACATTTGTAAATTGTTCTAACAGAATTGAGAAGGAAGGATAGAAGATACAGGACTGGAGGTTAAGTCGGTCACTGGGGGGGGGGGTCACTGAGAGTCACTGGGTATCACTGGGGGTTTTGGCAGATTGACAGATCTACCTCTGTTTGAAGTTGCATTACTATAAAAAATTGACACCCTGAAATGACTATAAAACAACTTAAAAAAATGACAACCTGAAAGTCTTGGGAAACAGAAGTGACATGTTCCTTTGGTGTAGTGCTCACCACCAAATCAAACAGAATGAGCAAGCTGGGTACCACAGCACTTAGCAGTCCCAGGCACGCAGAAGGTTGAGCTGAGAGCTCCATTTGATCTCATGCATTCAAGACCAGCCTAGTGAATATGAGACTCTTAGAAAAAAATTCTTCTTCAAACCAACCCAGCAGACAAATTTTAAAAGCCACGGAGTCACTGCTGACTCTTAACCAGAACCAGTCTCTGCTACCAAGTGACAAAGTGCCATGCCTGGAGCTCTCTGTCTAGAGTAGGCTGTAAAGAATTGACAAAAATGAATTCCAGAAAAGGAAACTGCTCAAATACACCTGCCCTAGGCTGCTTTGGCACGGAGCCCTGCATCACCATGTTCCATTCAAGGATGCTTTTTTTTTTCTGAGCACGGAGAGGCAAATGGGTGACTTGGGCATGATGGGACAATGATCCCGACTCCCCTGAAGGTGAAAGGCACAAGTCCCATCACCCCTCGGGGCAAGCCCTGGAATTATGGGGACAAGTTCCTTCTACAGCAGGTTGCAGGACATGAGCCAACACAGAAGCCTGCTATGTGGCTGCTATGCCAGTGGCTTTAGCCTGGAGAAAGAAAAGCATATCCACATATTCAAGAGGACGTGAGGTAGGTTGAACAGGACAAATCTTGCAAAGGAGACACACTGCGTGTCCTCTGTCTGGCTAGGAGGATCCCCTTGCAGACTCTTAGCACAAGGTAGGAAGGGCCTTGCGGGGATCTGTCCCAGACACTTGGGATGACACAGAAGCACATGGGAAAATGTCCTTCAGTCTTTTAAATCACGGTTGTCTCATTCACCCTCTGTGATCTCCATCCGGGAAGCAGCATCATTGAGTCTCTGATCCTCAAGATGTTTAGCATCCTAGGAATGTGAAGGAGGAAGAAAAAGAGAGAGCTTTGTCTGGCGAAAGCCACTTGCCCCAGACCTAGCTGCCAATTGATGCTGGTAATCATCGTCAGGGAGAAAAGGGAAACTGGTGTTTATTAGGCCTTTCTTTTCTTTTTTAAAAATATTATTTACTTATTGTAATTATATAACAATACTGTAGCTGTCTTCAGACACAACAGAAGAGGGCATCCCATCCCATTACAGATTTTGTTGTTGTTGTTGTTTTATTGTTTTTTTCGAGACAGGGTTTCTCTGTGTAGCCCTGGCTGTCCTAGAACTCACTCTGTAGACCAGGCTGGCCTCGAACTCAGAAATCTGCCTGCCTCTGCCTCCCAACTGCTGGGATTAAAGGCATATGCCACCACCGCCCGGCTACCTTTTTAAAAATCAATCTATCTATCTATCTATCTATCTATCTATCTATCTATCTATCTATCTATCTATCTATCATCTATCTATCTACTTTTTAACAGATGGTTTTGAGCCACCATGTGGTTGCTGGGAATTGAACTCAGAACCTCTGGAAGAGTAGTTATTGTTCTTAACCACTGAGCCACCTCTCCATCCCTTAAGACTCTTTTCTTAAGTCAGCCCTCTGTGTAACAAGATCTTGTACACAGCTCAGTGATGACTTCAAACACTGGTCACAGCAAAAAGACAAGTGGTTGAGGATTTCACTAGGATGGGGTTGGGATAGTACTGGACAAGGGCAAGCTGAGCCAGAAAACATTCTGGGATCACCAAGGTTTTCCAAGATGGATGGATAATGAGCTCAAAGTATCCTGATGAGCTGAGCTCCTAATCAGTACCTTAGACTGGGTTGAACCCTTACCCCTCTTAATGAAGATTAAACCCAATCACTGCCTTTTCTCAGGGGCACCTTCTGTAGAAGGGTCAAGTGTGTGCTTCAGCTTTTTGAGATGAACACCTCTTGATTGACAGGGGGTCAGTCATGCAGATGAGATGCACAACAGATGCCATCCAGTGTTCTCCATGTTTGGGCTCTAGGTGCACATGTTTGGGCTGTGTACTACAGAGAGCAGATTCGCAGCCCCCTCTCCTGCTTCTCAGAGGTTCTCTTTAGAACGGAACTCTGGGGAAGCCAGAGGGCATAGAGTGTCAGAGGCCTAATTCATCATTTCCTCAGACACAAACCTTGTGAAGCCAGAGGGCATAGAGTGTCGGAGACGTAATTCATCATTTCCTCAGACACAAACCTTGTCTGGAGCTAGGTCAGTATGAGCAAACGGAGAGAAAGGAGATGGTCAGAAAGTCTTGAGAGTATAGCTCCATACTCTCCATAGTTGTCACTGCAAAGGCCACAGACAACCATCTTACAAAGGTACAAGGGGCCTCTTACGGACTGGCTCTCAGTTGCTGAAGGTAAGTGACCAAATACTTAGAGCAGGGACACAAAGGTCAATGTCCCTGTCATCTTGTCTCCCCATGCTGCATTTAAGAAGAGTTTCTACCTGTATGTCAGGTATAGACAGCTGCATTCTGTCTGCCATGGTGACACCATCATTATGATATCCTCCTTAAGTGGGCATCAACTCTCCCTCCTGACTTTACACCTACACCTTATCTGGCCACCAGGGATAGAGGAAACTGTCTTTGTTGGATTTTTTTTCTTTTTGGTTCCCCGACTTCTAGTACATGAGCAAAGGTGAGTTGTTGCTGATTGTTTTGAGGTCTCAAAAGTTTGCTGACTTAGGTTAAATTCACAAGGAGCTACCCTTAGCTGGTGGCACTGTGAGAAGAGAGGATGGCTCCTCACCTTGGGGCTAACTTCCCCAGTTTCCATGGAACCCACAGAAAGATCCTAACCACTAGCATCTTTGAGACCACGATGAACAAACACCAGTATTTCACATTTAGACTTCATATGCGTCTGGAGATTCTGGGGTCTGGCGGGGGATATGTATGTACTACATGAAGAAATGCATGCATGTGGTGTGTATGTGTGTGTGTGTGAGTGTGTGTGTGTGTGTGTGTGTGTGTGTGTGTGTGACACACAAGGCAGAGGTCAACCTCTAGTGTTGCTTTTTGAAGTTCCAACTTGTTTTGAGTCAGGGTCTTTGCCTGGCATGGAACTCACTGAGTTGACCAGACTGGCTGGCTAGCAAACTACAGGAGTCCACCGGCTTCTGGGATTTCTGGCATTTCAAGCCATGCCTGGCTTTTTCTATGAGGGTTCTGGAGGCTGAACTCAGGTCCTCCTGGGTTTTTGGTAAACTCTTCCTGGTTGGGGTGCAGGGCCATACTGACCCAAGGCTTTCCTTGAGGCCCTGATGTATGAAGAAGGAATGTAGTTTCCTTGTTTAAAAGCAGGAAGCGCTTGGCAGGGCCAGTAATGGCCTGGGCCTTGCGGGAGCTGGAGCTTCAGATCCTGAGACTCCAACACGTCCCTACTAAAGGATTATGGGTATCAGTCCTGAGGCCGCTTGCTGTGTGCTCAGCCTGTGACTCACTTGACATATCCTTGTTCCCTTCATGCAACATTGCTTGGTTAGCTTCCTGCTGACTTTGCCTCATTGTATTAGAGTTTTCCTCTAACTCTGTCCCATTTTTTTTCCCTCTGAAAATTGTATATGAGACGCTGTGCTTCTTTAAAAATGAACTTGTCATAAGACACAGCTTGTGCGAGACCTCTTGCCCTCAACTTTTCCTACCTTCTTTATCTTATCATCCCCCGGTCCTTCCTCTCGGGAACCTGTCACTGAAGCATGACTAACAGTCCAGATCACTAGGCCACCGAGCCATCACCCTATTCCTAGATCTTCTTTTTAGAGTTTATAAACCAACTCCTAATCCATTTAGCTAAGCTGATTTATTGTCAGAAAAATAAAAATTTATAGATATAACTGGAATTAAAATATTACCTCCACTTACGTAGCAGGTATACACTGGTCCTGTGACAGGACAAGATTTGTTATCTTAAATGCCATGTTGGTTTAGGATGCATTTTTCCAAACTAAATCAGATTTTTTTTTTTCCCAGAAAGGTACTTACTTTGAGAACATCATCCAAGTGAGTGACTTCTTGGTTCAGATCCTGGAACTCTTTGTACTGCTTCTTGTGTGGGTCTAATGCAAGGAAGAGTCCATTGAAGGCATCTTCCAGGCTGCCATCCAGAAAGGACCGGCCAGCCTCAGACTCGCTACCAACAGAGCCTTCAAAGAAAAGCTTGTCAGTAGTGACGGGCCCCTCAGCCGAGGTGAGCCTCTTCACCAGTTGCTTTGTGATGTTTCCTTCAAAAGTGTCCAGTTCCACGGGCTTGAGCTCAGAGGCCTCATCCGATTCCTGCAGGAGAGCCTCGGCCACACTACTCTCCAGAAACAGGCTCTCGGTACCAGACCTTGTAGCCACACCCGGCTTCCCGGGCTCTACCGTATCACTCTTTGGGTGGGACTTGGGCTCATGGTCCTCACCCAAGGAATTCCTGGAAGACGCTGAGCTGCTGTCCTCGGTGCCCTCATTTTGTGAGGACAGGCTGCTGTGGGTAAGCTCTGCGGGGGTGATGGTAATCTCTGGATGGGCTGAGTGTGAACTGGAGGGGGAGGTGGCTGAGCTGGAGGTGAAGACACAGTCTCCATCCTGCAGGTCACTGAAGCTGAGGGACAGTGGCCTTTTCTCCTCTGCAGCCTTTCCACTCTCAAAGATGTCATCTGGCAGATTTGACTGTGGAGAAAGATAGGAGATGATACATTTGGCATGGTTCACCTCCAGTCAAGAGGGGAGGCAGTTAAGATGAAAATGCTTTAATGTTACCAATTTATTTGATATGTATGTGTTTGCAGGCAAAGGGAAAACAAGCCATGAAAAATGGTTGCCATTGTTGGACCTAGGTGAAAGGTCACAGTGCTATTCTTAGGTTTGACATTTTTTTCCATGCACTTTAAGGATGAGTGGGGACGCTGCTTGTTTTTATGAATTCCAGGATCTCACAGTACTTGGCAGCCATCATTAAGAATAACACTACCCATCTTTTTCTTTATTATTATTTTTGTGTGTGTACTGTGTGTGTGTGTGTGTGTGTGTGTGTGTGTGTGTGTGTATCATAAAAGATTTTGCAATCCCATGTTCTTTTGCTCCAAGGATATTTGTTTGGCTTTGGTTCACAACAATTATCTTTCGAAAAATATCTACTGACAAAATTTGGACTTTTGAAATTCGTTTAGCTTCTGTAGAAATAAAAGAAAGACACTGATGGGTGGGATATCTGTTCCATAGAAGGCAAACCCTGGGGGGGAGGGGAGGAGGAGGTGGAGGTGGAGGGTGTGGTGGTGTCTAAGTCTCTTAAGTCTAAGTCTCTGGAAATACAGCTCTCTGTCAAGTAAGGCCTGCCTCTGGTTGACTTTGTGCTTCAGGAAGCTCTGAAGAGAGACAAGCAGGCAACTGAGCTGGGGCGATAGCTCAGTGGGTAGACAGTCTGCCCAGCATGTGTGAGCCCCTGGGTTTAATGCTCACACAGGAAGAGATTTCCAGATAATTAAGACAACCAGTTTGCTCTCATGAGCAGAGCAATTTCAAAGCAAGCAGCCCTTGCACTGTCTTTCTTCAGGCTGGTGTGTCCAAACTTTTGACACCATTGTATGACATTGTCATCTACAAACTTTACAAAATTCATATCATGAACTCCCCAGCTGAGTCTTTAAAATTGCAAAAAAAATAAAAATAAAAATCTGATGATGTCTTAACTAAGTTTACAGTTTTGTGTTGTGTTGTGTTCATAAGTATGTTGCCTATAGACAAGGCTTTCTAGGTCTTTGAAATTAGCCTCTTAGAAATTGGGTTTTTTTCTTTGTATATTCCAGGTTGAAATTGTAAGCTTTATTTTTTGTGTTTTGTTTGTGTCTGTATGGATGAGGATAAACGTGGGTGTGGAGGTCAGAGGACAACCCTGGGTACTGGTCACTATCTTCTACTTTGTTTGAGCTATGGTCTCTAGTTCACCACTGAGCATGGCAGGATAGCTGACAATGTGAGCTTTTCATAATTCTCCTGCCTCCGCTCCCCATCTCACTACAGAAACACCATCGGGATTACAGACATGTGCACCACCATATCCAGCTTTCTGTGAGTTCTGGATAACCAAGCTTAGTCCCTCATGCTTGCATGACAAGTGCTGTGTGTGTCTCTGTCTATCTGTCTGTCTGTCTGTCTGTCTGTCTGTCTATCTGTGCTTGTGTGTATGCTAAGGTATTCGTGTGGAGGTTAAGGGACACCAGTGACTGATCTAAGGTGGCTAGGCTTGTGTTGGAAGCACTTTTACCCACTGAGCCACCTCCTTGGTCCTCCATATTGGACTTTTGAAGAACAGCCATTCCTCTGCGTCCTTTGATTCTAAACATTGCAGAGTCAACCAACCTCAGATGGGAAATACTTGGAACACATACAGACTTTTTCCTTGCCATTACCCACTATGGCAGAATACCTATTTCCTCATCAGTTACCCTGGGTTAGAATTCACATGTTAGCTCATACGGAGATGATTAAGTACAGGGGATGTGGGGTGTACATAGGGTCCATTCAATCATTGTGCCATTTGATATAAGGGGCTTGATCCTCTGGGGATTTGGGTATCTGATTGGGTCCCATTATCAATTCCCAGTAGACACTCAAGGATACATGGTATTAAGCTACTGCCTATTTTGATTATATATAAAAATCAAGAGTTTTCACAACCATGGTAGAGATGGCCCCCATGAACAATCCCAGCAAGTGAAAAGAAGGAAGCCGAAGGACAGAGGCTGCTTTCTGCTGAGCTCTCCCAGGCTATGGGCTCCTGGACACTTCCTCCTCTCCGGTCTGAGTTCCTCCCTCAACTTTCACATTCGGTTATACCCTTACACCCTGAGTAAAGATAAAAGGGAAAGTTTGGGGAGCTGATGGTCAAAGGATCAGAGTACTAATTGTTGGGACATCTCCAAAAAACCCTTAGGCCCTTTACAGAAGGCACAAGTTCTTCAGAAGGGCCTGTGTAGCCTCGCCTGTACACACCTCTTGGCTGCATCAGGGGCGGAGCTGCTGACTGTACAGAGGGCTGGGTGGCCAGGGTCAACTCTTACTTACTTAAGTGACAAATGCTAAGTTGTACTACGTTCAGATGCCCTGCTCACAGTCTATGAAGAATGCACACCTGTGAAGGGAGACTTGCATACAGCCAAATGTTCCAACAGAGCTGTGTGTGCAAATCTACCTGGCTATGTGATGACCTTGCAAACTTTCCACACTGTTTAGAAAAAAATTCACTACCCTGTGTAACAGCAAAACCATTCTACTGGCTCCCCAAGATCGCTTACCTCCTGTCTCTCAAAACAGTTCGGCTTTTATGGCACCAATCACAGAGATGTAACCTCTCTTTGAAGCTTAAACTACAGTCACAGTCTCACAACACCTTGCACATTGGCCTTCAGGTATCATAATCATCAGGGACAGAGGCATAGAAGTCCTTCTTACCCCTTGACTAGGTTGATTTTTACCTTGGTTCACAAAGGATGTATTTGGAAGTACGCCATGAGACCAAGGTCCTAGCAAGTGAAAAGACGGTTCTAGAACCCTGCCATGGAGACTGGTGAGGCAGAGGACGGGAGGAAGGAGTTCTGAAAAGAATGTGGGGTATTTGCAGAGCCGTGGAACATACAGAAAGGGTGGAGTGGAAAGGGAGAAGTGGGCCTGGTGCAATGGGCTTTGAGCAAATGGGAATGGCTACCCGGAGGACCTTTATGTTTTCCCAAATACTACAGGTAGTGGTCCAGTGTTTTTTAATCTTGTTTAAATTATGCTTTCAACTTCTAGCGATTCTCCCATGATGGCTGATCTTCAATGTCAACTTGAGTAAACTAGAATCACTGTGGAAACATTTGCCTATGAGGACATTGGCAGAGAGGTTTAACTGAGGCGAGAAGACCCACCCTGAACGTGGGTGGCAGCATTCCACAGGGCAGGGCTCAGACTGAATAAGAGGAGGGAGGGAGTTGAGCGCCTGGGTTCACCTGTTTCCGGACTGCTAACACTCGCTGATCAGCTGTGTCAGATGCTCGCCACCATGCCTTCCCCCATGTGGCCTCCTTAAATTGAGGGCCCAAATAAACTCTGTCTTAAGTTGACTCGTGACAGGTATTTCGTCACAAGTGGCAAGTAACATCAGCATCCCTGTAGGCCTCCAAGGTATACCACGTGAGCGTGGACAGCCATCAAATCCACAAATGTATCAGTGTACAAGTGTATCAGGCTATTGGGTTTTGGTATGATTTTTATTTTAACACATTGTTCCATACATTCTTCCTATTTTCCTCAGAAAGTCCATGAGTATTTACGTTGTCCTTTTTACCTTCATGAATGACATACAATCATTGTTGTTGTTACTGTATTAGCCAGAATTCTTTACTCTCCTTTCAAGATAATTAAAGGTGACATTTATTTTTCAGACGAAGAGCAGAGGATCCCTCATATGTATGTGTACTTGGCTGTGTATTCTCCTCCATATAATATGTAATTCATAAAAATAGGTTGCCTAGGACATTTCTATGAGTTCCAGGGCTTGTTTCTCTAGAGCAGGGCGGAATGGACAAAAAGCAGCAGCTATGGCAACGCCGTTGGCTCAAATCCTTCTGAGTCCCTGAGTGCTGGCTTTTGCAAATCTGAGGTCAGTGGTAAACTGAAAGCACCCTTCTTTCCTTCCCTTTTCTTTGTTCCCATAGGAGCTCAGCCCCTGAGCTGATGTAGAGTGGAGGATGACCTTGACCTTCCCGTCCCCTTGCCTGACTTCCGGAGTGCAAGGTTATAGGTGTACCAGCACATCTGGTTCAGGTGGCGCTGAGTTTAGAATCCAGGCCTCAAGCACTCTACCAAACTGAGCTATATTCCCGGCCCCAATACAATTGTTTAAAAACAATTGTTTGTTTTTAAGAGTGAAAATCTTGTTACCACAGAGAAAAAAAAAATCACAGCATAAACCCAGGAATTGTTGGCAAAGGAGGGTGAAAAAAGTTGCATGCAAGACCATGCTTCCCACCCCAAGGACAGGACAGTTCTCATAACCCAGCAAGCAAGACAGGCAGGCAAGACACAAGAGACATGCTGGGCTGCATGCACAGGCTCCCTGGTGCCAAGCACCTCACGCCAGGCGGCCCACACTCACATAGAATTCTAGCAGGGCCTTGGGGTTCAGGCTGAGGGAAGGCAGGTCACCGACAGAGTGGTTGTGGTGCAACGTGGCAAAGAAAGTGTCTCGCAAGGCACTCAAGACAGACAGCCGCAACCATCTCTTCAGAAGTCAGGGCGAGAAGGGCAAGTTAGTGGAAAGAAGCAGGTTAATGGGTTCCCCTTGGTAGTTAGCAGGGCTCCACAGGGTCAAGCAGGCGTCATTCAAATACACTCGAAAAGATTCATGTCGTAGAATGCTCGGAAAACCTACGTGCCGTTTCCCACCTTTCCAAAAGTGAAGTCGAGTGGGGATAGAGTCAGGCAGAGGAAGTCAGTGCTGTTCTCAGAGGGCCCAAGTGTCTCAGAACGTGGCATCCTTAGACACCACACTATTAGGGTGATCGCTAGGCTTCAATTCTTCCCATGTGTTTATGAGTGTGGTATGCATATAGGTGCAGATATATAGGTGCACATGCATATGCATAGGCGAGGAGTCCATCAGGACTCTTTCAATTATTCTCCCGTCCTATTCACTGAGGCAGGTTCCCTCAATCAAACCCAGAGCTCTATGATATGGCTAGTGTCACAGAGGCAGGTTCTCTCAATCAAACCCAGAGCTCTATGTCTTATAAGGTAGCCTGCTCTAGAGATTCCCATCTGAGCTGTACCAGGCTCGAGTCACAGGTTGGCCAGCACACCCACCCAGCGCTTACGAGTGTTTTGTTGATCCAAATTCTAGCCCTCAAGCTTGCATAGCAAGCAAGCACTTTAACTGCAGAGCCATCGCCCCTGTTCTTGAAAGTCTCTGATGTGGGTGATACACAACTTCAAATTCTACTGGAACACCCCAGTGTTATCATTTTTATGCCAGAAATCACACTGAACTTACAAAGAAGGACTGGTCTTTGAAGGTAGGTGTTTCTGGGGTGCCCTGGCTGTACATGGACATCCTTCGCTGGAGAGCAGCTGTCTTGTTCCCAGGGCCCGACGATGGGGTTGTGTCCTCCACGTCAAAGGGACTGTAGAACAACAGGTACTTAGGTCAGCATATCTATTAAAATCACTTGTCATCCCAGAATGGGGGAATATGGTCTCTCATTATGACAGTATCGACTTAGTCCAGTGGGAATGGGGCTACTTTGGACCAACCTGGGTTATCAGAAAATAAATAAACAAACAATGTGCAGCAGAAGACTGACTCTGGACCTGCTGTGGGGCCACAAAGAAGCTTCGGGTGTGTCTGTTTCCCCACGAGTGTTAAGAGACATGAGTGGATTAGCTGCTGGATGCTGGGAGAACCTGTAAACAGTCCTCGGAACTTCGTCTGGATGGACTCTAGGCAGGTAAGTGACTAGCAGA
Source organism: Mus musculus (assembly GCF_000001635.26). Lineage (NCBI taxonomy): Eukaryota > Metazoa > Chordata > Mammalia > Rodentia > Muridae > Mus > Mus musculus. Next base: position 24,695,232 of record NC_000079.6, on the reverse strand, counting down.
CTGTCATTCAGCACTAAGGAAAACACAGTCGCTGGGGTTTCAGATGGTCTGGTTGCTGGTCACTGACATCCCATCACCCATCGGGAACAGAGACCTTTGGCATGTTCATGAACAACCACAGACTGTGAGCCCAGAAAAAGCCAGACATGGGGTGATGTTTCTGTGACAGAACAACGGCGTCTTGGCTGTCGCCACAGCTGACTTTGATTTGTAAGGGAGCCTTTCAACACAAATAGCAACATGGTGTATTCACTCACAAGCCAAGGGCTGTGTATTTTTCATTAGGGACTTTTAAAAAGAACATAAGAAGTGTGTGTGTGTGTGTGTGTGTGTGTGTGTGTGTGTGTAGTGGGGTACAGTGTGCCTGTAAAGGTCAGAGGTCAGAGGACAACCACTGGTCTCAGTCTTCCTCTTGAATCTTGTCTGAGATGGTGTTTCTTGTTCACTGCTGTGTCTAGCAGGCTAGCTGGCTTCCTGTGATTCTCCTGTCATACTGCAGGAGTTCTGGGATTATAGACGTATGCGACTGAGTCTGGCTTTACATGGGTTGTAGAGATCTTAACTCAGCTCCTCACACTTGCGGGGCAAGCGGTATCACAAAGCTATCTCCCCAGGCCTTATTTTATTTTACTTTTTGAGACAGGTCTTCTATGAGACAGGCTGGTCCAACATTTGCTATGAAACTGAGGTTAGCCTTAAACTTACTGGCCCACCTGCTTCCACCTCCCACATGCTGGGGTTACAGACATGTGCCCCCACACCAGGTTACAATAAAACGTTTAAAAGTAGGCAGTGGAAAAGGAGAGATACCTGGACATGCTACCTGGTGAGCTTAAATGATTCTGAGTGAGCAGTTCAGGTGTGACCACTGCTCCACGCTGACACGGTGGTTCCAGCGCTAGCCTGGAAGAACACTAGCCATGGGCCCTTGCCTGTCCATGATGAACTTGAAAAACAAGGAACTTACTACCAGGTGATTTCCAGGTTCAGTTTGATGGTACCAAGGTCATTGATGTCAACAGCCACCACCTGGGGTCGGGCTGCAAACAGCTCTTTGGTCTCGCAGGTCACACTGCCTACCAGGATGTGAGTCGCCAGTCCTTTGAGTTCTGTGACCTGGTAGAGAAAGTGAGGGGAGAAAATGAGGAATGTCTTATCTTTTTTTTTTTTTTTAATGTTACTTTGTTACAGTTACATTGTCTCTGGGCTCTGAGAGCATCTCAACTAAAAGAGGCTTTGCACACAGAGAGACCTATGGGATGGAGGGTCCCCACCAAGGGATCATTGGGCCAGGACACCAGGAAGGAAGGAAAGACAACAAAAGACAGGGACTCACTGTACCTTGATTGAAATGAACCCAACTATGAGGGGCAGGAAGACGGTTTCTGCTCCATCCCAGCTCTGTTTACCATTCACTTCTATTTTGCCCTTCAGTTTCCACCTCTGCCGACCATACTTCATGAAAATCTGGGGTGAAGACATTAGGGAGCCTCCTGTTTCACCAGACTCCACCTTCCCTCCCAATTGCCCAGATCCAAGAGCCAGGAATCTGGCCCACACCCTTCATTCCCCTGCCCACCCAGTCTGGGTTCTCAGTGGAGCGCGTGAGGAGTGTAGAGGAGGTTTAGTTTATTGACTTGAAACAGTGTCTCACTATGTAGCACTGGTTACCCTGGAACTCACTAAGTAGACCTGGCTGGTCTCCAACTCACAGCACTCTACCTGCCTCTGCCTCCTGAGTGCTAATATTCAGGCCGTGTTGTAACAAATCTGGACCAGTTTAGGAGTGCACTCTGGTTCTCTAGCTCAGGGTGTGGATGTTTCTTTAGTAAAAGGTTAGAGCAGCGGCTGGATCGTTGGCTCAGAGGCCAAGAGCACTTGCGGCTCTTGCGGAGGACTGAGGGTTGCTTCCCAGGACCCACACTATGGCTTATAGCGACTTTAATTCCAGTTCCAGGGAGATCCAACACCCTCTTCCGTCTTCTTCAGGCATCTCTCTCTCTCTCTCTCTCTCTCTCTCTCTCACACACACACACACACACACACACACACACACACACGGTGTAAAGACATACATGAAGGCAAGCACTCAGATACAAAATAAATCTACATAGGCACTTTCAATGGCGGTCATAGCTCTGTGTCAATCTGCCCACTCACATAAAACCTGTCTTTTTTTTTTTTAACCCTACATCAGTCCATCAGCCATGGGAACTGGAGCTCTGCTGACCCCAGCTCCTGTAGAGACGAATAAAGATCTGTCTCTGGTGATGCTGGTAAGGGTCGGGACCTTCCAGACTCTGGGCAGAGGAGGGCAGTTGGTGTGAATGGCCTCAGAGCCTCTGCCAAGAGAGGAAATTATTACATGCATGCTCTTTTGAAGAAGGAAGAGACAAATGGCCTTTTGATTTTGAGAAAGTTTTGTTTCTGAGACAGGGTCAGGATGTCTTAAATAATAATCCCTTCAGATATGAGCTACAATGAAGTTTATAAGTACATTTTTTTTGACAAAGAAAACTCTATAATCAGGTGTTAGTCATGTCCAACCTTTGGGTATGAGCAGATGACACTGTCATACAGAAAGTTCACACTCAAGAACTGTGCAATTGAGTGACCCAAAATTTTCACATACACAAAAAATATCTCCTAATGTGTGAAGCTTTTAATTTTGTGTCAGGCCACACTTATATTCTTGGCTGCATGCAGTCAAGTTGTGACTTAGTCCAGTTGTGACTTCCTTAGTCCTATTCTTTGGGACAGATAAACACACCAATGAGCAGTGCCTAATAAACCTACATTTATCTGCATTTATCTGCTTTTAACTAGGTCTAACCTGACCTGTATTTATGTCCTCGAGAGAGAGCGAGCGAGAGAGAGAGAATAACTAAGAGGCAATGATAAAGGTTATAGGTGTTAAGAATTGTCTGGGTCTCCATCCAGTGGAAAAAAGACAGCATGTTCAACAAATGGTGCTGGCACAACTGGCGGTTATCATGTAGAAAAATGCGAATTGATCCATTCTTATCTCCTTGTGCAATGCTCAAGTCTAAGTGGATCAAAGAACTCCACATAAAACCAGAGACACTGAAATTTATAGAGGAGAAAGTGGGGAAAAGCCTCAAAGATATGGGCACTGGGGAAAAAAATTCCTAAACAGAACAGCAATGGCTTGTGCTGTAAGATCAAGAATTGACAAATGGGACCTCATGAAATTGCAAAGCTTCTGTAAGGCAAAAGACACTGTCAATAGGACAAAAAGGCCACCAACAGATTGGGAAAGGATTTTTACCAATACTAAATCTGATAGGGGACTAATATCCAATATATACAAAGAGCTCAAGAAGCTGGACTCCAGAAATTCAAATAACCCCATTAAAAAATGGGGTACAAGAGGCAGGCGGATTTCTGAGTTTGAGGCCAGCCTGGTCTACAAAGTGAGTTCTAGGACAGCCAGGGCTATACAGAGAAACCAAAAAAAAAAAAAAAAAAAGGAGGTACAGAGCTAAACAAAGAATTCTCAAGTGGGGAATACCGAATGGCTGAGAAGCACCTGAAAAAATGTTCAACATTCTTTTTTTTTTTTTTTAAAGATTTATTTTATTATTAATATATGTAAGTACACTGTAGCTGTCTTCAGACACTCCAGAAGAGGGAGTCAGATCTTGTTGCGGATGGTTGTGAGCCACCATGTGGTTGCTGGGATTTGAACTCTGGACCTTCGGAAGAGCAGTCGGGTGCTCTTACCCACTGAGCCATCTCACCAGCCCAATGTTCAACATTCTTAATCATCAGGGAAATGCAAATCAAAACAACCCTGAGATTCCACCTCACTCCAGTCAAAATGGCTAAGATCAAAAATTCAGGTGACAGCAGATGCTGGTGAGGATGTGGAGAAAGAGGAACACTGCTGGTGGGATTGCAAGCTTGTACAATCACTCTGGAAATCAGTCTGGCAGTTCCTCAGAAAATTGGACATAGTACTACCGGAAGATCCTGTAATACCTCTCCTGGGCATATACCTAGAAGATATAATAATATCTTCTAGGTATATATCAGCTGGTAATAAGGACACATGCTCCACTATGTTCACAGTAGCCCTATTTACACTAGCCAGAAGCTGGAAAGAACCCAGATGCCCCTCAACAGAGGAATGGATACAGAAAGTGTGGTATATTTATACAATGGAGTACTTACTCAGCTATTAAAAACAATGAATTTATGAAATTCTTGGGCAAATGGATGTATCTGGAGGATATCATCCTTAGTGAGGTAACCCAATCACAAAAGTAGTCACTTGATATGCACTCACTGATAAGTGGATATTAGCCCAGAAACTTAGAATACCTAAGATGCATTTGCAAAACACAAGAAAATCAAGAAGAAGGTAGACCAAAGTGTGGATACTTCATTCCTCCTTAGAATAGGGAACAAAACACCCATGGAAGAAGTTACAGAGACAAAATTTGGAGCTAAGACGAAAGGATGGACCATCCAGAGCCTACCCCACCCAGAGATCCATCCCATAAACCAGCCACCAAACCCAGACACTATTGCATATGCCAGCAAGATTTTGCTGAAAGGACCCTGATATAGCTGTCTCTTGTGAGGCTATGCCAGTGCCTGGCAAATACAGAAGTGGATGCTCACATCCATCTATAAGATGGAATACAGGGCCCCAATGGAGAAGCTAGAGAAAGCACCGAAGGAGCTGAAGGGATCTGCAACCCTATAGGTGGAACAACAATATGAACTAACCAGTACCCCAGAGCTCGTGTCTCTAGCTGCATATATAGCAGAAGATGGCCTAGTTGGCCATCATTGGGAAGAGAGGCCCCTAGGTCTTACAAACTTTATATGCCCCAGTACAGGGGAATGGCAGGGCCCTGTACTGGGAGTGGGTGGGTAGGGGAGTGGGGGGAGTATAGGGGACTTTCAGGATAGCATTTGAATTGTAAATAAAGAAAATATCTAATAATAATAATAATAATAATAATAATAATAATAATAAAAGAATTGTCTGGGTCTTATGTGAAAGATTGTCCTTTCAGTGTTGGGAGAGGAACTGAGGGAGGAAGGGTCATAATTGGTAGTGAGCGACGTATATGAGGATGGTAATAGTGGGGTGTATGGAACTGCCATGTTCCACATGTGGGAGTCAGTTCTCAGATTACCCTCCAGACTTTCTCACTGGCTCAAAATGTTAAAAGACAAATGAAGGAAAAATAATAACAACTGGACTCAGGCCTGATGGTACATGCCTGACATCCAAACTGAGGCAGGAGGATCACAAGTTCAAGTTTTAGCTTGAACAAACAACTTTATGAACTGCGGTTTCAATAATAAAAAGTAGAAGTGGGGAAATGGCTCAGCATTAAGAGCACATACTATTCTTGCAGAGAACCCAAGTTCAGTTTCCAGCATCTACAGGAAGCACAACTGCCCCAAACTCAAGCTTTGGTCTCTGTAGGCACCTGCATCCTGTGCACATACCTACACAAACACATATAGGCACTCCTCTACACACACACACACACACACACATTTTAAAAAAGTAAAACATTGACTGAAGATGTAGCTCAATGGTAGAGCATTTGCTTAGCATGTACAAGTTCCTTGGTTAATAGTACCAGAACAGCAGCAGCAGCAGCAGCAACAACAACAACAATCATAACTATAGCCCTTCAAGCCTTCAATGCCAACATGCAGACCAACACATTACTTACTTCATATTGATCTCCAGGACAGAGGCGGGCAAAGCCAGCCAGACCTGAAAACAAGAGATCGTTCTGTGAGTTGCAGAACACATTTCCCTTCTTTAGAGACACAATTTGTCATGGGTTAAAAACTCATGTAATAATGTAACAGGTGTAGGAGCATCTTCAGAGAATAGCCTTTGTGGGGATATACAGCTAGCAGGACATGCCCCTTAGGGTGGTGGGAGGAGGTTTCAAGGGGAGTCTGTTGGGTGGTGAGAACTCTGTGTACCTTTGGCAGATTTCAGGATCAGGGCAGCAGGACCAAAAAGACCTATTCTTTCACTGACCAAAATATTCCCATGCAAATAAACTGGCCTCTTGGTTTTCCTGTCTCCCAAGATCTGTGACACTAGATACCTTCCTGTGAGTCCTTGTCCCCACACCTGTCACTTGTCTGCAGCACACTCATTCCTGTTTCTCTCATTCTACTTATATAGCACAGTGATGCCACTGTTGATGCTTATGAACTTGCTAGAAGTAGACTGTCATGTACCCCACACTGGTGATTAAGAAAACAAACCCAGGGGCTAGAAAGATGGTTAAGCAATTGTGAGCACCGACTGTTCTTCTAGAGTGCCTGGGTTCAATTCCCAGCACCCACGTGGCAGCTCACAACTGTCTGCAGCTCCAGGATCTGACAGAGACAGAACTCAACTGCACATAAAAATAAATATAAATAAAGAAAAGAAAACAAACTAAATCCAATCAACAAACTGCCAATAGCCTGTTCCTTCAAAAGAAGAAGTGTGTCTTAGGATGATTAATGCTGCGATGAAACACCATGACCAAAGCAACTTGGGGAGGAAAGCGATTATTTAGCTGAAGCGTCACTGTCACGATTCATCAGTGAACGGAAGTCAGGACAGGAGCCCAAACAGGGCAGGAACCTAGAGTCAGGAGCTGATACGAAGGTCATGGAGGCTATGGAGGGTTTCTGCTTATTGGCTTTCTCAGCCTGCTCTCTTATAGCACCCAGGACTCCCAGTCCAGGGATGGCACCACCCACGATGGGCTGGGCCCTTCCCCATCATCACAAATTAAGAAAATGTTCTATGGCTGGATCTTATGGAGGCATTTTCTCAAATGAGGCGCCCTCCTCTCAGGTGACTCTAGCCTGCGTTGATTGACAGATCCAGTTAGCACAAGGTGCCTTTTCTTCCCCTGTGTCATCTGCAGGTCAACTTGAGCCTACCGCTTCAGCAGCAACACCTTGTCAGAATACACGGCCGCCGCCCTGGGACAGCTCCAGAGTCCCAGCTTCCATTACCCTTTCCACCTTCCTATTGATATTTACCAAAAGCCCACTGTGTGAGGGTGAAAATATTAATTTACATTTTAGAATTTCTCACTAAAAAAAAAAAACTATGACATAATTGCAGTGAAAAAATCAGCACAGACGTTTTCTATTTCTAACCTTTGAGTCCTGGGGCAAGTTTCTCCTGTGCTTGTACGTGCTTGTGCATGTATACACAGGCATATGTATGCCTATGTTTGCGGATGCTTCATAGACCCTTTTTTTTTTTTTTTTTTTTTTTTTTTCCTTTTTGAGATGGGATCTCTTACTGAACCTGGAGGTTGCTGTTTGGTTAGATTGGCTGGCCAGAAAGCACAGGGACCTACTACCCATCTCAAGTCCCTTTTCCATCAGAGGCCAAGTTGGGATTATAATCACATGACCCGATGCCCAGCTTTTTATGTGGGCTCTGCAGATCCAAACCCATATCCTTTTGCTCGCTTTATGCTGTCTTCCCTGCCCTGGGTTGTGTTTCTAGCAAACAAGATTTTACTCACGTAGACATAACAAGGATGATGTCACACTGTGTGTTTTACCTTCAGTGAATGGCTCAATTTATCTCAAATGGACAAATCTGCTTCCCATTGACCCATGGGCATGGTGATGAATAAGACGAATCCAGGGAAGCTTCAAAATGGGCTCACCTCTTACCATCTTTCGACACTAGATGGCAGCAGCTCACCAACTTGGCATGCCTTTTAGTTGGCGAGCCCATGCATTTAGGAGCAGCTCTCGCTAACAATTAGAAGCTAATGAGCCACTTAGGAGGACCCACTGTAATAAAAGCAGGATTGGAGGAAGCGATTTTCATGAATAATTCTGGAGCATTTAGGCTTTTTTCCCCCACCTCCACAAAAACACATCGGAAAGAAAGCACTGCTGGCTGGCTTTTATGAATCTGAAGCCCAATGTGCTAATTCTAAGAAAACCCTATTTACCCTTTGAATACCTACAAATTATCAGCTCCTGGTTAATCCACTAGCTGGTTACATGTTGAGGTGACAATAGGGACCCCGCTTCAGGGAAGCTGACTATGTACCATGATGGATACGTTGAGAAGGGTGGGGGGACTCTTTGACGATCTCCCTTCTCAAAATCACCAGAAATTTCTTATCACGGGAGGAGGAGGGCTGGGGTCGTGATGAGTTTTGGGTCTCACTGTCCATGGAATGAACACACCTTATTGACATTCCTTATAAGGCATCTCCAGCCTCTGGTGACAGTGATAACAGCAGAATGGCAGCAGGTAGGAGGAGCCAGTTCCAGCCGAAGCTCCCCAGGCGGGGGGAGCACTTCTGCTGGAGCACCAGCTATCGTGGACTTTGGGGCCTGGCTAGGTTCTGCAAATTCTGGCCCAAGGCCCTGCTGGCATTTCTACAGCTGCGAAAAGCCCAGTGTTTTCTCAGCTGCTTGGTGGTAACTGTTGTATCAGCTAGGTTTTCATGATGGCCACTCAGAAATCATCCCTGGGTTCCCTCAGGTGGGTCTCTTTTGATCTTTTACCTTGCTCCTGTGTTAATGATCCAACAGCTCTTCCACAGCCTGAATGGAGGACAGGGTGCTGCCCCCAGTGTGACTGTGGATAAATGATGCCCCCGCTCATGGTTGAACATTTGGCCACCAGCTGGGTAGCTCTGTTGTGGGAGGTTATGGAGTCTTTAAGAGTTAGGGCCTAGCTGGAGGAATCAGACACTGGAGAGTGTGTTCTTGAGGTTTATAACTCTGCTTTGCTTCCAGCCTGTGTCTGGCTTCCTGATCCACTCTAACCCCTGCCTCAGCTGCCGGCCTCTCCGACTACCATAGCTCCCCTTCCCATAGTGGACTAAACTCCTCCAAATCTTAAGCCGCCACGGATCGTTTTCCTCTTAAGTTGTTTCTTTCAGAGAATTTATCACAGTGGAGAAAGGTTGCAGATACAACCTCATAGCTATCTACAGCTACACAGCTATAGAGCCTCCCAGCTACCTACAGCCACACAGCTGCTCACCTGGCTCCCCGTGCCACTGGCTGCCTTTGCTCAGACACGGTTCTGGTCATAGAAGTACTCCATTGTTTCCCAGTTTTGCCATGACCTTCCTAAGAGTGTACCTCGGACTGTGTCTTAGTACTGGCCTTCCTGCTTCCTGGGCAGGTTTCCCAGTTCATCCTAAAGGCCATGGTGACCAGCTAGCACTGACCTCTGGACATGTGTCCTCCTGGAACTCATTTGAATGAGGTCATCGTTGGGAAGAAAAGCAGTTTTCTGTAAGACACGCAGTTCTTAGCTTCTTTTCTGATTTGGGGTCCTGAATCCAGCTGGGTCCTTACAGGTTTTTGGAATCTGGCCTCAACAGCTCCCCACAGCACTTTTACAGAGCACAGAGATCACAGCACCCCCCCCCCCCCCCGACAGCTTTGGGCAGCATCCCCGCCTTCAGGAGGGACTTTCAGTTTAGTTGTTCTAGCCAGAGGTTATTCAGGACGCTCTCTGCACCCCCCCCCCCCATCCTTTCCTCAGTGGGAACCTTCACTTAACATTTTTTATTTTTTCTTTTCTTCTTTCTGTCTGTCCCTCTGTTCCTCTTCCTTCCTTCCTCTTCTTTCCTTCCTTCTCTCCTTCTTGCCTTTCTTTCCTTCTCTCTCTGTCTCTTTTTCTTTTTTAAAGATTTATTTATTTATTTATTTCTATGTATTTGAGTACATAGTTGCTGAACAGATGGTTGTGAGCCTTCATGTAGTTGTTGGGAATTGAATTCTTAGGACCTCTGCTCACTCTGGCCAATCAATTCTACTTGCTTCGGCCCAAAGATTTATTTATTATTATATATAAGTACACTGTAGCTGTCTTCAGACAGCGCCAGAAGAGAGCATCAGATTTCACTACAGGTGGTTATGAGCCACCATGTGGCTGCTGGGATTTGAACTCAGGACCTTCGGAAGAGCAGTCAGTGCTCTTACCCGCTGAGCTACCTCGCCAGCCCTTTTCTTTTCTTTTCTTTTCTTTTCTTTTCTTTTCTTTTCTTTCCCTTTCCCTTTCCCTTTCCCTTTCCCTTTCCCTTCCTTCTTTCTTTTTCATTCTTTCTTGACAGTGTCTCACTGTGAAGCCTAAGCTGGCCACAACCTCACAATCCTCCTGCCTCAGCCTCAAGAGTGCTAAGATTATAGGCATGGACCAGCAGACCCGACTTAATTTTCTGTTTTCTTTTGAGACAGTTTACAGCTAGCTTTGTACTCAGATCCTCCTGCCTCTGCCCTAGCAACCCCTCCATCCATCCTGGGCTCAAGCATCTACAACAGTCTGGTCATGTGTTTGCTCATGTATGCCCACTGCGTGAGGATGTGATACTCAAAGGTTCCCCTCCACCCTGCATCTCCAGACAACTGTGGTGTCCTGGGGTCATGAAGTGACAGAGGCTGGTGTGCATAGCTTAGCAGCTCTTGTCCCCATGTCTTTATCATCACCATCTCGAGGGCAACTGCCTTTCAGATTGTAGTTAGTTGTGGAGTTGAGCAAAAGGGAAGTGTGGGAGGGTGTGGCAGGAGGAACTCAGGGGTTGTCAGATCTGAGAATGTGATGCAAGTGCTTGGCTTTGGGAACAGGGGTGAGGGTAGAGGTTGAGGTGTATACTAATCAAACATAATGGACAGCAGTAGCTCATGAGAATTTGGGATGTCTTCTCACTCCTTTTGTGGAGGGAGAAAAGGACGGGGCGTGTGTGTGTGTGTGTGTGTGTGTGTGTGTGTGTGTGTGTGTGTGTTTAATCAGAGCTGTAGTTTCTGGGTTTTTTACGTTAGGAGGGTAGAGGTGATAAAAGTTGAGTTTAGGGCAACCAAGGAAGCATAAGAGAAAAGTGGGCAGAGGGATAGCAGAGCATATGGCTCAGGCATTCAGTGTCTCAGCCCAAGTCACTCAGTTCACAGTTGGTGACCAGGGCATCCACCCATGACAGAAGCTTACTCCCTCCAGATCTGAGATTTGGATTATGTGGGTGGGTGGGTGGGTAGTCCCTTCCCCATGCCATACCTTTTAGGTGCTTATGTTTTAAGCTGATGGGAATCCCTTCTCTAGTGAAAACTGGCATTTGATGGTTGATAGTGTCTGCTCAATTATTAGGACTTCTTCATAATGTGGCATTGAGGTGGTCATGTACTGGCAGCGGTGATGGTTAATTTCCATGGTCAAATTGTTTGAATAAGGAATGCCTAGAAGTGGGTATGGTGGTGGCTGACTATAGTGAGCAGAGTAAGAAATGCCTTTTAGACATGTAAAAATAGTGAGGATCCCACAAGACTGGGGAGTCTCCTGAGCCAGGACTACTGTTGGAGACTGAAACCAGACCTTTAGCTAAGTTATGTTCACAGGTGAGCAGATTTGGAGAGCTAGGCTAAGAACCATAGTTAAGAATTTACAGTGTGAACCTTGTGTGATGACCCTCAGCATAAGAAAATACAACGTTTGTTATACAAACTAAGTATGCCTACCTTATTGCTCGAAACAGTGACTATAACCCTAGCACTCAGTGGGTAGTGAGTGGTAAGAATATCAAGAGTTCAAGGTCAGCTTCAGGTATGTAACAAATACTCAATGAGACCCCATCCAGAAATAAGGAAATGAAAGGGAAGGGAAGGGAAGGGAAGGGAAGGGAAGGGAAGGGAAGGGAAGGGAAGGGAAGGGAAGGGAAGGACGAGACTCTGAGAATTAATGAGGCATAACCCTTTGGACATGTCCATGAGGGTGTTTCCAAGATCTTTAGAAGTTAAGACACACCCTGAATGCAGGCTTGGATATTAAACTGAATAAAACAAACAAACAAACAGGAGTGGTGGTGAGGTGAGCATCAGCATTGTCCTTTTTCTGCTCCTGGTCCTGGGAAATTTAAGGCATCTCAACTGCAGACCCCCACAGCCATGAGCTCTTTTATACCCTCCCGCCATGACCAAGTGTCCCCCACTCAAGCCATAAACTACAACAAACCCTTTCTTCCCAAAGTTCCCTTTTGAATCAGGTATTTGTCATAGAGATGGGAAAAGTAACTTAATGTAGGAGCCAGGACCCCAGGATTCAGCTTTAAGTCTGATGTCAGCTTACTGTGTGGCCTTGGAGACGTCATCTAATGCTTTTTGGCTACTGGTGTCCACACATGAAATGGAAGAAATTATCCCTCTCATCAAAAACAGAAGCATCTGATACCAGTGAACATCAGAAACGGCCTCAGCAGCCCTGTGTTAACACACGTGCTGACCCCAGTCTCTGTGTGCTGGCCTACATGCCCTGGGACGTGGGCAATCCTTGTGTTAACACTGGCAAAGTAACTCTGCTTTGTATGCTTGACTGCAATGAATCAGGCCGCTGACAGAACCATCCTGAAAGTTCAAAGAGACCTCTAGAACCTCCGTCCTGGCTGTGCAGATTCTGAACTGCTGAGAGGGAGCATGGTCCAGAGTGGTTTTGAACCACGAACTCAGGTAGAGACCTTAAGTGGAAGCAAATGGACCTGGAAAGTTAGAAAGATGCAGATGTCCATCACAGGCAAGGCGTTATGTATGTGCTTCACACACTTGCCGGCTGCCTGAGGAGGTCAGAGAGGGTATCAGATCCCCGGGGACTGGAGTTACCAGTGGTTGTAAGCTGCCGTGTAGGCACTGGGAACTGAACCCACATCCTCTTCAACCACTGGTGTTCTTAACTACTATGTCATCTCTCCAGCTCCACCCAGAACTGCTTTTAGAGGGGGTTTCCCCTTTTCACTCTTCTTATCACAGAGAGTGGGTAAGGTAATAATGCCCATTAGCGACCTAAGGATCAAACTGTTAAACAAGCAAACCAACCCAGAGAGAGGACTGCAGGGGCCCAGCTGCTCAGTACAGTTAAATGAGCCAAACATGGGAGAGAAAAGGGCTGGCTGTGATGCCACTGTCCCACGGCCCTGATGGGCACTGTGGACACTGCAGTGTGAGGCTCACCACATCTAGCTAGAGTTTTCCTTTTTCCTTTTGGGCTGCAGGTGCTGTAGCTTAAAGTAACAATGCTCTCGATTCGAACAGACTCACAGCAGCAACATGGGAGTGGAGGGACAAATGAAGTGATTGATGTGGCAGCAAGCCGTGGTGACATGGGTCTGGTGAGACAGGTATGGTGAGATGGGTATGGTGAGACAGGTATGGTGAGATGGGTATGGTGAGACAGGTATGGTGAGATGGGTATGATAAGACAGGTATGGTGAGACGGGTCTGGTGAGACAGGTATGGTGAGACGGGTATGGTGAGATGGGTCTGGTGAGACAGGTATGGTGAGATGGGTATGATAAGACAGATATGGTGAGACGGGTCTGGTGAGACAGGTATGGTGAGACAGGTATGGTGAGATGGGTCTGGTGAGACAGGTATGGTGAGATGGGTATAGTGAGACAGGTAAGGTGAGACAGGTATGGTGAGATGGGTATGGTGAGACAGGTATGGTGAGATGGGTATGATAAGACAGGTATGGTGAGACGGGTCTGGTGAGACAGGTATGGTGAGACGGGTATGGTGAGATGGGTCTGGTGAGACAGGTATGGTGAGATGGGTATGATAAGACAGATATGGTGAGACGGGTCTGGTGAGACAGGTATGGTGAGATGGGTCTGGTGAGACAGGTATGGTGAGATGGGTCTGGTGAGACAGGTATGGTGAGACAGGTATGGTGAGATGGGTCTGGTGAGACAGGTATGGTGAGATGGGTATAGTGAGACAGGTAAGGTGAGACAGGTATGGTGAGGCGGTCCTATAATCCCAGTGCTTGGCCCATCACAGGAGGAGAATTGACTGCCGTGAGTTTGAAACCAGCTTGAATTACACAGAAAGATTTTGTCTTCAAACTAAAAAGAAGATATTCAAAGTAGATAAATAAACAGATGGCTAAATGACAATGTAAAGAGGCTGCCAGGTAATCTAGAAGGCTGGATGGGGGTTTGTGTTAGATTAAAGGGAGCCCAACTGACAGCTAATTATAACACATGGACCTTGTGTGGGTCCTAATTGAAGCAACACAACTCTAGGAAGCATTTGTGAGACAGCTGGGGATATCTGCCAATGAACTAGGTTAATAACAAAGACTTGCTAATTTCATTAGATGCGATAATGGGACAACGGGCTGAGGCACTGCGGTTACATTACGTAAGATGGCCCTATTCTTTCAGAACTGTACTGAAGTTTACAGGTGCTGATCAGTGGAGTGACATACTTGGCTTTTCCTCCTCTGGAGTTTTCTAGTTCATCAAAGGGAAAAGAAAAAGTGGCAAAGCCTTGGTGATTACTGAGTCGTGGGATGGATTCCGAGGTTTGTTGTTTCACTCATCTAATAGACACCATTTTCAAATGCGAAGGCAAGGTACAAGAAGAGACCCATCAAGAAATCATCATGGTGGAAGGCCCAAGAGCAGGCAACCCCATGTCTTTGCAATGACATGCCTTCTCATGAAGCTCTGTGGACGACATGGCACCTTTATCCCTCTCTGAACAAGGACAGATTACCTTTCATCTTGATGGAGAATTCTCCCAGCAGACTCTCCAACTCCGCTTCAATGGCACACATGTTCTGCAAAGAGCATAGGAAATGATGTCAGATCTGCATTCCTCTGCACGGTGGCACAAGACGTCTCGGCAATGATAACATTGAACGAGAGGCATGTTCCTGTCTTCCACGAGTACACAGTACCCGCTGCAGGACAGGCAGCACGACACACCGCTCCGGGTGCATGGGATAGCTGGGGCTTAGGTGGACAAGTTAGATGATATCAAAGTAGTCAGACATCTCTAGAGTGTGGATGTTCTAAGAACAGACTCGGGACTGTACAAAAAGGCATTGTGACAGAGAATCAGCCATGCACACTAAATAGGAAGAGATCCACGCTCCAGGTTAAACATGCTGGGTCAGCTACTCTCTAGTGTGTGCCTGTTTCATAATATCATGTTATATACTATGCATTCATATGTATCTTTTACTTGCTAAATTAAAAACAATTAAGAAAACAGTAATCAGGCTTGGTGGTATGTGCTTGCAATCTCAGTGGAAGGAAGGCAGAGATGTCGCCCTCTGGGGCTTGTGCCTGCAAGCCTAGCCTACTTAGAGAATTCCAGACCAGTGAGAGACCCTGTTCTCAAAACAAACAAACCCCAACAAAATGGATGGTAGCACCCGAGAGGATGAGAGTTGAGGTCTTCCTCAGGTTTCTATACCTGCCTCTCTATATCACACACAGACATGTGTACATACACACACAAAATTTTGGGGAGGAGGAGGGGGGGCGAGGAGTGTAGGAGTTTGAGTCTACCCAAGTAAGGCAGACTTTCAATGTGATGATATGAAGCCCCAGAATGAGCCCCTAGGTTGAGTAAGGGTCCCCTCCTCACTGTGGTGTGAAAGGAACGAGACACTCAAGGTTACAATACCTGATCATACCCATTCTAGCGCCCCAGTATCAGAGGACCTAA
Organism: Mus musculus; assembly: GCF_000001635.26. NCBI lineage: Eukaryota > Metazoa > Chordata > Mammalia > Rodentia > Muridae > Mus > Mus musculus. The sequence goes on along the minus strand of NC_000079.6, from coordinate 24,679,731 downwards.
TGAGAGCAGTTAGAGGTGGACTTCAAGTGTCCTAGCCAGTGTCTCTCTCTCCAGTGAGAGCTCCCTGCAGCTCAGCTGGGGTGAGCCTTACAAGCCTCTCTACTGTAGTAAGCAGCACTGGGCATCTCTGCTTCTGCAAACCTCTTCCTCACGGCCAGCTTTGCTGAGGCTCAGGCCTGGGCAAGTTGCCATTCCGGCAAAAGTGAGGCCACCTAGTGAACACCGACAGGCTCAAGCCTGTTCAGGGAGCTCTAGGAAGTCCGCAGGCTCCGCTTCTTATTTGATTCTTTGTTCGCTCAGCACCTGCCGTCACTCTCGTGGGACATGGGAAGAATGGCGTTTCTCTTTCCTGTAAGAAGCCCTCAGTCCTTCAGAGAGCTGGGCAAAGCAGGGGAGCGTTTGCTCAGGTCTGAGCTCTGAGTAGCTTGAAAGCGTTGAAAGGAGAATCTCAGCACTGCAAGTAGTTTGTTTCCTCAGAGCCTGGGGCCTCTCTGCAAGGGACCAGTTTCGAGACGTACCAGATGTGTCATTAGGCACGTTGGGAATGCTCCTACTGTCTTAAGAACTCAGGGGTCACTAGATTAACGGCTGAAGTCACCCATGGATGCAGCTGGGGATGAACACTGTTCCAAATGAGAAAATACTTAGAGACCCACTCCTGGGGTTGCAGGGTGGATAAAATCACTTAGGGGTTTCAGTGCTTCAAAACTGTAATGCTTATTAGGGCTATGCTGGAGCCTGTAATTTGAGCCTGCTCAAAAAGCAGGAGATGACTCAGTGGTTAAGAGCACAGGCTGTTCTTCCTGAGGACCCACGGTCAGTTCCCAGCACCTATCCTGTGACTCGTTACTACAGTTACGCTATCGCCACAGCTCTCATTTATTTTGAGACATGTTCTTGCTATGTAGTCCTAGCTGGCCTGGTAGTCACTACTGTTCAGTCCAGGATGACCTCAAACTTGCAGTAATCCTCCTGCTTCAGCCTCCGAGTGTTGGGGTTACACTAAGCCCAGCTTACTTTATAAATTTAAAAATATGCTTTGGAAAGTAGGCAAAGAAGGGCCTAATGTTAAATCATGAAAAGAGAAAGACTTATTTGGTTCAAGCAGCCCCGTGGTGCAAACATAAAGGGATCCCAAGACAGATGCTCGGCTCTGTGGATTGCCCACTAGACCCTGCTTGAGTCATGACTTCACTGTTGACATCTGATCTCTGAATGAAGTCTCCAGGGACTGTGAGAAGGGCAGCTCTAATAATTCAGGCTCTACATGAAGGGCATGCATTAGTGTTAGGTGACCCCTAGGGGGTGAAACCCTCCCTGTCGGATGATACTTAGACCCCAGAGACTGTCAGAAACCAGGAAGATAACATTTCTGTTCATGGCTCTATATCTTGGATAAATCAATCTCTCTCTCTCCCTCTTCCTCTTCCTCTCCCTCTTCCTCTCTCTCTCTCTCTCTCTCTCTCTCTCTCTCTCTCTCACACACACACACACACACACACACAAACATGCATAGGCACAGAACTGTAGGCAGAATGGAGTCCGATATCAAAACTGTATGTGGGCTAGCCAGTCATCTTATCATGTAGGCTACTCTTCCTTCAGGGCACACTACAGTATTTAGAAGTAAATTTGAATGATGAAATATTGGGCTTCATGGCTTAGTTTCGACAGTTCCACCATTGTCTTGCTTGGGGCTTTTTTTTTTTTTTCCATATATGAGGGGCGGGGCCTCCTGTCTGCCAGGTAAATAAATGCTTGCCCACTGACCTACTTTCCCAGCTCTTCTTTTACTTTGTTGTTGTTGTTTACATTTTGAGCCATGGTCTCAAGCATGGAACGAGACTGCAGGATTTACCTCCGTGTATTCCTTGTAGCTGCGGTTGATCTCAGACAGACTCTCCCGGGCAGCCTTGCTGGCAGGGGACGTCGCGAAGGCTTGCTTCATTTTGCTGGCACCATCTTGGAGACGCCGTTGGATACAATAGGCTTCATAGAGCTCGTCTACCTGCCAGAACCCAAACAGGAAACAGATAAATAGCCGTCCTGCTTGAGAGAAGCCCAATAAGCTGTTGTCATGCCCTTAAAGATACACTGGATTTCTGTTCTGGAGAAGCCGGGAACTGTTTGTTTGTTGTTTGTTTGTTTCAAAGCAGATTTTGCTTGAATCCTGTTTCCAAATTATACAAGTTGAAAAGGCCCATTCATGTCTTTGAGGCTACGACCGGGATTGTTTAAATTGGCTTAAGCAGCTGGCCTAGCACACGCCTATAATCCCAGCACTTGAGAGGAGGGTTGTGGGTTCCAGGCCATTGAGATCCTGCCTCAGAGGGTTGGGGGGGGGGTTGGGTAGAGAGGGGTTAAGGGGACAGAGAAGTGGGGACATACTTTGGGAAATGTGTAGGTCTGTGCTGGACTGTGGGGTTAGACAACGAGGACAGGAGTCCCCTACATGTGGATTAAGCATTGGAAAGGTTCTAATTTTACATCAAAGAGAAAATGGGTAGTATGCAAAACTATTATCACTTTAAGAGGCATTATCAATAGATGATACCTACAACTTTGGAGTCGGTATTTTATCTATGCATTTGTGCATGTGTCTGTGAGTGTGTGAGTGTATGTGAGTGTGAGTATGTGAATGTATGTGTTGAGTATGGGTGAGTGTGTGTGAGTATATGTGTGAGTGTATGAGACTGTGTGTGGGTGTGTGAGTGCCTGTGTAAATGTGAGTGTGTATGAGTGTGACTGTGTGTGAGTGAGTGTGTGTAGGGTGAGTGCCTGTGTGAATGTGAGTGTGTGTGTGTGTGTGTGTGTGTGTGTGTGTGCAGGAGCCAGAAGATGGCACTGGCTGTCTTTATCTATTACTCTCAATCTATTCCTTTGAGGCAGGAGGGGTTGCTCCCTGAACCGGTAGCTCAGATTTTCTGTAAGCAGAAGGCCAGCAAGCCTCACCCACCCTTTTGTCTTTGCCCCAAGTGGAGCTGGGTTACAAGCATTTTCGGAATACCCAGCCTGTGGCATGGGTGGTGGGATACAAACTCTGGTCCTCATGATTTGTAATTGTGTAGCAAGTACTCTTAACCACAGAACCATCCTCCTAAGCCTAGACTCGGCCTGTTCTTGTTCTGTTAAAGATGGCTTTCTTTTTAATCATGTGTCTAATGTGTCTGTCTATGTGCTGGGATGTGTACTTGAGTGCAGGTGCCCTTGGAAGCTAGAGGCAGCATCAGATCCCCTGGTGCTAGAGTTACATGTAGTTGGGAAGCGAGGGATGTGAATTCTTCAAGAATAGCATGTGCTTTTAACCACTGAGTCATCTCTCTAGCCCCAGGATTAAGCATTTTTAAAAAATTTTAAAAATGAGGTTATTTACAGAAAACAATTTTGAGAATGCATGGATCAAGAGTAGAGAAAATTCAGGTAAGTTGTTCACACTTGTAAGACTGAAGTCCAACCGTGCCAGTTAATCAGACTCCACGTTCTTGTTTCTCCCCATCTCTCTTCACCCTTCCCCTTCCTTCCTTAATTCCTCTCTTTCTTCTAGATTTTATTTATCTATATTTTATGTAACTAGGTGTTTTGCTTGCATGTATACCTGTGTACTACATACATGCCTGGTATTTATGGAAGCCAGAAGAAGGTGTCAGATCCCCCGGAACTGGAGTTACAATTGTTTGTGAGCCAGCCTGTCAGGGCTGGGAACTGAACCTGGGTCCGCAGCACGAGCAGCCAATGCTCTTAACTATGGTGCCATTTCTCCAGCCCCAAGGCTTTCATTTCTATGTTCAGTGGAGGTATCTAGTTAAAGCCACCCAGTACCCACGTTATACTCAGGGTGGGCACGCACTGGGCAGTAACTGAGAGCAGAAATACAGAAGCAGAGACAAGAGCAGCACGGGTTACCTTACTAATGTGAAACTCCAGGCGTCGCATGTATCTCTCAATCGTTTTAATTTGCTGGAATTAAAAGGAGAAGCTTGAAGAACGAGCAGCCATTCAGAGTGCGATTGATTAGGCTCCTGAGAGAACCTGCAGCAGCCTGCCTTCCACATAAGGCCCACAAGCACTTCCTGCTTTCCTTTTCCTTCTGCCTTGGCCACTATTTTAGAGGTGTCCTAATGTTAATTTGAAAAATATTTTTCAAAACACTGACTAGCCTGAGAGATGAGCTTGAACTAATTAATTATGGTCATCCCATGGTAAACACCAAGGTGGCCAGTCCATCTGATGTCTGGTGGAGCAGTATCATTCGGACGGTATCTAAATGTCTTCATATCCTGCATGTTCTAAACTGAGCTTCTGCACACTGAATTATACAGTTGACTCTAGAGCTGGGGTACGCTTTATAATTGTTATTTGTGCATTGTGACAGCTGTCCGTTTGGGCTCACAGATACAGCTGGTTATGCCATTCCTGTGAGTTATTAATATTGCAACATGCATTTGATTTACTTGGCCTTTAAAATATCTCTGTGGGGAATGCCATGATTCTGTTAGGCACTGAAATAAATAAAGCTATGTACATAGAATGGCATGGAGAGTGACGTTGTGTACAACTAAAAAGGAAGACTCAAAAATCTCCCTTCTAAAAGGCCTGGAGAAATTCTCTCAATAAGAATATATACTTTTCACAAAAAGGAAGAACTAGATATAACTGGAATCATTCCTTTCTACTTTTATATTTTTTGAGACATTATGATATATATATATATATATATATATATATATATATATATGGGGTCATTTTCCTGGCACATAACCAACTGTGGTATTTTCTAATCAGAGATGCCTCAGATTTGATGAAAAGGGCAGCAGCTACACGGCGAGGATCTCCAAATCTAAGGTCCAGACTCAGACACCAGAGCAAACCTACATCCTGGAGGCCTTGTTTCCCCCTCAGCTCTTTGGTTCTGCGGGCCCTGACGCTCATGGAAACCCCCTCCAATCACCCTTTATCAGGAATCTTACTGTCCCCCAAAGGGCCTCTACAAATGTTTAAACATCAGCTCCAGGCGCAGAGCTTCGTTTTTCAGTAGCACCCCAACAAAGAATGCTAGCCTACCTTGTCTAGGTCATACAGCACACCCTGAAATGAAAAGAAGGTTCCTTGGTTATGACACATCCTCCTTGGAGATATTGCCCACTTTAATAAATGACTCAGCTCCCATCTATACATTGCCTGAAGGAATCACCAGCCCCACTAAATTCTACTGGATTTTTGGCATTCACTTTTAATGAGTAAAACTCTGGGTTATTTGGGGTGCTCTCAGGAGCCAGCATCACATGGCCTCTGTGATTCTACAGTTGCACCCAGTTCTTGTTGGCCTCTTGGCAGCTTGAAGGGTTCATAAACAAAACCCAAAAAGCATTTTAGTTTACAGGTCAGTGAGATGAAAGGCAAACACATGCTAACCACAGCTGCCAGGTCTACGGATGCAGACTCGCCTGGGCTTTCCTGCTGCCTTGAAATGTTAAGGTGCAATAAGGAACACTGTGAAATGAACAAAATCAGTGCTCACAAACTCATCAGAAGAGAAGACATTAGCTATACAGCATGGGTTCTAAGGGGGCTCAATGGTGCTTTCACACTGGCCTCTTAGTGACCTTCCTCCCTCCCTTCCCTGCCTGCCTCCACTGACCGTGGTGGTTAACTTTCAGTCAGGTTGACTCAAGTCAGCCTCATCTGCAAAGAGGGACCGTCAATTAAGGGAATACCATTGATTGGCAGGTAGGCAAGTCTGTGGGGGTATATTCTTAACTAATGATTAATATGGGTGGGTCCTGTCCATTTTGGGTGGTACCGCTCCTGAACACATGGTCCCAAGGATGTAAGAAAGGAGGCTGAGCAAGCCACGGGGAGCAAGCCAGTAGGCAGTACTCCTCCTTGGCCTCAGCTAATGTTCCTGCCTTCAGGTTCCTGCCCCGACTTCCCCTCTATGATGGAGTACACAGCCTGTGAGCTGAAATAAACTTTTTTTTTTTTTTCTGTAAATTGCATTTGGCTGTGGTGTTTGCCACAGCAACAGAAAGCAAACGAGGACACTGGCCTACATTTACAAATGGAAGATAAAGCGCATGTTCTCCTTTCTGAATGTACTAAGGAGATGCTAGGAAAACGGCAACAGATCATTTTGTTATATTATGTAGAGTTTTCTTTTAAAGATGTAATTATGAATCTAAGTATATGAGTGTTCTTCTGCATGTATGGCTGGAAGCCAGAAGAAGGCTTCAGATCACGAGCTGCCAAGTGGGTGCAGGAATTGAACTCAGGACCTTTGGAAGTATTAAGAATTAAACATTTAAAAGAAAAACATCTTTTTCCTATTATTATTATTATTATTATTGTGTGTATGTGTGTTTATTTGTTTGTTTTTTGAGACAAGGCTTCCCTATATGAGGCTGGCTATCTTCCTGCCTCAGTCTCCCTCCTTCTGGGGTTCCAGATGTGAGCCGCCAGGCTCAGCAATTCTTCCTTCTAAAATACACACCAGGAGGCGATAGCTTTGCTCCTTGAATCTGTTTTCTTTAATGTTCCTGCCCCTTCTCCCCTCCAGTAAGTAAGGAGAGGAACTCCACACCCTCTACTCTGTGTTAACATCCTCATGACCAGAGAGGTACCTACCAGGCGAGAGTTTCTCTTCATATCTTTTAATTGAGCAGTCAATTTGTCCAGCTCCGTCTGGTGAAACTCCAGGTACTCACTGCAAAGGTAAGACATCCTAGTGAGCGCTCACTTCAGGAGCAATCTGGGCAGTCGCTGACTACTGGGGGTTAAGAATATCGATCACTGTCAGGTGGTGGCTCACACCTGTAAGCTCAGCTCAGCCCAGCCCTTGGGAGACTGAAGCAGGGCTATTATGCATTCTAGGCCAGCCTGGGCTTCATAGTAACTCTTGGGCTAACCTGGGTTCTAGAGTGAGACCCTGCCTCTCTCTTGAAAAAGAATCAAAACTTTGACTTGTGGTTCAGGAGCATTTTGAGAGTCTAGTAGCTGCATCTGAGCCTGTCTAGTTTGAAGAAAGGAAACAGAGGTAGCCAGAGTGCCCCTTCGAGGCTGAAAATCCAGAAGAGAAAAGTCCACGGGGAGGGAAGATAGACAGGACCTGGGTCACACAGTTTTGTCAAGTTAAACCTAGTAGTTACTGTAGGTGTCTTACCAAATGCTAGGCAAGTTTTCTTCAGGACAAACTGTCCTTAAAACACATTCAGGAAGGTTTCAGAACCCTTTACAAACTTTAAACAGCATGTATGTCTGTTTGAGGCAGATTGTATACTGAGTCACCCAGGTTGACTTTGAACTTTTGATGATCCTCCTGCCTTGGCCTCCTGAGCTCTAGGTAGAATTACAAGTGTGACCCACACCACGCCTGGCTCAGAACCGTTCTTTAGCCATCTCTATCTAATAGTTAGCTATTGTCTAAGTGAAGTCCGACAGTTCAGGGAGTTAGCTATAGACACAATACTGCATCAAGCCTACTTCAGGGTCACGATTCCATGAGCAAATACAACCTGTCTCCCATCTGTGAGACATAAAAAGCTGCCTCAATGATAGAGCAAGAAGGAAACACCCAGGAACGTGTGCTGGCACACTTTACTTCCCCCTGCAATCCCAGCGTCTGATAGATGGAGACGGGATCAGAACTGCAAGGTCTACATAGGGAGTTCAAGGCCAGCCTGAGCTCCATGCGATCCCGCCTCAAAAACCAACCAAAGAATAAAGCAGCAATGGCTCACATGGTCCTTTCAAAACGGATTTCCTATGACTGGTTTTTAGGAAGGTCATTTTAGGGAAGAAGACCTTTCCTAAAGGCACAGTTCTTACTCAAGCCCGTTCTTCAAGGCCCGGTAGACCTCCTCCACTCTCTTCGGCTGAGGCTCCTTGGGAGTGTTGTTATTTTTGTGTCCAAGATTATGCATTTTCTTCAGCTTGGCCTGAGGCTTCTTGAGAGCCGAGGCATTTTCAATGAAGGAGTTACACCTAACGACAGAGATGAGAAAGGAAACTGTGAGCCTCAGGCATCAAAAGACCCACTGGAGAGATGACTTTAAACCATCTTGCCTTCATCCCAGTGCCTGGAGGAATGAGACGTGGCCTTGAATAGCACAGAACTGAACAGAGCCACATTTTGTTTCTTGACATTTGTTTGCTTGCTGAAAGCTGTGCAGAGCACAAGCTCTACCCTGCAGGCATAGCCTGGCTTGCAGTGTATGCCTTTTGAGGATGCTCTCGTGGTCTAGCTCATAGAGAGCCAGGGATAAATGGTTCCAGGTGGAAACAAGAAACAGGTAGGAGTTATATCCAACCAAAGGAAAAGAAAAGTCATTGCATAAATTCAGATACAAATGTATGTCTTGCTAGGATATGAGTGATACCTTTTGGGTAAAGTGCCCAAAGCCCCGCAAATAGCTAACTTTCTAGGGCATTAAAGTAAAGCACGGAGCTTAGAGTTAGAGCTGTCCTTGAAGTCTTAGTTATCTTATTTTACTTTAGTTATTTTTGTGTGTCAGGGTCTGCTAGTGCATGTGTGTACTCATGCGTCTGGAGGTGACTTTTGGGTATCGTCCTTTGTCACTCTTCACACTTATTTATTTATTTATTTATTTATTTATTTATTTATTTATTTATTTATTTAAGACAGAGTCTCTCTCTGAGTCTGGAGCTCCCCTTGGAAAGGGAGAACCTCATCCGTGAGGGCGACTTCTCATGCATGTCACCCATTCACTCTCTGACCTTCCTTGGTTTTATGAGAGGAGGTTCCAGGGAAACTAGAGCCTAATTTCCCAACCCCCACCCACATGATATCAGCTCTCCAGAGGCAGTCTGTGAGGCACAGTCTTCACCCACTGCATAATTTCATACCAATCCAGTCTCTGAAACAGGAGGGTAAAGGAAAGTGTGCTTTAAAGGGAGTGAGACAGGAAGGAGTCTGCAACTAACTGTGGTGCCTATTAGCATAACCAAGCATGCTGGCCTCCAGACCTCCTCAGATCAGAATCCTGGCTGGATTCACAGGGCTCCTAAGCCTAAACTTCTGCACTGCTGGGCTTCCCTTCCCCTAGCCTCTACATAACCTATATAACCCTGCCGCTTCAGACATGTGCTCTCTTGGTCCTCTTTTTGCACCCCCCCCTCTCTCAGCGCCCTTTCTTACTCCCCCCACTCCCCACCCCATTTCATGGCTTGGTTCACTCTGCTGGCCATGTTCAGTGTATTATTTTCTCTCCTGGCTCTGGACTCTTCCAGATGCCTTGGCTGTACTGCTGATCTCTCCCTCACATCTACATTAAAAACCTTCCCCTCAACCACAGCTTGGAGTGACCACATACTCAATAGTGAGGGCGTAGCCTCTCATAACAGCTAGGATAAGCTAGCCAGATGTGTATGCATACTTGTGTACATGTATGTGTGTGTGTTTATGTATGTATGTATGTATGTATGTGTGTGTGTGTGTGTGTGTATATATATATATATCATCCTAAATGCTCAGATATCTTTACACAAGGAATTGTAAATGATAGGAAAGATCACACTTAATATGGATGTGTTATCCTTTCCATGAAGACATTAGCTGTCACACACATGCACATCAGCAAGACACACACAGTCCCTTTCTGCTGCATCCCAGGAGGAGCACCCAGCACTTGCCTGGACCGCCTTTCCTGCAGCCCACTGAAACCTGCGAAGGACTGGCTCCGGATGATGCCATTGGGCCCGCCAGGAGAGAAGGACTGGGATCCCACCAGCATGATTTCTGGGAGTCTGGTTGGCAGTCCTGTAGACAGAGGGAAAATCATGGTGACTGTCAGGCTTGTCAATATTCAGGGGCGTGACAAGGTGAAATGTCTCACAAGACCCTGGCCATGAACTGCTTCTGAGATGTTCCTAAAAGGATACTCATCCATTTAGACCACAATAAATACAAACACAAAATTGCTGCCACTTAGGTTTCCTTTGGAGTCGGGGGCATGCATGTTTATATGAAGCACATATGTTTACATGTGTGTGGGCGTGTATGTATAGGCATGTAGACACTCAAGGGTGACTGTGGGAATCTTCCAAGATTGTGTTCATTTTCCTCTTTGTCTTTCAGATGAATGTAGAAATTGACTATATGGCTAGTGTACTTAGCCATCTTGCTTCAAGGATCCCACTTCTAACTTCCCAGTGCTGGGGTTATAGGCCAGATGCTCTGCCAGGCAGCTGCTATGCCTGCCCAGCATTTACGTGGGTTCTGGTGACTGACACTTTATCCGCAAGCCTGCATTGCAAGTGTTTTATCCACTGAGCTGTTCTGTATCTCCCAAGCCCAATGTATATTTCCTTTAATAGTTCTTTTCCTTCCTTCCTTCCTTCCTTCCTTCCTTCCTTCCTTCCTTCCTTCCTCCCTCCCTCCCTCCCTCCCTCCCTCCCTCCCTCCCTCGCTCCCTCCCTCCCTCCCTTCTTTCCTCTTCTCCCCTCCCTCTTCTTTCTTAGGCTCAATCAAGGTTTACTAAAGATGAGAACTTGTGTGATGGTTCAGTCCATTCAATGACAACAGCACTGCACAAATGAGCCACCATCAAAGTTTCAGATAGTTCGACCTGAAATTCAAAACATACTCAGGCCTGCAGATAGGATTTTTTCATGTGTAAGGCTGAAAATACGAGGGTTTTTTAAAAGATGAACTTATTTAAACTCTTCCCCCTTTCTCTCCTTATCTTGATAGGTAAGGTTGTGTCACTGCATTGTCTGGGAAAATAAGAAAGGACAGAAGGAGAGCCCACAAAAGAAATGATAATCAGGGTTAGGTGAGAACACAAGAGAGGTAGGAGGCCCACGAGGGCTCCTTTTGATCTCTTCTTCAGTTCTCTGTTTGGCTTTGTGAAGATTCCCTGTGACAGACCAAGATGCCGTGTCAAGTGCAACTTCAGCTGGATAGAAGCCCAAGGTTAGTCCCCCAAGGGACTGCCCTAGAACTGTGAGGTAACCCTACCCACTGTCAAGCAGACAGCCTCAAAGCATGCACCATTGTCTCAGTGGGTGATGTCATCCCAGGCAGGGGCTGAGCTCACAGGATAGGAGAATGTCCACATTGAAACCTCAAAAGGCAGACACACACACACCAATTAGTGTGTTTGGGAATTGTCACCCACTGTTCTTTAAGGACCCTAGGAGAAAGAGAGAACAGCTAAGTCCTCAGAGGGCAGACTCCTCTCCACACTGTCACAGGAGTTTAAGTCTCTACACTCCTGGGAGAAATGTGCCTTATTCCCGGGGACAAGGTGCTCACATGCAAGGAGGTCAATCTGGGGGCAGGCAGCAGTAGGCTGGCTTCTCCATGGGATGGGACAAAAACCTTATAGCTGCCAAAGACAGAGGGATTCTCTCGAATTTTAAATATAATGGGCTAGAACTATGTAAAGTTTGGGTTTAAAAGAAACAAGCAAAACACACAATTTCATCATACGTAAATCCTAGTACATGGAGCAAAGGTGCCAGGCTCGTCCAAGTGTGAGCCCAACCTCTGTGCAGCAAGTTCTAGGCTAGCCAGGACTGCATGGTGAGACCCTGCCTACAATTCCAACTGCTAAGGCAGGAGAATTGCTATGAGTTCAAAGTCACCCTGGGTGGCTTAGTGAGTTCTAGGCCAGTCTGGTCTACATAGTAAGATTCCCTCTCAAAACACCCACACCAAAACAAAACAAAAATACATACATACATACATACATACATACATACATACATACATAATTTCTAGAAACTCTGAGACACTTAATTATTTTAAATAGTGTAATGGCTATTCCTGGTTGTCAACTTGACTATATTTGGAATGAACTACAATCCAGAATTGGAGGGCTCACCTGTGATCTAGATATATTTTTTTAAAGATTTATTTATTTATTTATTTATTTATTTATTCATTCTATGTAAGTACACTGTGTCTGTCTTTAGACACTCCAGAAGAGGGTGTCAGATCTCCTTACGGATGGTTGTGAGCCATCATATGGTGCTGGGATTTGAACTCGGGACCTTTGGAAGAGCAGTCGATGTTCTTACCCACTGATCCATCTCATGAGCCCCATGATATAGATCTTAAGTGGGGAAGACACAAGTTTCTGACCTGGATCTTGGCATGGAGATCTTGAGGCACAGTGGCCATGAAAAGATTATGACCAGGCAAGGAGTACATGCCTTTAATCCCAGGAGACCGAGGCAAGGAGATCTCTGAGTTCAAGGTCAGCCTGCGACAAAACAAGTCCTAGATCCAGGTGTGGTGGCATACACCTTTCATCTGGGCCACACATTCTGCTGGAGGCCTGCATAAGGATATTGGAAGAAGAAAGATTTGCTTTTCTTCGAAACTTGCACTTACTTGCCAGCACATCTGTAGGAATCTACTTCCTCAGAAGACCAGCTGAAACAAGTAGCCTCGTGGGACTGAGCAACTACTAGATTCCTAGACTTCTCATTCATAGCTGACCATTGTTGGGGAGTTGGACTCCAGACTGTAAGTCATCATAATAAAGTCCCTCAATACATAAAGACATTCCGTATATTCTGTGAACCCTAATACAAATAGCTTTAATGTTTGTTTGTTTGTTTGTTTGTCGGACTGTGCACAGAAATGAGGTGGTTCCTGGTTACTCCATATCAGCCCCAAGGCTCACAAAAAACCCAGTTCTTGAATCTCTCAACAAATTCTTGCAATTGCTCTTCATTGCCCTTAGGTGTCTATCTACATTTCAGTGAGGACATAGTCCTTGGGCTCACGGTGACAGCTCTGTGCAGCATGATGTCACCTGCAAGCTTGCAAGAGTCGTCAGGAAGACACCATGGCCCATGTTCTGACTTCACTTCATCGGGTTTTGCTTGTTTGTTTTCCTTTGGTACTAGGCATTGAACCCAGGGCCCCACATGCAAGTCAGGGGCTCTACCCAGTACTGTATGCAATAATTTGACAAACACTCATCTGAATAAGTTTCAACTTGATAAATCTTTTAAATTTTATGTTACTTTATGTCTTTTTGTCAGAAGAGAGAGCCAGATCCCCTGGAACTGGAGTTCAGATGGTTGTAAGCTGCCTTATGAATGCTGGGAATTGAACCCAGGCCCTCTGGAAGAGCAACCAGTGCCCCAAGTTGACAATCTTATTGTGTCTCATCTGTAAATTGTTCAACAGGTCTAATGAAGCAGTCATTTGATTAAAAACAAACAAACACTAAAGCTACTTAAAAGTGTCCCAGAGTTTCTAGAAATTATAGTTATGTACGTATGTATGCATGTATTTTCAGGTTTTTTTAGTGTGAGTGTCTTGAGAGGGAATCTTACTATGTAGACCAGACTGGCCTAGAACTCACTAAGCCACCCAGGGTGACTTTGAACTCATAGCAATTCCCCTGCCTTAGCAATTGGAATTGTTGGCAGGGTCTCACCATACAGTCCTGGCTGGTCTAGAACTTGCTGCGCAAAGAAAGTTGGGCTCACACCTGGATGAACCTGGCACCATTGCTCCCTGTGCTAGGATTTAAGTATGATGAAACTGTATGTTTTACTTTTTTTCTTTTAAACCCAAAGATTTTTTCACTCTTACTCTTTGCATCAGTAAATTAAGCTGCAGTCACCTGGCTTTAAGCCGCAGGCATTCTAGGATAATTAATACAGGCAATGACCTGTTTAT